>NC_091145.1:13830019-14430019 GCF_041381155.1 Argopecten irradians | reverse complement strand
CACAACTAGACCCCTAGGGATATCTGCACATGCAATTTGAGACAGATCCCTTCAGTACTTTCTGAGAAATAGCGGTAACAAACTTCAATTGTCAAAATCCAAGATGGCTGCCTGTCGGCCATCTTGTTCATCCATCGGTCCCAAAATGCAATATGCACAACTAGGCCCCTAGGGGAACCTGCACATGCAATTTGAGACAGATCCCTTCAGTACTTTCTGAGAAATAGCGGTAACAAACTTCAATTGTCAAAATCCAAGATGGCTGCCTGTCGGCCATCTTGTTAACAGATTGGTCCCAAAATACAATATGCACAACTAGGCCCCTAGGGGAACTTACATGTGAAATTTGAGAAAGATCCCTTCAGTACATTCTGAGAAATAGCGGTAACAAACTTTAACTATCAAAATCCAAGATGGCTGCCTGGCGGCCATTTTGTTGACCGATTGGTCCCAAAATACAATATGCACAACTATAGCCCTAGGGGAACCTGCATATGAAATTTGAGAAACATCCCTTCAGCACTTTCTGAAAAATAGCGGTAACAAGAATTGTTAACGGACGGAAGGACGGAAGGACGGACGGACGGAAGGACGGACGACGGACCACGGACAAAAAGCGATTTGAATAGCCCACCATCTGTTGATGGTGGGCTAAAAATACCAAACCCACAGTTGCTATATATTGATTGCGGTCGATGTTTTTTCTGCAAGGACTCCAACTTTCCTTTATGATCTTAACTGGGTACGTCCTTAAATGACTGGCCGTTAAAAAGGCTTTAAACCAAACAATCTCGCAATTCTTTTGTGTCCTTTAATATATAATTGATGTAATATGTACTTTTTCAGCACAAATAAACTCGATTCAACAATCCATTGCGGATTTCCTCTGATATCCCACAATGCCCTCTGCATTATTAACCAATCAAAGTAAGATTGCACCGTCAATTGTGTGAGATAAGATTTACCCTTGGCAATCCTTTGTGTTTTAATCACGATTTTCTGAGTGACTTCTAAACCAAGATTCCTTAATAATAAATTTCTTCCTACTTTTATTATCTCGGTTTCACAGTGCTTCTATATGTAGCACAACCAGAAATCTTTACGAACATAGCATTTCTAAAGTCATAAATTGTTCGGCTTTCATCATCGGGTTTTGAATCTTTTATGAAAATCGCGGCAATAAAATTAAAACATGCGAGGAAACAATTGATCTGGTGATTCTCTAGTGTTTGAAATGTTCTTTACCTACACAGAGGTCATAAACACCGTACCAACTAGACGTCAGCAAACGCAATACCAGTAGACAACTCGTATATAGAAAACATCTGTTATCAGGAGACGCTCATCCTGAAAACAACTTTAAATGAACAGCGACAATGATGAAAGGGATTATTTGATCAAGCTTCCTGTGAAATCATGTACATCTTTGCATGTGAATACATTTTTACCTTTATGCATGAAAACATGACTTTTTGCGAAACAATAAGACAAACAATAAAACACTTTTAAATGACATCACTGAATGTTATTTTTATTTAAATGACATCACTGAATGATATTTTTATTTGAATGACATCAAGGAATAGTATTATAATCTATGAAATATTTACACCATTCAAAATGAAACGAAACATTCTTTTAATCACAGGACTTCACATCATTGTCTACGGCAAAGCTATATAGTCTCAATTTACAGGCAACAACAGAACATAAAGAATTCGCCAGATGACTGCTCCATCCAATTTGACCCGAGCATGCCCATATATATTTGACAAAGAGGTACCCTAAATTATATAACTGTGATAACCAAGGGAACCAAAACAGCTTAGAAACCAAGTATTGAAGGTAAGCATGGTAACTGCAGTAACCACGGTAACTAAAGTAACGAAGGAAAACAAACCAACCAGAGGAACAGGGGAAACCAAAGTAATTATAATTACTGTAGTTTCCATGGTTACTTTGGTTTCCCTTATCCACAAAATAACTTATTTACTAAATTTGAAATTGTCCTGTCGTTTCTGAAATGTTCTTTATTCCTCTATCAAGGGCAATCAAATCAGTGGCATCAAAAAAGTACATCCAACACCCCTGGGGTACTGGGACAGCTACGTATATGATGTTTCACCGATGATCTGAACAAACAATTCATTAACAGTGCAACAAACATTGTGTGAATGATGAGAGATTTTAAATACCTAAACATTAACGTTCATTGCCAAATAAAAATTTCTTGAAATGTCAAAGGTGAGATATCCATTGATAAACACCTTACATTATCAAAACCTAACACCTTTAATTGTCATATCAACCCCTCTCTGGAGGCGAAACAATGCTATGCATTACATCTCAATCAATAGCACCATATGATATTCCCAGGTTGTCAGCTCAAATCTCCATCAACACAAAAATGATAGAAATAAAGTTTGACAGGTGAAATAACATATTGTGCACCACAACTAGAACTTTATGTAGTAGCTAGGCATCAGTCCTATATTAACCTAGCGTTGTTCCATGAACACCCGATTGTTATGGATACGCATGCAGCCCATTCCTTCACATGGATCAATGGACTTGCTTATCGGCTGAAAACAGTTCCTAAGCATGCAACTTGGGCATTAGGCTGCTCTTACTACTTTGGTTTACATAGTAAAGGAATAAGTGTTCAAATGTATCGTCAGCTCCCTAGGGAGTTCTACAATCAGATTAGGGTTTGGTGGGGTTAGATATACACACACTCATGTATACCTTATTTAAGGGGTAATGCTATTTTTCCCTTTACACTTCTGAATGATCAATATTGTAAAATACCGTAAATATTTTAAACAAAAGGACCGCAATATATACAATAAAATACCGCAAACAAACAGAAAAGATATTTTTGTAACAGGAGAGTAGGAAATTGTCCTTATAGGGACTTGATCACCGATAAATCTAGAAGTGATTTATAGACATGCAAACTATCACTGTAGATTAAACAGGGAACAAAACTCCATCAAAAAATGACGCGGCAAACAACGGTTAGACTATCCTCGAGGTGTAGAAAAACGAAGGGTTTGAACCCTGGGCCCCCTGTACTCTGCACAGAAGCTCTACCAAATGATTGTCATGCAGTGATAGAATAGTCATATCTCAATGATATTAACTCACCAGAAATAGATACAGTTAAACCTGCTATAAAGGACACCTGTCTGTAAAAGACAGACTCATAAATCCCATTTGGTGCAATTTACTAAATACCGTAAAAGGTATTCGACCCAATAAGCGCCCAGGTCATTTAAAATATAGAAAAGGTGCTTAATAAGATAAAATCATTGCAAACAGTTTTGTGTAGCCTTGCATGGTCTTTATTAATTTATATCTGCCAGTGGGCAATTGAAATTGAGTCCTCAAAAAAGGGGAGGGGTGCTTATATATATAGTGACATGGGCACTTATTGGGTCGATTACAGTAATCGACCTCTGTATAAAGGATACCTGTCTATAAAGGATATTTGTGTTATATCCCTTTGGTGTCCTTTATAGACAGGTTTGACTAAAATTGGAAAATTAGATGACTCTATTACATACATCTTGCTTAAAATTTGAACTAATTAACACAATTAAACTATTAAAACTTGGATGAGGATGCATTAAATACTCATTCTAAGAAATTCAAGGAATATTCCCTAAGCTTATTCTTAATATGGACATTTCAATGTTTCAAATTTTGAGATATTTTAAAAACATATAAGCTAAAACTAGACGACACACATCCTTTGATAAGTAAATTATTTAGAAGATTTGTCATCATTTTAGCATGCTGACATTTTAAACACACTATCTTTCTCCGAGAAAGCCATCGCTTCCGAGTGTATTATCAGGTACAATATGGTATACTTCCAATTATGTCAGAAAATTTACGATAAAAGAGATCTTTATAGAAAACATAAAATGGTGAGTATGAACAGCGACGGTAGAACCGACGATAAATCATCACAAACAACTTCCTAACCCTCAATTTGGTATACAGCCGAGCCCCAAACAGCCTGATCAATATATTCTACATATGTGTGCAGTTAAAAATTGAAATTTAGCTCTGCCTCACAACCAAAAGACTAAAACAAAAATCTATAACATCTGAATTTAATTCTCCTGTTTATTTCTTTCTCAGATCCATATTATTTGGCAATGGTGCCTGCCATTACAGAAGCAAATGAATATTTTACCCTCTAAGAATATGGAGCGTCTAAACTCAGTTACACCCGCTACCAACTCATGAATTTTCTCCAAAGGAAAGCATTATTAGATTTTTATTTTCTGTATAGAGGAGAACGGAGCCCAGGAGATTCCAACCGTGTCTCTGTCATTGGAAAGCTTGTAAGACAGTGCTAAAAGCTGCTGTGACCTTTGACCTTCCGCACCTCACAGCTTCCACAATCCCTGATGACACAGTGCAAATGTCAAAAGCTGTTTTCCATGCCACTGCTGATCGATAAGCTGACCAGTGGTCACTTCCTCTGGCCAGTCCATCACAGCTGCATAGTGGACGAACACATGGGACCTGCTTGACCAACAGGGAGGGTTGGAAATTGAATTGTGGTGTGATTGTGTTTTCCGACAAGAAAAATTACGGGGACTATAATACAATATTTACCAGTCTTTGTGCTGGGGTGATGAAGTGTGTTAGGGGGGAATTGTGGGTAACATAATTTCAATCCATTCCAATGTTCGAAGACAAAGAGAAAGTTAAGATAGGAATAATATTGACAGTGATTGTCACTAGGTCACTATATACATCTATCAATTCAATGTTTCCCCATAAATATTTGTCTTGGAGCAAAATAAACCGCGTACACAATCCAAAGTCTAGTTATATGTCCATGAAATGTCGTAACAAATCAGATATTGCTGCTTCACAGTATTATAAACAATCAAAATAGCATATGAATTGTTGATTTTGCTCGACAACTTGGGGCCATATACAGTAGATTAAATCCAATTTAGTAGTTCCTGTTCTTGTCAACAGAATTTTAAAATGATAATATTCAATACTTCTGATATCTAAAGCCATTGTTTCTCCAAACTCAATTTGATGGCAGTTTTGAAAATTTATATTAGCTGGAAATTGACAAATGGATGTCAGCTTTACTCCATGCAGGAGTCATTTAAGTTCCTATATAAAATTTAGCAATGATTTTAAATTCAGTAACACATCTTTCAAAGTTTATGTTTAAGGAAGGTAATTTTTGTTCCATTATAAATCATATTATCATTTATGTTTGATGTCAAACTAAAACTACCTGATCAAAATATGTCATTTTACATTCCAACCTCAAAATATAATCTTAACCATTATATCTCAACACATTACATTAAATCTGTATTTTCTATGTCATTTTTAACCTTATGTTAAATCTGTATTTTTCAACATTTCTTTTTACCTTACACCCATTGCTTATCTGAATGTTTTTCTCCTCCTTACTGATAGGACACTGAGCCCATTGTAATCAACCAAAGAATTAGTTAAGCAATGTTCATTTCTCAATATCTTTTTAACATGTACAGTAAACCTTCATTTTTGAATTTCTTTTTTAATCTTGCCTTAAACCTTCATTTTGCAATAACGTTTTTAACTTTAACTTTTATCTCTTGTATCTTTTTTGACCTTGACATTATTTTTTAATGCTGACATTATATTTTAACTTTTATACCATATTTAACCTTTAAATTAAACCAAATCCTTTCTCAACACTTGTTTTAATAATTCAATCTTTGCAATACCTACTCGCAAGGGCAGATAATTCTGTAATATGCAAATACGGAATACATTTAAGAATAAAATTTCTTTATGTTTTTTCAACCTTGACCTTTTTTTTTAATGTCTTTCTCTTTACTGGTGGTGTAGACACCAGCTCATTTACATAAACGTCTCATTATAAGAGCCCCATTGCCATGATATTACTACACCATAAAGAATCTAAACTCCATCTTCTCAAGACTTGAAAAGACAATCACAATGAGTAAAATCATATTACACAAGATATTTCAGTCAAAAACAAAATTCCAATATTCTCTGTAGACACGGAATATGTCTGACATATTTTCAAATGGAAACAATATATACAGATAATGCAATTGAAGTCTTCTAAAATGAATTTTCTTGCGAGGATTAAAAGATAATTTTGTAGATAATCAGAACTAGAAAACAATTGTCGCGCTATAACCAAGTTTAAGTGTTGTGGATTCAGGAACAATGACAGCGGGCGGCGACCAGTCTGTCTCCTGTGGCTCAACAAGATTGCACGAGAATTATCGGCATTGTGTGTGCCATCAGCTGGTGTGTAAAGTGCTAACAATTTAAGAGTATTTCAAACATTTTTCTTGTGAAATTTGATCAAAAGGAAAAAAAAATTGTGGTGATTGTGTAGAAATACTAGTTGTTACCCATCACTTTCTCCAACCAGTTCCTCTCTACAGTTAAAGCATGTGCACAAACCATAGGGGAATTCATATCCAAGAAACCTGCGCAACACCAAATGCTTTTTTGTCAAGCATGATTTTTGTGAGAGCTCTAACTCCCAAAAGACTCTCCTGCTATCTGTTTCATCCAGTGAAGCAATCGAGTTGTCAATATTTTTAAATGGAATTTTCAAAGGAAGGAAAAAACCCTGCTTTAATTTCAAACCTTGTCAACGATTTGAAGAAAGAAATATGTGATTTAGGTTATCAGATGGCAAAAGGAAATGGAAAATTTAGCACCCTTCTGAAAGATCATCTCCCATTCAATACTTCTAAGCAATTTAAAATAACTCCATGACAAAAATAAAATAGAAAATCAGAATATATATCCGATAAATGAAATAAGCTTAAGGATATTGAATTTCCAAAAGCTATTCCATTTTATAAAGACAAACTGTCAAACCCTCTCATGCATGCTATATCTACTAAACTCAACAGAGATTCATTTGAAACCTGAACATATTCATCTAATGGCTTCTATACGTGTGATTATATACTCTGCCGGATCGTAACAGTACATAATGCTTAGTAAAATCTATTCTAAAAACACTCCCACAAAGCCAAATTCACTTAAATGTAAAATTGGATCTAGAAATTAGCACTAATTGTCCTGAAAATACCAGTAATGAATGCAGCTGGCCAGAGTGTTTTACACGGATCTGGGACCATTATGCCAATCAAGACAGTGACAAGAAACCAAAAAACAAAATCTATTTTTGTTCATTGTTGTGAGAGATAATGAGCCTCTTCTCCATCTTCTCTGCTTTTACTGTGACAAAATGTCTATCTTCTATTGCTGAAAGATCAAGCCACAAAATCAAATGTCGTCTTTTCTCCCTCATCTAAAGTTAGTCTTCCTCCATTGATTTTTTAAGATAATCGTACAGTGACATGCTACAATGGTCAGAATTAGGACGGCATCGGACACAAGCAGTACCTAAAAGCATTCCGCTAGAAAAAATTGTAGGGCACAGTAAAAACTGGGAGTGACTCAGTCACACACCAGTCTGAACATTCCGTTAGAAACATGACAGAATGATGCAGGAAAATTTGATAATGACAAACATGAGAAATGATTGCTTTTGCTAATTAGTATCCAGAGAATGTGCGATGAAGATTAACATGCAGCTTGTCGCATGGCTCGTACAACATAATGACCACGGCATTCTACTAGGTGTCTAATACCGACAACATTTTTACCCAACCCCCCGCTAATTACGGTAATTATTATAGAGTAGAGTTAAATGATAGTCTTTACTGTTTTCAAATTTGACCATGGTCAACCATTAGTAATTATACCATACAAGAGAAGAAATAACTATTTTTAACCTAGATTTCAGCCTGTAAAAAAAAAAAGAAAAATATTATCAGCTTTTTTAACATAAAGAAATTTTAACGATGTCAATATAGAAAATAACATGTAAATATTTTGGCAGTGGTGAACGAGTGGTTAAAATTCAGATATATTACCTACAAACCCTTTAGCTTTGGGTCGTGAGTTCAAATCCAATTTAGGACAATTTGTCAGGTACTGACTGTTGGTCAATAGTTTTCCTCTGTGTAATCTTAATTTCTTCCACCATCTAGCACGTCCTTAAATGACCCTGGCTGTTAAGGACATTAAACGAATCACACAAAATCAAAGTTTTTTCTAACTACAATAAATCAATTTTTGAATCCTAATTGCAACGAGCACATTATAAATGTAGCAATTGCAGCATTTCAATCCACAACATTTTCAAGGAAGCATTTTGTTTATATGTTTTATAGTTGTCAGTGAAAAGTACATTGTAGTGTACATGGTAAACAGAAATTCAATTTCCAATCATACTTTTACATGTGTATACTTATATTAGTTTGATAATTACCAAAGACTAAGACTGGATAATCATGCACAACCCAATTATCAATCCGATCTTTTTCTTTTGATAAAATATAGGTTCAGTGGTTTTCTAAAGAACAATAAAATGCCAACAGTTTAATGATTTGAATGGTAACATAATATCCCAATAAGAACAGGCTACTGAAAAGATTGACCAGTTGTGGAACCGAATATTATCAAGGGAAATTACTCTGATATAAATCCTGAAATCAAAATTTCAGATTGAGGGAGATAACTCTTATTAGATGTTGTTTGATAATTTTATCTAAGTAATATATATGTGTACAGATTTTTCTTTACAGAAGACACATTGAGAATTGAAAACTTGAATTCTTCCAACTCCAATGATATAAGTGGAAGGGATGGACCAGAACAGGCCAAGCAGACGTGAGAGTAACTGTTTATTTTAACACCCCCCTTCCCCCACAAACATTTGTTTCATGACAGGGACTAGGCATTATTACCTCCAGGGGGGACAGATAATTTTATACATGGGAAAAAAAAACAAAAAATATTCCGAAGCCAGACTTCTATTTCTGAAAAAAAAACCAACATTTCAAATCTACCTAGTCATCAGGTTGTGTCAAGCCACATTGGTGTTTCAAAGTCACGACATCTGGACGTTAAAAAGGTAGATTAAAAACAAAAAAGTGTGGAAACAGTTTAAAGATTTTTTTCTAAAGGTTAGTCATCAGATGGTATGGTCTAACACTGACAATGACTCACCAGATTAAACAATTTTCTCCTCATCCACGATCTAACATTTTCATCATTGAATGCAAAAAAATTCTTAATACATATTTACATCTACAAACATGCGAACCTACCATTACTTGTCTCAGAGAACAGCATAAGACCTGTGACTCTATCAATGTACTTTTATTATTTATTTCCTTCACATAAAATACAGGTTTTTCATTGGTTTTAAGAATTCGCATGGTTTAAACATATAAATCCTTAGATATCATGTCATAAACTTTGTCACAATGAAATGACCAGCCTGGTGTTATCAAGACATCATTCAATAATATCCTGAGATTCACAATTTTATCCTGAGATTAACCATTTTATCCTTCAATTACAATTTTTTTTGAAATCAATAGCGCTTTTTTCTCCTTTTTTTCTTAGAATTTTATTGAATTATATTTTTTTTAATTCAAGATTCAATCTGCTATCTTGGTGATCAAGAACCGATTACAACACATGACAATACCTGACTCACTTTTCTCTAGTGAATTATCACCAAGGATTCAGTCGACAGAGCCTTCAATGGACACTTTAGTCTCAGGTGAACAGTCGAGGAATCTCAGCATCATGAACAGACAACTGTTAAATCAAGGTCATGTAATTGTCATGGAGAAGACATTTCCCCGCTTTGTTTTTATCAATGATGAAAAAAAAGTTATCTCCCTAATCTATTTAAAATACTTTCTACAGAACATCTTGTCTCTTATGATAATTACCCCAGTCTCAATCTTCCAATAGAACTCTGCCTTAACCCTGGCTATAGTTATCTCCCTTTACCAGTCCAAATCAATAAAAGTTTATCTCCACTAAAACATCAAAAACTTCCAACTGAATATTGCTGTATTTTGATCAGAGTTATCTTCCCTAAAACATAAAAAACTTTCAATAGAATAATGTTGTGTCACTGATGATATTTATCTCCCCTAATTACCAGTCCCAAATTTCAACAAAATAATTTCTTTCTAATGACAATTAATTTCTGTAATGAATATTCCAACAGAACTATGCCTTTATTGTAAATGATAGGCATACCAGTCCCAATTTTCCTTTAAATCATGTCACAGACAATATTTATCTCCCCTTACCACTTTATACAAAATGTCACCTTATCCTTGATGTTAGTTATCCGCCCTTGCCAATCCCACACTTCCTACAGAGCAGTGTCCTTTCCCTATTGATCATTATCTCCCCTTGTCAGTCCCATACTTTCTGCAGAACAATGTCCTATCACTATTGATAATTATCTCCCCTTACAAGTCCTAAACTTCCTTAGAACATTGGATATATACATAATTTGGTATCTCTATAAAGTGGGTCTATATGTTTTCCTCAAATTTATGAATGTGATGGCTATAAATTTAAATGAAGGTTACTTGTGTCTTGTTTTGATGTCTCCATAGGATTTAAAATTCTCCTAAACAGACCAGACCAAAGAGCCAGAACACAATTACCAAGTCAATAATATTTCAGAATTTTCAAAAGCCACTGCATGATGGAAATTATTCGGTAGCTTTTACTCCGACACCAGACTGTCTCGCAGGCAAATTTAGTTTATATTCAGTCATGCTAATGTTGGAATACTTAAGAGTGGATGGAGAATACTCACCCACTGGTATCAGTGTGTCTGTTCAATATCTTATTGATGGGAAATATTCATACATATAGACACTATAGTGTTGGATTTAGGGACTGCAGTCCTTAAAGAGAGGTGACTTTATTTCCAGATATAACATGTAGGTTGGCTACTTGTTATCGGTAAGGTGTCTATAACATTTATCTAACATCATGCACATTCCTACTTTAATTCCTAACACAACATTGAGCAGTTGCAAGAATTAAGGCAGATCAGATCTGTGATTTTGTTCAATGTACTCAGGCTTTCTTATATATCACAAAAACTAGCCATGTAAATGGTTGTTGATACAGGTACATGCATGGTACAAAACAAAAGCAAAGCAAACCAAACTTGAACTTCTTCCATTGTCAACTCGTTTGACCTTTTGGATCAGTGACAACATCGTATATGGACAAAACACCTGATTGTCTTATTTATAACAATGGCTTGATAGATCAAATAATTTTATAACTAGTTACATATTTTAACCTTTATGGGAATAGTAGCCTAAAAGTACAGCTGAATGCTCCTACCCTACAGTGAATGTTGCCCAATTAACCCCAAGGCCTAGTGTTTCTAAATATTGGATCCAGGCACATTAATGGCTGTGGTGGTAAACATTTTTAGAGAGGATACCAAGTCATATACAGAAAAATCATTCAATTTATGCAATGCAAAACAATATATTAATCCTTCCATCAAAATTTGGTAAAATTTACATTATCTTCAATCCATTAGCATCATAATAAGGACTTAACATTTATATACCACTATCATAGATACATGGGAAGCAATGGAATCTTTGATTGATTCAATGTCCAATTAACAGCCAGGGTCACAGACCTGCCAGGTCTGGAGGGTGAAGGAAAGCCAGAGAAAAAACATCAACCAGCAGTCAGAACCTTGGAATTGACCCACATGGGATTCAAGTTCTCAACCTAGAGATGGAGGACATCTGGTAATATGTCGAAACATCTTAACCAGCTGTGGACTCCAATCACATAGACTTATACATATAGATCACCATTACTCAAGACAATAAGCAAATAACCAGATTGGTCATTCCTCTCCAACCCAAGATCTCAGTACTCAGCTGACATTTGACCACCTCTAATTAGTATACATCCTTATATGATGTTCTTATTGCAAATTAAGAGCTTCATTATTTGAAAGTGGCATATATATGAATCAAAAATGACGAATGAAAAAACTTTTTTTTCTAACTTGGCAACATTTGATTGGTTTCTAGCATGATGGACTTTTATCACTACCTAAGATTCTTGAGAACTCTACAATATTTTAGAGCAATTTGTGAAAAAAGAGTAGAATATGAAGATAATGATGAACTAACTAAATGGAAAATAAGAAATGAAATAATTGTTAATTAATTTCTTCAGAAATCTCCACCTATTGTGACTCCTCTGTGATGACTTCTTCTTCTGTATGTCATTCACCCCTGAAGATTCAAATGGACTCTGCTGATTCTGAATCAGGAACAGTTCATTCAGAAACTTAAGGGGGATGTTACTACTACATCGTACTAATGCAGACCCACAATTAACTGGGTGGGGCTTTATAGCGAGAAATTAAATGATAAAAGTAATTACGAATACTAATTCATCCTTCGTTAATTTCAAACAAATACATTTACAAATCTGATCGTACAATCACACAATTCATTCCATTATAAAATGCATTATAAAGAAACAAATTAAATTTACTGGCACAATTGACACATACCTTAGGCTTAATTCATTTGTCGGGCTACAAATAGATTCTACAGTCCTAACTATTTCTCAAATGAGAAAATAAATGACATTAGTGTTTAAAAGTAAACAAGGATATGTGAATTTCCTAATTATTTTACTCATGATATACCTCATGATAAATCGACTTTGTAACCCTGGCTGACACAATTGTATACGTTTTTGACTACACCCAGGTCTGAGAACAGGTTTGCCTGTGTGATGGGGGACAATTAAAATATATAAATAGATAAGAGACCAATGCGACAGGAATGTTTATTTATTTGTTTCTTTATTGCTTTATATTCTTACACTCAGATTTCTATCAATGAAAAATATGATTCAACAATATCTTTAGAATTGTCCCTACGGTGCCAATAAAATACCATAGGGAACAAACAAGCACACCCAAGTCTATTTTAATTCATTCTATTTCACTGAAAATATGAAATATATTTTCTTATGAAGTCTGTCTTCTTTCTTTAATGTTACAAAACTGTATAGAATCACTGTAAAGGAATGATTCATTTCAAACAATCTGCTAATACGCTACAGATTTGTTTTCTATACAAGCTTGGTGATTCAATCCATAAAATATATATAATGAAACATGAATATAAGGTTCTACCACATAATTCCATGGATTGTTGTGCAAATAGAAGTAAAGATAGAAGAGAGAAAGAGCGTCGGAGGAAAAGGGGCCTTACTCTTTCATTACATGTTTTACAACTTCTATGTGTATGCTGTCTATCTCATAATGGCCTATATATTCACAATGATTTTGAAAAGAGAGAGGGAGAAGGAGATAGAGTCACGTCTTTCAGTTGGCATTCATATTGGCTATGGATCCTAACTGAAAGACGTTCAATGCTTGCATTTACATTTGGTTACAATTTTATGATGAAATCCCAAATGATTTTGCATTTGTGATGAATTAATCACTCGTTATCGTCAAGTTTAAACAGCATTTAAACAATTGTTTCCAGGCTCGCTGGCACGACAATTGTGACGTCATAATGACAATGACGTCATAATAAGCGTTTGAAGTTCATAGATTATATTAATGCCAACTGCGCTTGCTAGGGTTACAAAGTGAGCATGCAGTGCCAATGTAAATAAAACTCTATTATTACATCCTTATGGCTATCCATGATGATCTATTCATTCACCATGATTTTGATGGGAGAGGGAGAGGGGAAAGGGCCATAACTCTATCATTACACCCTCTACGATCTGTCTATCTAATATAGGTTTGTATCTCCTCAATGATTTATAGTTAGATCTGAGGTGTCTGGTACAGGGGGGTTTATATCAAAAAACCTCATCAAGTGCACTGGGTGTGAAATTTGAACAATTAAGGCTTCGTCTTTATGAGTAGAGGGTGGAGCTGAACACTAAGAGAAGTGTATCACATGTCACCACAGGGCTATATTACAACTTATCAACACCAATGCCTTATCAGATAGCTATACTGCTTTTATATAAAGGAATTGATACAGCTTAAGAAATCATTTTCACAAACAAAAACTTAATTCAATTCATTAATTAATTTATGAGACATTTACTTAAAATCTAAAATACAATTGTATTTTCATTTCTGTTGGTTTTTTCACCATTTTGTTGATGATTATTGTTTTGGATAAATTAGATTAATCGTATCGACTTGACACAAAAAATTTAATTAGCCATACAGTGTTTTCATTTATGAATTGAGAAGCCTGGTCGATGTTTGAATCACAGGCCAACATGAAAGTTTGAAAGAATTATAAGCATATCATATATTTTTCGACCAAATTTCTTTGGGCTTTTTTTCTTGTTTTTTTTCTCCCCTAAGCAAGATGCTAATTTGTTATCTTGAACAAAATCAGCTTTGTCCATTTCATGCTCATGGAATTCAGTTTAAATCAAGAATCCTTCTAAATGGTCCGACATAGGTGACAGAGAAAAATGGAAACTGTGGTTACTTCCCCTGCTTATGGCTTTAATCCCAAAAGAGCTATTGATTTGTGTGAGAAGAAACAAGCCGTTCATCCTTGCCTGTTAGGAATTCATGAAATGATTAAGCATAAAATGCAGGAAATTCATTTTTGTCTCTTCTTAGAGAAAAAACATCAATAATAACATAAAGTTGTACAAATTTCTAACAGAATGCTGCAAAATTGCACTGCACTAGAAATTCTGTAGCAAATATGACAGAACATTTGTGGCTAGGGCTGCCTATCTAAAAGAAGGAGGCAGCATGCTCTATATTTATTTTTATATAATACCATATTTGCCATAAAATGTGCCTAGTACAAATAAACTTCATTGTAAGGAAGGGCATACTTATACGTATGCCGCCAGCTGGGCTCGAACGCATGACCGAAGACTTACTGGTCTGTTGCTCTACCGACTGAGCTAAAGGGAAATTCCCCCTAGCTTGAAGCTAAAAGGTGACTGAATCACTATGAACAAATAAAACCTGCTACACTACATCCCTTTTAAAATATATGCACACTTGAATACAAACCAACCCAGGTTCTCTTTCAATGGAAGCCTCCACTTGGAGTAATTTACGGCACTAAATGTAAAAGGGCAATAGTAGTGTGCTGCCAGCTGGGGCTCGAACCTGCAACCCCGGACTTACTGGTCTGCTGCTCCACCAACTGAACTTTAAAGGGAAACTTCCCCTAGCTTGAAGCTAGGAGGTGACCATATCAATGTACAAATAAAATCTGCTACAAACACAAAACACTTTGATAACATAATATCCAAGTTTCTGAGTAACAATGTTTGGACAACCTTAATTTAAGAAATGAAATGAATTTTCTATTTATGATATAGAATACATGAAGGTTAATCCAGTTTCGGTCAATTAATGAATTGAACAAAATAATTATAATTTTTCAAATTTCAGTTTCTCAACAGATGGTACAGCTGAGGTACAAACCATCAGGAAGTTGTGTCTTAATTAATGCAGAATATCTCTATCATTAATTTGAATTATTGTCAAAACAGTAATAACTTAATAAAATATAAAGTAAAATCTATATGCTGTCATTCCAACATATTAAACCAGCAACAACAGGAAGAAGCTGGCCCTAGAATCTCTAATCCATTACCATAAATAAACTTGCTTGGAAATTGTCATAAAACTATAGTCTCTAGGTGTATAACCTTGATGCAACGACCTTGAAATTCCCATTACACCATGGTATAAAACGCTGATCCTTGTAAAATTGTGTCTATATCACATTGAGGAGATAAATGGAAAATAATACAGCATTGTTATTGATTGTTGAGTTCTGTGTTATACAGTTGTATAGGTGTTCTAAATTACTGTGTATGAGGAAACCTCCTTCGATTTACTATCCTCACACAACAATTATTCATAAATCTCACCAATATTCTGCATACATACAACTCTCCCGACGCAATGGTTGCATTTTTAAAATTACGATATGCAAGTTTGCCAACTGATGTTTTAAATCTTTAACGTTCTCCGATGAGAGTTAAATAACTGTATCGTGTAAATATCACGGTGCGAGCTGCGGAGTCATCTTTACTCGTAAATGCATGTTGGTGTCTAGGTAATCCTTTATTTCACATAGAAACTGAAGATTTCCGTCTCTGATGAGGATATTACTCTGCGATTCCCAATGATCCCATTGTACAATAGGTCTGTCATTATATAGGTAAAGTAGACTGATGTATCTGGAGGTAAATCTCCGTGGTATTTCATTCTTAATACAAGAGATTTAGGAGTAACTCTATCTTTCTCCATACAAGCTTCTTATAAATCCTGTTTCTTATGCAAGTGAATGAATGGTGAACACTACCAAACATATATAACTTGTTCTGCTATCTGACACAACCATTATAGACCCAATATCAAAAACAAATCTTTCAGTTGCTCTGCTAAAATACAACTATTTCAGTAGCCTTATTTTAAGACAACCATTTCATCTGACCTGCTAACAATTTTAACAATCGTGTAATTATGTTTACACAACTATCTTAACTGCCAAGTGCTTCCCACAAAATATTGTTATGATTTTTGTTTGTGCCATAATTTCATGTCTCACTGAAAAGCAATTTCTAATTTTGCTGAATTTTTATAAATCTCCGAAAGAAAGCTGTTGTATGATTCCTATTTATAAATCAAGGGAGGCAACTCTTACTAAAGTATACCAATACAACAGGATGCCACCATATATAGAAGAGGTTAGATTTGACATACTATTCAAGAAAGATATTGATAGCAACGATATGTATGCTAATCTAATATTGAGATAAATACTTAATACTGTATTCAACCCAATAAGTACCCAGGGCAATTAAAAAATTCAAGCAAATAAGGAGGTGCTTAACGAAAACAAAATGGCTAATAAGCATACCTTAGATCCTTGGCATTTCTCTTTTTTTAATAACAGATTATACAATGAATACACTCTGATATAGAATTTGTCAATTGGTTGGTTGACCTCCTATTAACAGCTACAGTCATTTAAGGCTCTGATTTCTCGAAACAATTAAACTCTGACAGAAATCAAAGCTTCACTTTGTAATGATATGTACCTTATGTTAAGAATATTTACTTAAATTTATTTGCAACTTCAGTTTGATTTGAGGATTTGGTGCCAGGTATGACCTTATCCTTACACCATACCACGATATATATACACAATCAGAGCCATTACCTTGTTAGGGACTCCATTTTAAATGGCATCCCAAAAATCAATGGCATGTTTTTTGTCCATAAGTAATTCTATGTACTTTTCCAGAGGGTACAGACACTATATAAAGACACATGCCTGACCAATTAGGCTTGCTCATCCCTCCAGTCTCCCTATATAGCTTTATGTCCAAAACAAGCATCATACAAGGGCAAAGAAACAAAGACATTCAGAGAATGAACTCACCAAACCTATGTTTAAAGACAAGAAAACATTGTGAATTGGCTTTTTGAATTGATACTAGAGTTCTCTGTATATTTTCATCATGGTAGTTTTATCTATCATTCTTCTCATGGATCCTATAGTCTCATAGAGCCTTCTCAAAAAGCCTTAATATCTCATCGTTAGCCTTCTCAAAAAGCCCAATCTCATCTATATAGTCTTCTCATGGACCCTAGTCTCATAGAGCCTTCTCAAAGAGCCCAATCTCATCAATATAGTCTTCTCATGGACCCTAGTCTCATAGAGCCTTCTCAAAGAGCCCAATCTCATCAATATAGTCTTCTCATGGACCCTAGTCTCATAGAGCCCAATCTCATCAATATAGTCTTCTCATGGACCCTAGTCTCATAGAGCCCAATCTCATCAATATAGTCTTCTCATGGACCCTAGTCTCATAGAGCCTTCTCAAAGAGCCCAATCTCATCAATATAGTCTTCTCATGGACCCTAGTCTCATAGAGCCTTCTCAAAGAGCCCAATCTCATCAATATAGTCTTCTCATGGACCCTAGTCTCATAGAGCCTTCTCAAAGAGCCTAATCTCATCGATAGAGCCTTCTCAAAGAGCCTAATCTCATCGATAGTCTTCTCAAAGAGCCTAATCTCATCAATAGCCTTCTCAAAGAGCCTAATCTCATCAATAGCCTTCTCAAAGAGCCTAATCTCATCAATAGCCTTCTCAAGGAGCCTAATCTCATAGAGCCTAATCTCAAAGAGCCTAATCTCAAAGAGCCTAATCTCAAAGAGCCTAATCACATCGATAGCCTTCTCAAAGAGCCTAATCTCATTGATAGCCTTCTCAAGGAGCCTAATCTCATAGAGCCTAATCTCAAAGAGCCTAATCTCAAAGAGCTCTCAAAGAGCCTAATCTCAAAGAGCTCTCAAAGAGCCAAATCTCATAGAGCCTAATCTCATAGAGCCTTCTCCAAAAGCCTTTTCAAAGAGCTCTCAAAGAGTCTAATCTCATAGAGCCTTCTCCAAAAGCCTTCTCAAAGAGCCTAATCTCTAAGAGCATAATCTCAAAGAGCCTAATCTCTAAGAGCCTAATCTCAAAGAGTCTAATCTCTAAGAGCATAATCTCATAGAGCCTAATCTCATAGAGCCTTCTCCAAAAGCCTTCTCAAAGAGCCTAATCTCATAGAGCCTAATCTCAAAGAGCCTTATCTCATAGAGCCTTCTCCAAAAGCCTTCTCAAAGAGCTCTCAAAGAGCCTAATCTCTAAAAGCATAATCTCAAATAGTCTAATCTCATTGATAGCCTTCTTATAGAGCCTTCTCAAAGAGCCTAATCTCATAGAGCCTTCTCAAAGAGCCTAATCTTATAGAGCCTTCTCATAAAGCCTGTTTCATAAACATATAAAATGAGTATGAGGAGCTTGCAGGAACCAATATACAATAGTGGTCAGAGTTCAAGGTCAATCAGTGAAATAAACAGAGTTCAAGGTCAATTGGTGTAATAGAATGAGTTCAAGGTCAATTGGTGTTATAAACTAGACCTTTTGTATCCTAATAAGAATGTTAGACAGTTTGAAAATATTAATATTAAAAACTCTCTGTCATAAGGAACCTGACACACAATAAAGAGGTCAAAGTTCAAAGAAAATTGGTAAAGAATACAAGATCAGGTCAGAGTTCCAGGACATCTCCTAAAGATTAAAGAGGCAAGAATTTCATTAATAGAAGTATACTCTAGGTCAGAGTTCAAAGATAACAAGCATAATATAGAAATCACAGTCCAAATGCAATTGGTGGTAACATCTAGCATTAACAGGGAGTTTGAAGACAATACTCTTAGTATACAAAGCATGAAACAATTAATAATACTGAGTCAGATGAGAATAGGAAAAAGACCATTCTTATAATTGTCTTAAGGCCAATGGTTGTGACACAGTTAAAATTCAAAAGATGGTATACTTTACAAAGATCAATAGCCAAAGACAATGGTGCAACAAAGAAATGTCAAAGACAATAGGCGTAGATACAAAGCAAAATCCCAGGACACTCATTCTAGACTGTTAATAACTTCCTTGAGAAGAAAGAGCATTGTCCATACACAATGCATTCCATTTATAATAAGATGTAAGTAAATAAAACAGAATCTTATTATGGATGCAGTCATTGGAGATACTGGATCACGTCCAAAACTTTGGCAATAAACAGTGGATAAACTGGCAGATGAGCAATTACTATGGAGTTACAAATCAATTACGCTATTCCTCGTACAAAAACATAATACATGGGGCTCATCTTTTAGTCTAATAAACAAATTAATCAAAACTGCATTTGTACAGAATCAAATTGATAGGACAAATATTTGCACAGGCTCTACAATTAAAACAAACACGTTTCTGCAATTTATCAGTGGACTTTCTGTCAAATCCCATTTACAGAGTTTCTAGGTCAGCTGATTTGATGAGCCAATCAATAGTTTTGTTACATCACTCCTATTAAACACACAGGCTTTGCCAAGCATCGGTATTGCTGCTTAGACATAATATTCAGAACATCTCTCTTGCAAATTGATAATCCTCGCATTTCGCAGTCGACACAAGTAAGGGTGTTGTTTGTGTATGAAATAATTTGTCTTAGAATGTTTGGTTCATATCCCCATTAGCAGCACTTTGTACAACTTCAAACAGCTTAGCAATGGCTGATGGGTATGCAACAGAAAACACACTTGAGGATCATTTTGAATTAAAACTTCTGATTTAATTATCTTGATTTGACGGAAAAACTGCCACTTAAATTTGGTCTACATTAACCATAGTGAGATTGAGTCAGCAAGGAATGGCACTGTAAAGCTATATCGACAGTGAATTCTCCTAACATCTCTTGATTGGTTCAGAGACATAACACAACTGATAGACTTTCAGCTAAAACCACACAGAATTATTAAAGATTTCATTTTTTGTGAGGTTACAAATCAAGAAACGTATTTACAAACCCAAACATAGAGGATGAGAACTGACTAGTGGTAGGTTATTTAAAGTTTTGGTGGTTGGAAAAAAAAGGAGTACCGAGAGGAAAACCACCAACCTACATGAAAACATTTAATTTTGCCAGAATCACAACTTGAAGGTGATGGACTACATTAGTAGAATGCCAGACACTGTAACCACTTAGCCACTGTAACTGAAAGGTGGACAGCGTGTAATAGTGCCAGACACTTTTAAAATGAAGCATCTATGACCAGTAGATGGAAGCTAGACCAGTGGCAGAGTGGTAAAATTTGAAAAAAATTGTAATTGATGAACATGACCATTATTTACAGAATTGTGGTAAAATATGATAAGCTCCAACTGAGGTTTGGGTTTAGTTAGTTTAACATCCTATTAACTGCCAGAGTCATATAAGGACGTGTTAGGTTTGTTGGTGGAGGAAAGCCGGAGTACCCAAAGAAAAACCATCAATAAGTAGTCAGTAACCTGGCAACTGCTCCACTTGGGATTTGAACTCCCGACCCAGAGGTGGAGGACTTGTGATCATATGTCGAGACATCTAAACCACTAGGCCACCGCGGCCCCTTCCTCCTCCAGAGAAGTATACATCCTATGTCTCTGACATGCAATGTCTCTGATCGTGTAATTAGTTAATTGTCCCACATGTTGTTTACGGAGTATTAAGGTAGATATGATCTTTGGGCTAAATCTACCTCACTACACTAGAGAGTTCACACGACAAAAAATCAATAGCAATACCATTACTATCGGTTCAATTGAAACTGCAGCTTCAAAAATGTTCCATTTTGATTGTGTCTTTAATTCAAAGCTTGGTTTGAAATAAACAGAGAAATATATATTGTTTGAAATATGTTACCTTTTGTTCGAATTTTATAGCAACTGCATTTATTGACATACTGATTGTGACAAGTAATAACACGCAATGGTTCACAGCCCTAACAGTTTCTCTGTGGAAATATGTTTGATTTTAGGTAGAATTCAATGTCGTATTTGTTTTGAACTTTACCATCCATTGTATCTGTAAATTAATTAGAAGTGATAAAACGTCTGTAATGACACACCTAGTAACTCTAACTGTTGCTTGCATTAGATTTCAAAACACATCAGAGACTGTAAAATCAGTCATCTGGACGAGATGCTGCGTTTGAAATTGTTGGTGGTGACCATTACGGCGACAATAGGACTGGTATAGACTATACCTTTATTTACTTGCACTTACATTTTATGCCTTCCTTTACATGTACGATGGGCCACACAAGAATTTCTTTACCATAATTATACCCTTGGTGTGCCCACATTCGCTAAGGCCACACGAATGAGATTTCTTTACCGTAAATACCCATAGTGAGTGTTTATAAGCTTTGACATTATAACGGTATGTGAATATTAATCTTGTGCTTACATGGGCTCAGGCTTGGCAGAAAGAGTTTTTTTACCAACCAGAAGAGCTTAGGCTTCACAGCAACTGTTTACCATAATTATACTCTAGATGCTCTAAAATAAAAGCTAAGGCCACAAAGAATAGTTCCTTTACCGTAATTAACCACAGTGTATGCTCACATTTAGTCAGGCCCCACAGCAACAGTTCCTTTACCATAATTAACCTCAGTGTATGCTCACATTTAGTCAGGCCCCACAGCAACAGTTCCTTTACCGTAATTAACCACAGTGTATGCTCACATTTAGTCAGGCCCCACAGCAACAGTTCCTTTACCGTAATTAACCACAGTGTATTCTCACATTTAGTCAGGCCCCACAGCAACAGTTCCTTTACCATAATTAACCTCAGTGTATGCTCACATTTATGAGGCCCCACAGCAACAGTTCCTTTACTGTAATTAACCTCAGTGTATGCTCACATTTATGAGGCCCCACAGCAACAGTTCCTTTACCGTAATTAACCTCAGTGTATTCTCACATTTAGTCAGGCCCCACAGCAACAGTTCCTTTACCGTAATTAACCTCAGTGTATGCTCACATTTAGTCAGGCCCCACAGCAACAGTTCCTTTACCGTAATTAACCTCAGTGTATCTTCACATTTATGAGGCCCCACAGCAACATTTCCTTTACCGTAATTAACCTCAGTGTATGATAACATTTAGTCCTGTATCATGTGGGATTTGTACCCCCCATAGGATATGTACCCGGATACAAATCCTATGCATAGGATATGTATCCGGGTACTAAAACAGTTCCTTTACCGTAATTAATCATGTTGTGCCTCATATAAATTCTAGGACCGTTGTTTTACTGTAAATATCAACCCTTATATAAAAGTACATGTTTATTGCATTACCATAATTATCCTACAGTGTGACCACTTCACAACCACATGTGATAATTTAATTACTGTACCGGAAACCTAGAGACCCACATCAAGCTATTAACAGAATTACATAACATATTTGACATTTTATATGAAAGCTCTAAGGGACAACGTCTTGGACTATTAAAGTACTACCCAATCAGTGATCACTGTGTTGCTTAGTCAGATCCCACCCTAATCATCTCAGTATCATAGTATCATGTGACAATTAAGTTGTCGTAGCAACACATAAAGTTCAATTGGCACTTTTCTTAAAGCTTCTTTTGAAGGCTTTGAACAAGGTTGTTCAAAGTATATGTATATTCCAATTAGAAACATACTAGAAAGTTTTGAATAGCTGTAGGACATATTAGTCTAATTAGAAAGTCAGATTTGCACTTGATGATTAAATCTTACACTTCATCTTTAAATTCCCTGCATATTCCTCATGATAGTTTTACAAACCCTTTGATGAAAATTTTTGTTTAGATTGACATATATGTCAAATGTAAAGGATGCACTTTCCTGCAATATCTTTTGACCCAATAAAACTGAATTCCAGTTCAATGTTATTAATATAAATACACATTTGAAGTTTGAAGACCTGGACATGACAGAATGGTCGTAGGCTAGATAATTCAGTATTTGTGATTTACATAGTAACCATGTAGGCATCAGACACAATCAAAGTTAAAATTTTGCCTAACAAATAAAAAATGACAAAACTTGATTATTGCCATATGCAGTTGGCCAAGTAAACGACTGAAGACTGTTTCACGATTTTCGGTCAGGCAGAGTAAGTGGGTGAGTGTGCTTATGATTTTAGGTTTAATTGGGATATTCTACCTTTTTTAGATGTTAATAATTATTCACTACAAACTTAATCTCTTGCATGATCATTAAGTACCATGTATGCATGTATGCTGTATACATCCAATTTTCATGATGTAATACTTACCATAACTTTAGTATCTTTTTTCTCTTAGTATGCAAATACGCTACCTACACCCATCTTTGTAGCCCCAACAAACATAAGATTTGAGAATCCCGTCTCCCTACCGTACCTCATCTCGTACTCGACGAGAGTAACATAGAGTGGTCTCCCTTCCTCAAAAACCCTTTATGGAGCCACAGGGGCAAAATGGCTGAGGAGGAAAGGGGAGGAAACAGAAGGGTGGGACTCCATAAAGTTATGGTAAGTATTACATCATGAAAATTGGTTTTACATTGAAAAACCTCAATTTCATTTCAGTAATACGTTACCATAACTTTAGTATGCGAATTCGTCTTACCGTAGTGGAGAGTCCGAAGCCAGGCAGCCCAATCAAACGTAAAATCCAGGAGACAAGCCCCAGTAGGGAGAATAAAAAGGGGTTCCAGGAACCCCCCGAAGGAAAGGGATAAAAAATGGAATACCTCCCAGAGAAAAGAGGAGTACCATCGTGATGCCTGCCCGCATACACTTAAAACCAAAAATAAATACCATGTCTAGGGCGGAGGAACAGTCACAGACTGAGCCGCCACAACTGGACCCAAGGAAAACAGTCCCTCAGAATGAGAGGACAGGGACCGGAGGTAAAAGTCAGTGAAAGTAGACTGACCACGCCAAAAGGCAGCAGACATGATGTCCTGGAATGAGGACCCATTTAGGAGAGCCAAAGAAGCTGCAAGGGCTCTAACCTCATGAGCCCTCACCTTACATTTCGCCCGAGATAGATCATTAGATAGCTCATAAGCAATCTTGATCACCTGACATATCCATCTGGAAATGGATTGGGAGGAGATATCCTGCTGACCCTGTTTAATGGGCAAGAATAGACGAGATCGAGTACCTCGCCCCCCCCTAGTTTTATCAAGGTAAAACCTAAGTGCTCGACAGGGGCACAGCAACTGATCATTCTCCTCAGACTCAACAGAGACTGTCAAGGAAGGAATCCTAATGGGATCGGGCGAAAAACCAGGAACCTGATTCTTTGCCAAAAAGGCAGGATCAGTGAGAAGGGTAACGGCAGAGCTATCTCTGGCCCAACGAAGGCACGAAGAGTGAACAGACAAAGCATGGATATCACTCCTCCTACGGCCTGAGGCAAGGGCAAGCAGGAAGACAGTCTTAAAAGTTAAAAAATTTAAGGAGACAGACCCCAAAGGCTCATAAGGAGCCCCCTTCAGTGACTCTAACACAAGAGCTAGGTTCCACTGTGGAGCTAACTGCCGTACCCTAGGCCTGTCCAGACTGAAGCCCCTAATCAAAGCAGACAACGAGGTGGAAGAACCTACCTCTCGCCTATCATGAAAAGACAGTACACTGGCAATAGCTGTGCGGTATCCCGCAATAGTACCAGAGGCGAGATTCCGTTCCCTAAATAAATAGAGAAGGAAATCTGCAATCAGCTGGACAGAAGCCTTGATCGGATCAATCTTCCTGCCGATACACCAATCACAGAAGATCTTCCAGCGTGACTGGTAGACGGCAGAAGAGGAAGACCTAATTGATCGGGCGATGCGGGCTGACACGTCCGAAGAAAAGCCTGCCTGAGCGAGGCCTCCTGAGATAGCTTCCACGCGTGAAGGTGGAGGATCTCGGGACGTGAATGCATCGTCCGTGACCGAGGCTGGCGCAGGAGATTGGATCTGAGAGTGGAAGAACCAGAGGAACATCCACCAGAAACGACAATAGCTCCGGAAACCATGGTTGTCTCGGCCACAGGGGCGCTATCAGAAGGAGGGAGCAATGATGCGTCCGAAACTTCTGTAGAACCCTGCCCACCAGGTTGAATGGAGGGAATGCATAAGCCTGCATCCCCTCCCAATCCAGAGATAGCGCGTCCACAGCCCAAGCCAATTGGTCTGGCACCGGAGAGACAAAGGTTGGCAGCTGATTGTTCAGGGAAGTGGCGAAAAGGTCTATATGAGGCCTGTCCCACACCTGACAAATGCCCTCGAAGATCGAGGGATTTAGTTGCCATTCTGTCAGAACCGGCTGGCGGCGCCTGGAGAGAGTATCCGCCAGAACATTCAACCGCCTGGAAGATGCTTGACTAGAATAGTCAACTGCATTTCCTGACAGAGAAGAAGAACACGGATAGCGAGGGCACAAAGGACGTGGGACCTTGTCCCCCCCTGTCTCTCCAGATACGCGACAACTGTAGAGTTGTCCGTAGCCACACAAACCACCTTGGAATGCAGAATCTTTCGAAAAGCCTGCAAAGCCAACAGAACAGCCCTCATCTCCAGCACATTGATGTGCTCGGAGAGCTGATCCCCAGACCATTCCCCCGACCGGCAATGGCCATCGAGGTAAGCCCCCCAACCTGTCATGGACGCGTCCGTGAACAAGGTCATGGTGGGAGCTGGCTTGGACAACGGAACCCCCTGTAGAACATTGTCTTTGAGAGTCCACCACCGTGCAAACTCCTTCACGGACTGGTTGAGAGGAAGCCAAGCCTCCCATTCCCTGCTGGCAGGAACCCAGTTCGCGAGGAGAAACATCTGGAGAGGTCTGATGTGAAGTCTCCCAAGGGGGACTACATCTGCCAGGGAGTTGAGATAACCCAGAAAACTGAGAAACCAACGCACCTGGACGTGTGACCAACTGATGAAGGTCAGAGCAAGATCTCTGGCCTTCTCGAACTTCTCCAAAGGTGGAAGGGCAATGCCCTGAACCGTGTTGAAACGGTTTCCCAGGAAGACAAAGTCTCGAGAAGGGGAGACCTCGGACTTCTCTCTTGAAGGAATGAAGCCGACTTTGAGCAAAAGTTTCAGGACCAGACGGGTGTTCTGCACCAAAGATTCCCGCACTAGGTGGAGCATGAGGGAATCGTCGAAATAGATGTGAACATCTATTCCCCTGGAGTGCAGAAACCCCACGACAACCTGCAGCAGCTTGGTGAAAACCAAAGGAGCTGTCGTGAGCCCGAAAGGCATGGCCCGGAACTGAAAAACCTTCCCGTTGCAAGTGAAACGGAGGAATTTCCGTGCCGACTTCTTGATGGGAATGTGGAAGTAGGCATCCTTCAGATCTACTGAAGTAGCCCACATCCCCTCTCTCACCGAAGCTATGATGCTCCGTGGAGTCTCCATCTTGAAGTGAGGAGAATCTACGTGCCTGTTGAAGGCACTTAGATCTATGATGGGACGCCAAGCTCCGGACTTTTTCCGAACCAGAAACATTCTGGAATAAAAGCCTGGAGTGCATTCCACCATAGGCACCTCCTCGACCGCGCCCTTTAAAAGCATGGTCCTTACTTCCTCCTGGATGGCAAGTGCCTTTTCTGGATCCCCCGGAGGAGGGAAGAAGATAGGTCTTGATGCCAAGGGCGGATCCCGCAAGAGGGGAATGCCCAACCCCTCCTTGACCACAGACAAGACCCATGTGTCCTCTGTGATTTCCTTCCACTCTGGGAGGAAGAAGGACAGACGACCTCCTACAGGAAGATCGGGACGAGGAAGATCGAGACCCTCCCAGGCGGGAGAATCGCTTCCTAACCCGAAACTGAATCCTGCGGGAGAAGGACCGGAATCTAAAACTGGAGGAGCGGAGTCCTCCAGAACAGACCCCTCGTCTGGAATGGGCCAAGGACGGGGAAAAAAGAGTCAGGAACTCTTCTTCTTACCCCCAGGAGGGTTCTTGCCCTTCTTACCCTTCCCCTTGTTGCCCTTGAAGTAAGGCTTCGACTTCGGCTGTGCAGTAGACTGAGGAGCTGAAGTTCTAGCCTTCTTCTTGGGAGGCACGGACCCCTGCGAGGTACTGGCCTTCACGGTCTGCAATCTCTTCAAAAGAAGGGCAGAAGCGACCGAGTCCTCCTTCAAATCCTTCTGAACAGAAGGAAGAGTCCCTCCAAAAAGAGTGGACCCAGAGAAGGGGGCAGTCAACAATCGGGACCGGTAAGGTTCTTCGACCGGGCGGTTTTTCAACACAGAAAAACGCCTAGCCAACAAGACATTGGCGAGCAATGACACCTGTAAAGACGCCAAGGCTCTCAATGCCCTGTTCAGGGCAGAGGTAACTCTGTCCTGAATGTCGGCCTGCTCTGTCTCAGATATCCGACTCTCAGGCACATCGGATACCCTATATAGACTAACCGTCAGAAAGTCTATATAAGACAGAATTTGAATGGAAAGGCGCAGCAGCCTCTCCATCTTGTGGTGCTCCTTGGAGCCGAACACCACCTGGTCCACTGACTTGCCGGGCCAAGCTGCCAATTCTCTAGACTCCAGCTTAGGCTGGCTGAGAGGACAGCAGTCCATCGTGAATGGCATAATCAGAGGCCTGAACCTCTGATAAATCACCAACACTGAGCTGCAACCCGGCAAACCCAGGCGTGCGAGATGAAGAAGAATTCTTCTCCATAACTCGAGACTGGGCAGTGGCCAGAGCTGAAGACACAATAGTGCCTTCTGGCAGTGAGCGATCTGACTGAGCAGATGCCCGTGGAGCCACCAAAGAACCCAAAAGGGTGGTGGACTCCGGGATGGATGATGCGGAAGGTGGTGGGCAAACCTCCGCCCCGAGAATCCGAGATACATCGGCCCTAAGGGCCCGCATCCCAGACAAAACCTGCTGGGCATCCACCTCAGCAGCCTCGAGGTCACCCTCCTCCTGGAAATCTTCAACCTGAGGATCTGCATCCGACAAACCAGATTGGTCAATATCGGAGCAGCCAGGGGAGAGATGAACAACATCATCATCCTCTGCCGAACCCACGACCTCACAGTCCATATCCTCCTCGTTGCCTGGACCCGAGGTCCCAACGGGGAGAAAAGGGCCAGCAAAAGAGACAGACTCAGGAAAACTCTCCTGAGCAGGCTCCAACAAGTGGCGTTTAGGAGCCGAACTCCTAACCACAGAAGCTGAGGGCTTCGACCTAACGGTCGAAGCTCGACCCTTGGACTCGGAGACAAACGGGACTGCACGAGAAGCAGAAGTCCTAAAGGTCCGGCGAACCTTTCTAGGACCGGCACCCGAAGCAGCAGTAGGTTGGGGGGGAGCAACCGTAACCGAACCGCTGACAGGTCTCCGCGAGGGAGAGACCAAACCCCAAGGGTTCCAAGAAGGAATAGCCATGGGGTTAAAACCGTATCCCTGAAAATACGGAAAAGGTCCCGTGGGTTGGGAGTGACCCCAGAACTGGCCAAACTGGCCTGCCTGAGACTGGGGCTGGCCAACCTGACCAAAGGACGAGGTTGGACCACCACTCCCTCCAAGTGGAAACCCGGACATGTATGGGCTAGGCCCATAACTACCGGGATGCTGCTGAAACCCAAAACCATCCGCAGGCTGGTTTGGGGGGCCCAAGGATGGTTGCCCGCAGGCACCCGTATACCCTAAGCCAGGGGGAAAAAGAGGCCGAAAATCGGACACCTGACCAACAAACCCAGGACCCTGAGGATGACCCCCTGGGAAAACCGAGCCAGCACACTCAGGAGCGGACCTAATAGGACCGGGACCAGGTAACTGGACGGGAGGGAAAGTTGGACCAGAATTGATGCCGGGATTAGAGAGCTGCGCATCACTAATCCCAGTGGAAACGGACAAACCAGAAAGGAAGTCTGTAGTCCCTGAACCCAAACTCGGACGAATAGGTCCGGCATCAAGACCGCCCCCAACAGCAACACCACCTGGAATGCCGGAGCCGCTGACAACGTCAGAGACCGGCGGCTGGTAGTCCCTACCCGAAGGCAAGCATGGAAGCTTACGAACATTCCCAGCCAATTCGACCCTAGACCGAGAAACGTCAGGGTCAGGCTGCCCCTCCCCTACTCCAGGAACATCCTGGACAGGAGGGACCACCCCCTGATCTCGAGAAGAACCTGTAGAGACAGGAACTACCGAGACAGGAACAGAAACAGAACTAGAAGCCTGCTTCCTTCTCCTCCCGTAAGATGAGGACGAATCCCTCTTACGGGAGGACGAAGATCGCCTTGGTGTAATGCCGGCCTGGCCAAGAGCCTCTCCAACTGGACAAAGTTCACAAGGAGAGGACTCATGACAAGGGCGACATAGGGGACATGCATCATGTGGGTCCCGTTCCTCATAGAAATGGGAACACCCATGAGCAGACCCCTGACGCTGACCCGAGCGGGACATACCAGGCAACACACGCTAAACAATTACGTAAACAAGGTAAGAAAATTACGTCAAAAACGTAAAATATAAGCAACACACGCTAAACCCGTAAAAACAGTGTTAGGTGACACAAATCTTACCTAATAACAACGGCAACGAAGCCTCAGCGACGAAAAACCGAACAAAAACAAACGTAAACAAACCGGAAACAGCGAGACGTCACCAGTAATGACGGATCGCACGGAAAACCGGCAAGCACGTGGAACAGTCAAAAAACGGCCGAAAAAGGGCACAAAAAAACGAATGACAGTACAAAAAGAAAACAACACAGGGCAGATGGGTAAACACACAACTGAATGTGTGAAAAAATTTGACTAAAACGTCAAATAAATGGACCTAACAGCGAAACGAAATAGACACAATGCAATTGCCGTCCGAGCTGTGTAGCGCCATAAAGGAAAGAGGAAGGGAGACCACTCTATGTTACTCTCGTCGAGTACGAGATGAGGTACGGTAGGGAGACGGGATTCTCAAATCTTATGTTTGTTGGGGCTACAAAGATGGGTGTAGGTAGCGTATTTGCATACTAAAGTTATGGTAACGTATTACTTGCATGATCATTAAGTACCATGTATGCTGTATACATCCATAGGACTAATGTTGGAACTATTATCAACCCTCACATCACAACATATGTTCACTTTGCAGCCATTTCTATGTTTTTTTCTCGATCTGCACCAAATGACAGTGACATATTTCTGCATGAGTTTTCCGTATCAGCAAAACTTCTTTATGAAATGGTTAGCCATAAAGCCCCATAATTGAAGAAGCAAATTTCGTATTTTTGAGATCTTTCCGATAGGAAGCAGCGGAACTACCATGTTAATCTGTGAGTAATGAAACATTTGGCAGTCATATGGGGCACTTGTCATGGAAACCAATTTTATCTCGGTTGTATCATATACTTGTTAAGAAGTGGTGTCCTTACAAACATGAAAACATCACTTATGACACTTATGTAGGCTATTTTATTTGAAAGAGGGATAAAAATGTCTTTCTGCCACAGGAAATAATACATCGCCATGACAACTATATATCATAGTTTAATCTCCCAGGGATGTCGTTTCACCTGTTCTGAATTTAAAATAAACATTCAAACTGATCTTGGATAGATGTTGACTAAATTCCTTATAATGCATTTATCACGAAGAACGAAACATCTATTAAAATCGTAAACACTGCTAAGATCGAAAAGCAACCAATATAGAAATATTATTAGGTGTTGCAATATAATTAAAGAACTATTAACTTTGAAGTAAGTGCCAATGTTTATGTTGGAGATATTTTTGATCTTCCTCGTAGTTATTGAATAATTAACAATATCTTCGATTTTATCGGTAAATGTGCTGCTGTTTATAAAATTCTCATCAAATTCAAGGGGCTCGTTAAAGTTTAGATATTTCATGAACAACAAATAAACACATTTCAGCAATATCAGTGCCTGATATCTATTTCCGGTTCTGGCTCTGTATGCTTTAAGTCCACAAACACCTTGTAATGAAACAGCTATATAAGGAAAAAATTCTTCAACCTCCCCCGGGGACACCCAATATTTACCAGGTTTAAGAATCTCCATCCCTTGAGTCTTACACCTGCAGCATATAAATTATTACTATAGCAAGTTTTGTACTGTATTGGACAATCCTAACTCAACGGATCGCGATTGAGACACAGTTGGTTGAGATCTTTCTCTTAAGGAAACTTTGTGATCAAAAAAGATATTTCCTTCAAATTTAGTTCTCTACATGATATCCCTACCCTGTCATCTCTTCTTTACTCTCCTCTTCTCCTAATAGAGACACTTAAAGGAATTGACCTTGGAAAACCATGGCTTGTCACGACAGCTAGTATATGTCTTGGACTGTCAGCGGAAATTAGAGTCAAATAACCCTTGCCTAGTTTCCTCTGACATCAATACAATGACCTTGACCTTGCCTGATACATAGTCTACAACAGACCTAAGGGACCCCATTCTACTACCCTGTCCAACAGACTCATGATAACATTGAATACCATAGTTGGAGATCCACTTCAAATGAGAATCGTCCCCTTTCTTTTCATTATAGATGTTGACCTTGCTCAATCATATAGTGACACCATCAATTTCCATGGCTGTCTGCTGTACAGGTGTAGCCAATCGCAATCCTCAACACTTCCTTTTGTAACAAGCCACTTCATTGGTCAACTCTTCCGGCTTTCCATTTCTTTACAAGTGGAACCAAATTGGGTAGACAACAATGCCTTGCCTTGGAGACAAATGAACGAACCATCTGTTGACAGCAGACATGTTCAAAATAATTACTTAAATTTTTCCTAGCTGTATATTATACAGGGTATATTTTGAGTGCTTTGCATCAGGATTTCAATTTCCATGGTTTTATTCAGAAAACATTTAATAGACTATCCCAGAGGTGCTTTTTCTCCATCATCACATGATATGTCTGCAGGATAAATATTTCCTGAATTTTTGTAACCACATATGTACTTCAATATCTTAGAAGATTGTAATGTAAAAAGATAGGCTACTGTCATATCCAGCACCGTTTCTCATTAGAATAAAAAAAGGTTCATTTCAGGATAAATTGATGTTGTGGAAAAGTAAAAATAATGGAAATGTAAAGATACCTGGCACCAAAGCATCAACAGGGAAAAAACATCAAATTATTTACCAACTATAAGGAAGACACATGGAGACAACAATTTACTGAAGCAGAGAATTTTTCACTGGATGAATTTTCTAATTATAAAACTCTTTTCTAGATGAATCACAAAGGAGTAATTTAGTATCTTTATCAACTCAGACAGAAAGTCAACAATTGGTATTAAGACCTATTGCCATGTAATAAGCCCTTGCTAAATAGTAAGCCCTTGCCAAGTAATAAGCCCTTGCCAAGTAACAAGCAAATGTCTGTTTGTAAGCCTATGCCTGGCAACAAGTCCATTCTTTGTTGCAAGTCTTCTAATACGCCCATTCTGATTTTAGGCCAACGTCTGGCAAGTTAGCTCATACCTTGTAAGGAAACAGATTAATATAAGTATTTAATACATGTATGTTTAAAATATGGTTTAAACTAAACCAATGGCATTGTAATAAGCATTTTGCCTTGTAATAAGCCTTTGTCTTGAAATAGTAAAGCCCTTGCCTGGTAATAAGCCTATACATGTCTGGTAATAAGCCATTGTTTTGAAATAGTTAAGCCATTGTCTGGTAATAAGCCTATATTTGTCTGGTAATAAGCCTTTGTCTTGAAATAGTTAAGCTGCTGCCTGGTAATAAGCCAATATATTTCTGGCAATAAGCCTTTGTCTTGAAATAGTTAAGCCCCTGCCTGGTAATAAGCCTTTTTATGTCTGGTAATAAGCCTTTGTCTTGAAATAATTAAGCCCCTGCCTGGTAATAAGCCTATATATATCTGGTAATATGCCATTGCCTTGAAATAGTTAAGCCCTTGCCTGGTAATAAGCCTATATATGTCTGATAATAAGCCTTTGTCTTGAAATAGTTAAGCCTCTGTCTGGTAATAAGCCTATATATGTCTGGTAGCCATTTTTCTTGAAATAGTTAAGCCCTTGTCTGGTAATAAGCCTTTATATGTCTGGTAATAAGCCTATACATGTCAAGTAATAAGCCTTTGTCTTGAAATAGTTAAGCCCCTGTCTGATAATAAGCCTATACATGTCAAGTAATAAGCCTTTGTCTTGAAATAGTTAAGCCCCTGTCTGATAATAAGCCTATGTATGTCTGGTAATAAGCCTTTTTTCTTGAAATAGTTAAGCACTTGTCTGGTAATTAGCCTATATGTCTGGTAATAAGCCTTTGTCTTGAAATAGTTAAGCCCTTGCCTGGTAATCAGCCTATATATGTCTGGTAATAAGCCTTTGTTCTTGAAATAGTTAAGTCCCTGCCTGGTAATAAACCTATGTATGTCTGGTAATAAGCCTTTTTTCTTGAAATAGTTAAGTCCCTGTCTGGTAATAAGCCCTTATTATATGTCTACTAATAAGCCTATGCTTGAACATTGTGTGATTATAAACCCATATCTCATGGTTAACCCCTGTCTGCTGGTTATAAGCCTATACCTAATATAACAAAATTCTGGGAACATATTCCATGCCAAGTGATAAATATAAATAGCAAGCCTGGTACTTTGTCCATCTCTGGAAATAAGTCCATGTTTTGCAACTGCATTCTGTATGTGTAATAAGTTTAAGCTTTATAATTAGTTTAGGAAAAACCCCATGTTTGTTGTTAAGTCTTCCAATAAGCCCATCATCTATTTTAGGCAGTACACTAAAAATCAGCTAATTTAATATGTGATCTTCCGATACTTACACAATACAACAACTGGTGGGTGGTAAGAGAGGCCTTCCTGCTATCATACAGAGTTAACTCCAAACCAAACATGTACATATCTAGGTTCTATATATGTATAGCTAAACTGATTTGTAGACGATGAACAAGATAAAATGGTTCTAAGCCCAAAGCAGTAGGGGACCAGATTGATTATTTACAAGAAGCATTAAGACGAAAAAAGACTTCAGCGTTATACACTAAAGGCAGATCGTTTTGTCTATCTTTTACTCCTACAATGTAGACTATTGGTGTGACAGCCCCTCCATTAGAACAGAACATTGATAATGAAGTAACTACATGTATCAAGCACACATATACTGTATTCAGTCAAACAATCGCCAAGGGCACCTAAAAATTGAAAAAAAAAAAAAAAAATACTAGCAATGAGAGGGTGCTTAACAGGACCAGGTTTGGACTAATCTTTCACAAAATTGTTTCAAAGCAAGCCATTAATCAATTCACAAAAGAAATCAAATAGAGACACCTACGCAGTTTTCATAGTTTCAGTTAATCTCCAATTTGATGATGATGCAGAATGAGCAGTTTCATCCCTGAGCCATTATCTACCACAGTACACTTACTACAAACAAAACCAGGGAATAATTCGGCTTTCCTGGAACACACTTTAAAATGGCAGTACTGGGGAAGTATTGACGAAGTATCCACGTACACCATAGAGTTTCGGAGCTCTGCCAACTCGATCCACTGGGGACCAGCTACGATCCATAGTCATGCTATTGTATGTTCAAAATACATCCGCTCGTCCCCTTACATGCGATTTATCATGTATTTAATCCGTTCCTTCAAACCTTACGCCAGTATACCGCCATCATGTCCTTAAAAGGAATGTTGTAGACTTTGTATAGAAGCCCCAGTGTCACATTAGGAACAAAACCAGTTCCAAAGCTCTCACATTGTCTACAGCTGAATCTTCTAACAGCTGCAGGATTACTACTTCAAGCCAATGTTTTATGTTTTTTTAACTAAGGTGTTTTTACAAGATTTGTTAAGACAAATTAGACTATACATTACCTTGTATCTTTAAACATCAGAAAACAGTATTTTCCATCCAAATGAATAACAATTGTTCATTTTAATTTAAGGATTCCATTAATGTCATTAAAAACAACCCCGTAGAATAAAATATGACTTTTAAGTTTAGATTAATATGTAAAGGTCAGTATAAACAAAGCTTCCTTTTCAGACAACATATATCATATGCAAAATACCGGGTAGTGCTATTTCTAGTTTCCTACAGAATTACCCTCTAAACAAAACCTCATGGTGTAATGTTCACAATCAACAGTTTTCTTATCATCATACTTTATAGTATAAAAAGATACCTATAAAAATGTTCTTTGTACACAGGTTGATATAGATGTGTTCTCTAGATACAGGTTTCTTTAGAAATGTCTTTAATATGCAGGTACTTTTAGAAATGTCCTCAATTCACAGGTTCCTTTAAAATGTCCTCAATTCACAAGTTCCTTTAAAATGTCCTTGATACACAGGTTTCTTTAAAATGTCCTCGATACACAGGTTCCTTTAAAATGTTCTCAATACACAGGTTCCTTTAAAATGTGCTCAATTCACAGGTTCCTTTAAAATGTCCTCAAAACACAGGTTCCTTTAAAATGTCCTCAATTCACAGGTTCCTTTAAAATGTCCTCAATATGCAGGTTCCTTTAAAATGTCCTCGATACACAGGTTCCTTTAAAATGTCCTCGATACACAGGTTCCTTTAAAATGTCCTCGATACACAGGTTCCTTTAAAATGTCCTCGATACACAGGTTCCTCAAAAATGTCCTCGATACACAGGTTCCTTTAAAATGTCCTCGATACACAGGTTCCTCAAAAATGTCCTCAATACACAGGTTCCTTTAAAATCTTCTTTTTATGCGTGTTCCTTTATACATATGCTTTATATCCACAATTTTCAATAGAAAAGTTCTTTATACACAGGTTTCTGAAGAAATATTTCTGAAATACAGGCTTCTGTAGACTTGTCCTTTATACACAGGTTTCTGAAGAAATATTTCTGAAATACAGGCTTCTCTTTATATACAGATTCAAAATCCCTGTATTGATATCCTAAATATACACACAGGTCTCTTTCATTATAAAACAGCTAGTTCCTTAAAAACGTCTTTTCACTAAAGTAATCCTCATTCGTGAATGGTATATGACCAATAAGTAACTTAATTACATTCTATTTCATACATAATCATTCTTAAGTAGGGTAATGGTTTCTTTAAAAATACATCTTCAATTTTATACTGATATCATTTGATTTTAAGATATGTCCAATATTCATCATCACATATGTTCTAACCAGATGCATGTCGCTTTTATAGAAATACACACAGAGTCCTGCTGATATATCAATCACTTACTCTCAAAGGATTTCTTAGATGCTGCTAATCCCTTAAAAGATATGGTAGTCCCATCTTTTGCCATCAAGAATTTTTTTTACCAATTATACATTGATGAACTGATGTAGATATTATCACCTCACAGACAATAATCCCTCCACTGTCACTAGAAATAAGATAGGGGTAGTGACTATACCGACTCTTTAGTGCAAGATTATCAGCAGTGTGAACTGTGACATTCTGACAAATCCCACCTTAGGCATAATATTTTGTAATGTTTTTTTTCCTTCTTATTAATTTGTTCTCTATTTGAAAACACTGTGGTCAATGTTGAATGCAGTGGTCATTATAGGGTATCCAGATATATGTGTTATGTGTCCTACTTATAATATGATGTAATGACCATTCCATGATTCTGTATGTCATGTCTTTTCATGCTACTTTTTATATATAACATGGTATTAGTTTTAATGGTCATCTTACCAGATACAGCCCTTTTCAATTTACAATTTTGTGTCAAGTTTTATGTGGAGTATGTAGTAAATGTTATATACTCGGATGCATGTCTGTTAGTATCTCTATGAACATTCACCCTATATACGATACAACGCCAACCACCACTTAATCAAATTCATGTTTTTTAATACTTTTAACTGCACGTATCCAATGAAGTCAAAGATATTCCTATTAAAACCATGCTGTCCCTTTATAAGGAACCTTTCTGAAAAGGATGTCTACATCACCCAATAGATAACATTATAATCATTTCTGTTAAACTAAGTTTTTTATGTACAAAATATATTTATTAGATAAAAAAAGCAATCTAACAACTTCAGTAATTGCATCTTTTGTTTCAAATTTCTCTCTTACTTATTTCTCAATTACTACACCAATTAATGCTGTGCAATAAATTACCTTTCAATTAATTCTAAAAGTAAAATTTACAGATATTAATAAGGTTGAAGGGTTTGTTTAATTGAACCGAAATAGCTCAACAATTTGTTTTAAGACGACTGTAAAGAAAGTGTTTTAAGCTCCGGTGTCAGCATTACATGTATATCCATTGTGAAGCTTGTGTGGTAGACAGCATCACTTTGTTCTGGTATCAATAATGTCTACAACTGTCCAGGCATAACATGTCCAACAGTAACTAAATATCATCAATATTAACATAGTAAGCTATAGGTCACCAAATAACAGATTTCACCTAATGTAACCCCATTCAAAAATAAATTTTTAGATAAAATATCAAACTTCAGCAGAACTCACCTGATATTACAGAGTTACTCTCCACACTACTAGATTTTCCATCCTTAGAGGATCACAATTATTTTCAAAACAATACGAGTCACTTGTACACAATAAACTGGGAGGTGAACCCCAACACGAGTGTCCCCCCGTGTTACACGATGTTAAGTAAGCTGTGTGACCAAGAAGCTTGCCGTAGAAGCTTGTATTGCATACAGAGACCACGGTTGGTCCTGACAAACGAATCAATACTGCGAACTAAGAAAACTCCATCGCAATTCTCAAGACATACACTGGTGTTTCCTCGTCACTACACGGAGAGCTTTCGAGCCGATACTCAAAACCTGGATGGGAGTTCTGGTGACAGTACCTTCCCTTTAAGTCTAGTACGACTCTCCAGTGCCACACAGTTCAGCTTGGTGGCAGTGCTGGCTGTGGTGGCTAATGTTAAGTGGCTTCGTGGCAACACACACGAACACATATACAGAAACAAAGTTACTCTATTTCTGTACAGGAATCAGAGTTCAAAGCGTGCAGGAAAAAATGTCACAAATATTAAATTGATTGTCGAGAACAGCGCTACCAGATATTCAGCAAACTTTCCATTAAGGCATTAGAAAACATGGTGTGTTTGTTCCTCGAGATCCAATGTATCAAGATGGGAAAAAAAATAGCGGCAAAGATTTCTTGTCAGCTTATAGCATCAAATCAACAAATTGTGTTCAGCTTGGTGCCAAAGTGTTGGTACAAATATACAAATAGGAGGCATGCTGGAGGCAAGTGAACCTCCCCACAGTATCGTTGATCCGACATTAACACCGCAGGGCTGTGCCGCCCAAACAACACCAAAAATATCATCACGATCTGCCAAGTATTCAGGGTTTAATTAAAACTTGCCATTCTACAGATTTCTGTTTATAATTTGTTGAGTGCTTCAAATATTTTTAAATTAAATCGTTGCCCCGTTTTTTTCATGAAAACCAGATGACAACAAATACAATTTGAGCTCAGCCACATGAGCAGACGCAGAGTTCACCACAAACACTATCAGACAGCTCTAGACTTCCTAATCCATGTTTCACAATTTCCTTGTGAATTAAGTCAGTTGAAGCTAACTACCATATGGTAAAAGAGGGCTGTATCCCTACAATGTCAAACCCCGATCATCAAACATTACAAGATGGTTAGAAACATGCTCAGCTTAGTCCCTAACCTTCAGAAATAAATCTGATATATTCTGAATCCCTTCATAATTATCATAGGGTAGAATCATGTTATCACATGTTACTCCTACAAAACTGACCTCTACTAAAAATAAATTATGAGAAAATAAGAAATGAAACTCCTAAGCCAGGTACTGAACGGTATATTAGAGGTTCATCTAGGTTCAATTAAATTTGACAGGCAGTCAAACCGGTCTCTAAAGATAACCAAAACGACAATAAATATTGATTTTAGAGCCAAGTGGTCTTTATACACAGGTCAAATTGTGTGTAATTGGGAGCACAACAAGTGGTCTTATTCTACAGGTGTTCTTTATACAGAGGTTGTCTTTAATCTGATTTACTTTTATTTTGATAATAATCTGTCTCGTTATATAGATGGTCATTTTTAAAGGTGTTGATCTGCTGTAATTCAGATATCAGAGGATGATATGTTGTATGTAAAGATTGTCATTTAGTTAAATTCAAGTTTTATTATATATTCCAATTGTAAGAACTTTGTTTTTTTATCGTCGCACTATCTTTGTTTGCTAGCTAGCAAGACAATCTGGTCCAAGCAACTTGCAAGATTGTTTTCTCATAAGTGTAATATTGTATGTGGTATACAAGTTATTTCATTACATTACATTATTTCAACTTTGGGCTACTCTGAAGGTTATTTATTTAGTCTTGGCTGGCCTTATAATTCAACATATTTGAATTTTATCCCCCAATTCGGACATACATATTTTTATAATTTAACAACCCCGCATCTAAGGGAATTCCCCTGGTGCATTGGGGTATTCAGATATATTTTAATTACTTAAGTAATTTTTATATCCTAAATAACTTACAGAGTAGCCCCTAAGAAATGCCAAAATTTATAATGTCAAAGTAATAAACTCAGTTTAATTTGTCTTGTGTGTTTGTGTTATTGTATAAAAAGCAAGTTTACCTGCATAAGATGGTGATTGTCTATTCAACTCTACACAACATTAATTAATAATTAGTGTATTTGTCATCAATCTGGATAATACCTTCACATAGCGCCAGTCTATAAGGCATGATATCTTTTAATATTCAATTAATAATTTTAACTCATGTACCCCTGAAATTTCATATTGGACTGGTCTAGGTTTTGATTTAGAAGAGTCTAAATGTGTCTTCAGGGGTGAAGGAGTTAAGGTTCTGTCAAATCGCTCAATCCAAAAGTAAAATAACTGGACTTGGAAGCCATAAAGTACATCATAAGAAATGTTACACAATTTCTATTATTTCATAAATTGATATAAATGTGAAGCGATATAATCACATACCGATTGTAAATCTTTATTGTCGTACGTAACACAATCACTGGGGCCATAGAATATACACATTATCTGTGTCTCCCAGTGATTGTGTTCAGAATATTGCTTTTCACAATACAATTTCCTGCTCCATCGAACACCCTTTGTCTCTATGTAGACATCATCGTATCTCATCGTTTGTGACAGATTCAGTTTTACTCCTGAACGAGAAATCTATTCTGATCCCCGTCATGACAAGTGAGGACGACACGGTTGTGGTGTGGGTGGGTAACTCTAGCGGTTTTAATATTTATAGAGACCGAAAATATTACAAGTGACATGTTGGTGTTATAGTAATAGAAAATGGTTATAATAATAACCATCACCCAACCTATTTTTTTTATTGATGTTTTACAGCCAACTGATGGCCATGATATTGGTATGTAGGAGGCTTTGACAGATCTATGGTTAAAATTTATAGTAATTACATATGTGGTGCTGAGTGAGTATATCTAATCCATCGTTGGTGAGTTTCGACCAGGGGAAAGAGGGTTTATATCTAATCCATCGGCCCCCCGCATATAGGGTATATGTCTAATCCATCGGCCCTTTGCATATAGGGTATATATATCCCTGCTAGACAATAATAGGAAACCCCATACTTCTATATGATATATGTTCCATTTATAGTTGCTGTGATCATTTAAAGAGCGTTAAAGCTAAGCAGGAGTAGAAACTACCACTTTTAAAGACTATGGTAAGTTGGTGAGTTTCGACCAGAGGAAAGGACCCAGAGCTTTTCCCACCCCCAGCTTATGGTCAATGCAAGGCCAAAAGTGAAGTGGTATCAAAGAAAACATTTGGGAGGACACAACAGTTGATGGGGCAGCAGGTATTAGTTAAACACCTACCTGCTGGAAAAAGCTGTAAAGTTCTTGGAGAAAAACCATCAATCTTTAACCATTTACTGGCAAATGCTCTTAAATGGCATCCAATTCATGATATAGATTACTAGTAAGTTTTGTCATGGGCTCCATATCTTTCAAACCATTATCTAAACAAGACATGTAGTTATCTATATCATACTATATGATAAACAGAAACGCATTAATCTTAAAAATATACATCGGTTGAATTATTTATTTCTTTTTTACAAATATATTGTTTTCAAACAAGTGCATGACTTTTTAAAGGATACCAACTTGCAAGGAAGCATGTCATTTTTCATCATTTTAAAGCGCAGTTTTATCTAAACATCAGCAGGACTCGATTGTCGAAGTTCAGAAATTACAGACTTGTAGAACACAGCTGAATTCCTCTCAATAGAAATGAGACGAAATTCTGATACAAACAGCTCAACAATCCATTACATTTTATATTTTGAGAAATGACATTTCATAACCAAGTAAAATGATAAATGATGGATTCGAAACAAAGCAGCCTGGATTCAGGAAAATTCCCTGAGTATGGTTGGGTTGTTTTTTACAGTATGGCAGGAATCTGTCAGAAATTGATCGATAGCTAGTATGGATATGTACATGTGAATAAAGGTAGGGAGTCCTGAGGGAGCTACTGTTAGCACCAAATACATCATTTAGTGGTGATCCATCATAGCAACAGCTTGTTGATTTCCTGAAAGAGTTCAAACTTTTTAATCCTCAGTTCCTTCAGGTTAAAAACAATACAATTTTATTCCAACAGATGATAGACCTGTGATTGTTTTCCCAGACCTACCCCGTTTATATATAGATTTCCTGGCATGAGGCTACAAGATCATCGATTAATACCGACAATCAATTATATCATAAAGTACACATTCTTCTCTAGGACCCAGTTCATAGAAAGTTAATATCACAAATGGAATTCAGGTAATTAAAGCATTTCTGCCTATTTATCTGTTGTTCTTCCTTTTATATTTCAAACTAGGGGAGATAATTTGGAGAATAAAAAATATTGTTTAACTTCAAACTAAGGGGAAATGACCTGTTGGAGATATCCAAACATTCCTTAATTTTAAACTAAGGGGAGATAATAAATATATTATATCAACATTTTTAACAAGAGCTGTTGGAGAACAGCAAAGCTCGCCTATGCAGAAGAGGTTGAGTGTTCAAGTATTTTAAAGTATTTACTATTTAAACATGGCAATAATCATGACAAATTAACAGACTCAAAAAACCCCTAAAGGGCCCCAAATTGGTTGTATCTATTCACGTTCAGACATCCATACACATTAGGATATGGTCTAAAATCAGCAGTGATATAATTTTTTGTTTAGTAGGTGATTTTACATATAGAATCATAAGTTATTAGAGACAAAATAATGTAATGTGTAGACAAGTTTAAACTGACCTTGACCTCTAAATAGAACTCCAGAGATATGGTAAGGATAATTAACTTAAATAGGATAATGACATTAACAAACTAAAACATCTCTGATGTTAGGATAAACAGTTGTTTATCTGCTGTGGAAGAGTAGATCTATTACCATGGTAAAGGTCAAGCGTTACCCATGTTGAAACTACAAATCCACAGAAAACAGATTTTATGTAAATTTTGAAGTTGCAACAGGGAGTGGTATTTTTGGTATTACACACTGATGTAATTGTAATAATGGCCGTAATTAACTATTCTCGTCCCCTCAATTACATTGTCAAGTAATGCTATCCCCAATGTAATGGGAATGTGATTCTACAATTTATACTCAAATGTTAGGACAATAATGATACACCAGGCCAAACCATCCCACATGGATATGGGATTAAAATCTAGCTGTGGTTGTTGGACAATATTGGCTAAAATTCACCATGACATTTCAGTTATCAAACTTGTAGTCACCTCTCAATAGAACTTAGAGATAGGTATATAATTCTATTTAATGGTATCCATCTCTCAAAATAGAAACTTGCTCAAAAACTTTAACATGGAAATGACAAATTAACAGACTCAAAAAAAACCTAAAGGGCCCCAAATTGGTTGTATTATCACGTTCAGCATCCATACACATTAGGAAAATAAAATCATAAACATTTATGATGACTTAAGCTTAAACAATAGACAAAATAGAAACTTGCTCAAAAACTTTAACATGGAAATGACAAATTAACAGACTCAAAAAACCCCTAAAGGGCCCCAAATTGGTTGTATTATCACGTTCAGCATCCATACACATTAGGAAAATAAAATCATAAACATTTATGATGACTTAAGCTTAAACAATTGAATAAACAGAAACTTGCTCAAAAACTTTAATGTGAAATGGGACGCCAAAGCTGACGCCGACGCAGATGCGACGCCGGGGTGACAACATTAGCTCCCCCTATTCTTCGAATAGGTGAGCTAATAAAGTGGCTACATCAAAATTATCATTAAATCTAAAACAGGGGTAGATAACCTGGAAGATATATTAAAAATCTATCTGAATTTCACAATAGGAAGAGGAAATCCAGACAATATATCAAAACCTTCATTAGTTTCAAGTTAGAAGTTTGAGTGGATATGGTCTATAGCAGCAGTGATATAATTTTTTGTTTAGTAGGTGATTTTACATATAGAATCATAAGTTATTAGAGATAAAATAATGTTATGTGTAGACAAGTTTAAACTGACCTTGACCTCTAAATAGAACTTCAGAGATATGGTAAGGATAATTAACTTAAATAGGATAATGACATTAACAAACTAAAACATCTCTGATGTTAGGATAAACAGTTGTTTATCTGCTGTGGAAGAGTAGATCTATTAGTATGTTGAATATCCACAGATAGTCCTTATAAAGGTCAAGTGTTACCATGGTAAAGGTCAAGCGTTACCCATCCCCGATAACATTTGAAACTTGACAAATATAACACATCCACATTATTGAAAACAGATTTTATGTAAATTTTGAAGGATTGCAACAGGGAGTGGTATTTTGGTATTACACACTATGTAATTGTAATAATGGCCGTAATTAACTATTCTCGTCCCCTCAATTACATTGTCAGAGTAATGCTATCCCCTCTAATGGAATGTGATTCTACAATTTATACTCAAATGTTAGGTAATTATGATACACAGGCCAAACCATCCCACATGGAGGGTTAAAATCTAGCTGTGGTTGTTGGACAATATTGGCTAAACACCATGACATTTCAGTTATCAAACTTGTAGTCACCTTCAGCAGTAATAGTATTTAGATAACACTTAACACTCGGTAAATAATTCAGATACATGATCTATCTTAAGTTCAGTATATACACTAAATACATCTGAATGCAACCCCAGATTTAAAGGTCCTGACCTCAACAAAAGGTCATGACCTCAATATTATGATTATTCTATCATAAATTTGTGATTAGTAACTAATATAGATATTTCACATATTTTGTCTGCAAGGTTGAAGGCTATCACAGGACTGTTAATGTTGAATACTTAAGTAAAACATTTTCATTGAACTTTATATAACAGAGCAGTTACAAGTCATTTTACCACTACGTTGACCTCTCTCTGGGTCATTCTACCACTAGATTGACCTCTCTCTGGGTCATTTTACCACTAGGTTGACCTCTCTCTGGGTCATTCTACCACTAGGTTGACACCTCTCTGGGTCATTCTACTACTATGCTGACCTCTCTCTGGGTCATTCTACCAGTAGGCTGACCATTCTCTATGTCGATCTACCACTTGGTTGACCTCTCTCTGGGTCATTCTACCACTAGGCTGACCTCTCTCTCTCTCTCTCTCGGTCATGCTACCACTAGACTGACCTCTCTCTGGGTCATTCTACAACTAGGCTGACCTCTCTTTGGGTCATTCTACCACTAGGCTGACATTTTTCTGGGTCATTCTGGCTTTGCTCCACCATGAAAACCTTGCATGTATTTTTTTTTTAAAAGTCAAGCCCAGGTGTTAAATATCTATTTTATATTTGATGGACCTTTATGGACCTATGTTCACTCAAGGAGGCCTTTCTCCAATAAAATGAGAAGCATCACCCTTATTAGTCCAAACCCATACAGACAGTGCGCTGCAGTTAAATCAGATAGAGGCAGCATCGGGATGTGGAAGAGACAAAATTGTTTTTATGTAAGACATTAGATTTCAGCATCCGGTATCACATAAATGTCATTCCTCCATAATGACCTTTAGGTTTCCTGACCTCTGCTTTCAGCCAACAATGGTGTGAGGTCTCTGGCTACACCATCACCAAACACGATCACTTTTGAAGTGGTAACATTATAATAAACACTCCGGATTTAATTTTTGAGTCTCAGTTAGGGATACTGCTGCAAATACCATGACCAACGGAAAAACAATTTTGCTGTCAGAAAATGATAATAAAATATCATTATGAACCGATCCCTCATCTGTGGGTTAGATTTGTATACAAATTGTTTAGATTACAAATAGCTGGGCTTGGTATGAGTCGATGGTATATATAACTTGTCCGTTTCCACGCCAACATTCCTACATCACTAAACGACCATTGAGAGGCGACCTGTCGGATTGCCTGGAAAGGCAGCTTGGCTTGAAATCTACATCCAAAAACGACAGTGACAGGGCCTAATGAGTGTCATTACAGATGTCACGATAGTCAGCACATCGGAGACATGATACATACCTACACTTATCCATCCACGGATTTCCTGCGGACAGTATGACTTGATTATCAATGGATGTGATGACATCTAGGAGATATGGTTCTGATATCTGATATATTTATTTTGTCTTTTTTGCTTGCTAATCACATCCTTATTATAATACCCAGATTCATTCATCAATATCCATGTAGGTACGTCTGATACAAATTAATATTTGGAGTTCCCTCACTTCCGCCTTTCTGAACATCATTCAGAGCATAGATTTCTCTCTTGGAACTGCTTCTATTTAGCCTATAGGTTAGAATTCATCCTGCACTGCTACTACAAACTTTAATGTCTAGAATATCAAAATCACCACTAAAATTGCAACCTTTTATGATGGGTATAATTTTTAATTTTTAAGGTATAGGGGGAGATAATCTAGAAGCAGAATATAGTTGATAAATTTTGGAGGCCTATTCTTTTCTGCAGTTGTATCAAACCATTTGCAAAATTTAACATAAGCAAAAGTCTTTAAACATTGAAATCCTACAAGGCTTTGAGAATCTTATATTGAATATTTCTGAAATCATGCATGTTACAATACTTTATTAACATTTCTCTTATCCTCTAAAAGACAAATCAATAACATTATTTCAAACCAAATATAAAAATCGTTTTTTCTTGAAAATTTGCAAAAATCATTTTTTCTTCAAAAATGTCAAAATCTAGCTTTTGTTTCTTAGAATAAGGTATACACAAAAACTTAAGTAATGACAGCCTGTCAATCTTATCCTTTAATTTCTATAAAACCTAGTACAAATGTACTTCTCTTGTCATAAAAGGTCTTCAGGAAATCTCTAATACAGCTATAGTTTAGATCATAGTAGAATATCCATTATCTACAATAGCCATTGTAAGCCACATCACAAATTAACTTTTTTTGTAGCAGGTTTTTTATCTACAGTAACGACCGCAATCATTTGTATGTTACCCTACGTGGGATTGGATTAACTTCTGGGGGGAAAAAAGGAAGGAAATTTCCTGGAACAACAGCATGGAATTCCAATTAAGGCAAACAACAAACAATTTCTAATAATCAATGGTCAATATTTCGGTCAGCAATGGTCAGCCATCATCTGTGTCCCCTATATAACTGTGGCCCCTAGTTGTTTCTATTGATTCCTTGAAGGTCATCTGAAGGTTAAGTACCTGTTAGGAAGCTGTAAAGATCGGCTATGTATGACTTTGCTATAGGTTCCCCAGTGGTTGAGCAGAGTGCTTTGCATCTCCATGTCTTTGCTAATTGGCCATATACACATACATGTATATCATCAAATAGCTACTGAGCTCCAGGATGTTTCTTACAAATTGCCGTTGTATACTTTATTTGTTTTTACTTCAGTGTACAATTGATCACTCTTTGGTGAAAAGTTGCATTTCATGTGTGTCATGTAATTTTTTAATTAAATTCAACAATATCAAACATATTTAACATAAAATGATTATTTATTTACCCACCTCCATGTCTAAATTATGTTTTGAAGCACTTTTGAATGGCTCACATCTCCGACACGGCTCACTTGGCCGCCATTATGCTTCTCGTTAGAAAGTCTCGCGCTCCAAATATGGCACCTAGTACCTTATATGGAATGACCTACAAATTTTCACTACGAAAGAAATAAATGTTTCAAAGTTTTTAACATGAACTTTAAAAATTCTTTTTTGCTTAATTCTTAATAATACTTACATTTGTTCATTTTCACCATATTTATTCTTAGTTTGTTGGCTTTTTAAAACTTTTAAACATATTTTACCTGTTGAGTGTTTCATTTCGTCACGGTTTCCGGTAAATCAAACATGGCGGCGTATTTGAACAGCATTATACATGTGTTGTGTTTGCCTTGGATTTTACCACTAATAGTTGATGAAAGATTATAATCGAAAGGTTTGTGAATTGAATATTGATCATAGTTGTCAGAACAATACAGTTACATAAGGATAATACCCGAAAAATATATTTTTATCAGTCTCAAATGGCCCGATGTGGATCACATCGGGGCTTGCAACACTAGCGGCAACGGGGTGGAATTCATACCCTGCCGGGAACCGGAGTGGAGGCAGGGTATGATTATTCGTTCTAAGTGCTTTGCATCTCCATGTCTTTGCTAATTGGCCATATACACGTACATGTATATCATCAAATAGCTACTGAGCTCAGGATGTTTCTTACAAATTGCCCGTTGTATACTTTATTTGTTTTTACTTCAGTGTACAATTGATCACTATTTGGTTAAAAGTTATATAATTTAAAGACTTCATTGTCTTACTTAATTCCAAATAACAATAACTTAACACCTTAGTGACCACCTCTGTATAAAGACCACCTGCTCAATAAGACCATTTTCTTGAGGTTCCTGACGACCAATTTTGATACAATATGACCTGTGTATAAAGACCACCTGCTCAATAAGACCACTTTCTTGAGGTTCCTAATGACACTTGTGACCCTATAGACAGGTTGGTGTGTATGAGTTGATATTGTATATACAACTCAAAGCACCAAAGGAACTATCATAGTTGAACTGATAAGGCAAATCAATGATCCAAAATCAAAGAAAAAATGAAATCAATATCTTATCAGAATACAACATCCATGTCTAATTTGGTTTTCATTGGAAAGATCTTCATAAATGCTTCATTCATTTTCATTTGAAGCAATATCTTTCAAAACGCTGCATCATGAAATAAAACTGGAATGGAAACTTACTCTTTTCATCTTTAAAAAAAAAAAAAAAAAAAAAATAAATTTTTTTATCAGAAATAGATCAACAAATTTTTTAAGGCGATATAAGCCAAAATAAGTATGTCATGACCAGCTACTCAGCCATCACATGAAGGAGGCGTTTTGATGGTGATCAACATGTTTTTACACTTCTGTCATCAGCAGAGAGGATATGAATTTTAAATGATCGTATCTATGTTGGGATCTGATATACAAGGCTGATAAGTGTGTGGCTTTCCTCACCGATCACATACAGCCGATTCTAATGCATATGGACAGATTCATGGAGCAATGTTCAGCCAGCGTACTCTCTAAAACGTAACAAAATCTCTCGATTCTACATGTTCTGAGAACAGCAGTCTCCTCTGCAAAAACAATTTCATTTCAGTAATACGTTACCATAACTTTAGTATCAAATGGGGGGGGGGCGCCAGACGAGGGGTCTGTTCTGGAGGACTCCGCTCCTCCAGTTTTAGATTCCGGTCCTTCTCCCGCAGGATTCAGTTTCGGGTTAGGAAGCGATTCTCCCGCCTGGGAGGGTCTCGATCTTCCTCGTCCCGATCTTCCTGTAGGAGGTCGTCTGTCCTTCTTCCTCCCAGAGTGGAAGGAAATCACAGAGGACACATGGGCCTTGTCTGTGGTCAAGGAGGGGTTGGGCATTCCCCTCTTGCGGGATCCGCCCTTGGCATCAAGACCTATCTTCATCATGAAAATTGGTTTTACATAGAAAAACCTCAAATTTCCGTCTCATAATGAATAGCATTTAAAATTTATTGCTACCGTCATATAAAATTGCTTCACAAGCATATCAATCGCCTATTTTAAAAAGGTATTGTTTGTAGAACTGATCTACCAGACACAGCATCTCGTACAGAAATGGGCTTACATCGAAAACACTTTGAACACATTTTCACCAACAAATGGTTGTCATTTATATTAAAACTGCAGCAAGATAACCAAAAGCATTTTATTTACTTTCTGAAGAATAATCTGTAACATGCATAGTGGCATGTTAACATGCTAGCAATAACCGGTCGCGATGTCTTGTTTAAACCTGCCAATATGTCACCACTCGGAAATTGAACCGCTCTTTATTAATTAACAACCACCATTCCAACGCCATGTTCCAATATGTAGATGTAGTGACTTGGAATATTTATTTTTAACATTCCATTAGAATATCTACCTCAACGGGTAACTATACTGCTTAGGCAGGTGTCTATAATTCTGAGCAAGTATAAAACAGTTACAATATCACATGGGATGAGGATGGGTGTGATATTTATTATCATACATTACTGGTGCCCCCCAAAAATATTTTTATTTCCATGGTAAACATTCTTCTTCAAAGTCATAGAAAAAAATCCTTTCCCCTTGCTCGTCAATGTTAAACAAGCAAATATTGGAATATTTGCAAATTTATTTTTGGTATGCTAATTACTTTGACATCAATCATACCATAACCATTATATAAGAGACAAAGGGGCACAACTCTTCTTCTTTCTTACAATCCCAAATGAAATGAAATGTTTAAAAAACTAGATAGCCTAAATTGCTGGAATTGTTAATCTATAAATTATCCTTTGTTTTACTGAAAAGATTAAGTTTTAAAGAATAATTATATTTCTGACCTCCTAAAAGGTTGCATCTGTCAAAATGTATAATTCTTGTATAATTTGCTTATAGCATAATAGCTTTGACACTTGGACAAAAAAAAAATTCTATGTATCATGGTACATTTCAAATGCAAATTTCAATTTCATCCCAAACTTTTTTGCATTTTAAATGAAAACTCAAATATGACTCATCTTCATTCGAGCCCATGATAAAGACATTTGAATAACTTGAACAACATTTCCATAGCAACAGCTACAAGATGTGAGTCAATTTTGCAGTGAATTAAATCTGACTTTCAAACGTGAGGTCACAAGTACGTTGATTGAGAAATCAGTGCCAAAATTTAGAAAGAAATGTCCCCGAAGTAGAAAACCAAATGATTTAAATGATTTCCCTCTCGAAAATCTTCATTGACATTAGAAAATCAAATTTCTGTTAATGGCAGAATTCAAGAAAAGACAATCTTGCAGCATGTGTCATAGTGCTTTTAAAACTACAATATGACATATATAACTTGTATTCCATGTGGGGCAGTTGCCAGGTACTGACCGCTGTCTGATTTTTTTCCTGGGTTTTTCGCCACCAATCTGAGCACTATCTGTAAATGATCCTGGCTTTTAACAGGATGTTAAACTAATCAAACCGTTTTATACACACAAAACCAATCATGGAAATATTTCAATTCTAAATCAAAATACTTGGAAAGATTTAAAGAAACACGAACACAATTAAACAATACCAAAAGAAAATATGCAAAGATTTGGGGGAAAACAAACCGGGCAATGTTGGCAAGGCCTGAATGAACCTTTCTGAGATTAGCAATTTTTCATAGTGTAGCTTGCCAAATTGACAGCATTAAGGCATCAGATATAGAAATGCTAAGAGCCCTGAAATCCATGCCAAAAAGTTAGAAGATTACTGGATGTTGGAATCCACATCTGTGGATGTGATGGTATGTAGGGTATTGTAGTGGTATATCAATTATGTATATCTCATTCTCATTTCTGTAACTGGAGCAGGAGATGTTTCTATGTTATGATTTATCACCAGTACCTGATATTATGTTAATTCTGTTCTATGACCTCCGATTTATTCCTTTAATTGTCTTTTATGTACTTATAACAGCATAGAATGATCAGTAAAGGAATATGACAAGCAGAAGTTGACAAAGTTGGCAGATCAAGTTCCACCAAAAAGCCACCATGTATATAACCAAGAACAATGATGTTTAGTGACTATCTGACCTAAACCTAAGTGGTAGGAACTATCAGACACATTTACAAGTTCACAACCACAGCCCCAACATGCAGGAATTTCAATCAAATAAATGGTCAATATGAAAGGGAAGAAATCTAATGGGATGCAGACTAACAAGGCACTGGGCCAGAGTATGGGGAGAAGGACTTGGTGGGGAAGGTCCCTAGTATCTGTAATTCAATAGTACATCAGTAATCTAATCACACCCGTCATTGCTGTACACTAACCAAATTACCACAGTAGTAAAGCTAGAGTTGTGCTTAGATTGCATGAGCTCGACTTCCGGAACCACAATCTGTACGGACCATTTAAAAAATGTTGATGACTCTACTGGTAGTACAATATGCTGTTAACAGAAGCATTAAAAGTAAATTAAAAGGCAGTTTTGAGTGATTGGAGGAGATCCAAATGGAAGATGATCTCATGGCAGCTGTTCTGGTACAACAGGTTCTACACATAGCTACAGGTAGTCGACCTATTCTACAACAGGTTCTACACATAGCTACAGGTAGTCAACCTATTCTTAACAACACTCTACACATAGCTACAGGTAGTCAACCTATTCTTAACAACCCTCTACACATAGTTACAGGTAGTCAACCTATACTTAACAACACACTACACATAGCTACAGGTAGTCAACCTATTCTTAACAACACACTACACATAGCTACAGGTAGTCAACCTATACTTAACAACACACTACACATAGCTACAGGTAGTCAACCTATACTTAACAACACTCTACACATAGCTACAGGTAGTCAACCTATACTTAACAACACACTACACATAGCTACAGGTAGTCAACCTATACTTAACAACACACTACACATAGCTACAGGTAGTCAACCTATTCTTAACAACACACTACACATAGCTACAGGTAGTCAACCTATACTTAACAACACACTATACTTAACAACACATACTTAACAACACACTACACATAGCTACAGGTAGTCAACCTATTCTTAACAACACACTACACATAGCTACAGGTAGTCAACCTATTCTTAACAACACACTACACATAGCTACAGGTAGTCAACCTATACTTAACAACACACTACACATAGCTACAGGTAGTCAACCTATTCTTAACAACACACTACACAACAACACACTACACATAGCTACAGGTAGTCAACCTATTCTTAACAACACACTACACATAGCTACAGGTAGTCAACCTATTCTTAACAACACACTACACATAGCTACAGGTAGTCAACCTATACTTAACAACACACTACACATAGCTACAGGTAGTCAACCTATACTTAACAACACACTACACATAGCTACAGGTAGTCAACCTATACTTAACAACACACTACACATAGCTACAGGTAGTCAACCTATTCTTAACAACACACTACACATAGCTACAGGTAGTCAACCTATACTTAACAACACACTACACATAGCTACAGGTAGTCAACCTATACTTAACAACACACTACACATAGCTACAGGTAGTCAACCTATTACTTAACAACACACTACACATAGCTACAGGTAGTCAACCTATACTTAACAACACACTACACATAGCTACAGGTAGTCAACCTATACTTAACAACACACTACACATAGCTACAGGTAGTCAACCTATACTTAACAACACACTACACATAGCTACAGGTAGTCAACCTATACTTAACAACACACTACACATAGCTACAGGTAGTCAACCTATAACAACACACACTACACATAGCTACAGGTAGTCAACCTATTCTTAACAACACACTACACATAGCTACAGGTAGTCAACCTATACTTAACAACACACTACACATAGCTACAGGTAGTCAACCTATACTTAACAACACCACTACACATAGCTACAGGTAGTCAACCTATTAACTACACAACTACACAACAACAACACACTACACATAGCTACAGGTAGTCAACCTATTCTTAACAACACACTACACATAGCTACAGGTAGTCAACCTATACTTAACAACACACTACACATAGCTACAGGTAGTCAACCTATACTTAACAACACACTACACATAGCTACAGGTAGTCAACCTATACTTAACAACACACTACACATAGCTACAGGTAGTCAACCTATACTTAACAACACACTACACATAGCTACAGGTAGTCAACCTATACTTAACAACACACTACACATAGCTACAGGTAGTCAACCTATACTTAACAACACACTACACATAGCTACAGGTAGTCCAACCTATACTTAACAACACACTACACATAGCTACAGGTAGTCAACCTATTAACAACCACTTAACAGAGTCAACACTCTACACATAGCTACAGGTAGTCAACCTATTCTTAACAACACACTACACATAGCTACAGGTAGTCAACCTATACTTAACAACACACTACACATAGCTACAGGTAGTCAACCTATACTTAACAACACACACTACACAACCATACCCACACTACACATAGCTACAGGTAGTCAACCTATACTTAACAACACACTACACATAGCTACAGGTAGTCAACCTATACTTAACAACACACCTACACAACTACAACCTATACTTAACAACACACTACACATAGCTACAGGTAGTCAACCTATACTTAACAACACACTACACATAGCTACAGGTAGTCAACCTATACTTAACAACACACTACACATAGCTACAGTCAGTCAACCTACACACTACACATAGCTACAGGTAGTCAACCTATTCTTAACAACACACTACACATAGCTACAGGTAGTCAACCTATACTTAACAACACACTACACATAGCTACAGGTAGTCAACCTATACTTAACAACACACTACACATAGCTACAGGTAGTCAACCTATACTTAACAACACACTACACATAGCTACAGGTAGTCAACCTATACTGAACAACACACTACACAACAACACTCTACTAACACAACTACACTAGCTACAGGTAGTCAACCTATACTTAACAACACACTACACATAGCTACAGGTAGTCAACCTATACTTAACAACACACTACACACTAGCTACAGGTAGTCAACCTATACTTAACAACACACTACACATAGCTACAGGTAGTCAACCTATACTAACTTAACAACACACTACACATAGCTACAGGTAGTCAACCTATTCTTAACAACACACTACACATAGCTACAGGTAGTCAACCTATTCTTAACAACACACTACACATAGCTACAGGTAGTCAACCTATACTTAACAACACACTACACATAGCTACAGGTAGTCAACCTATACTTAACAACACACTACACATAGCTACAGGTAGTCAACCTATACTTAACAACACACTACACATAGCTACAGGTAGTCAACCTATACTTAACAACACACTACACATAGCTACAGGTAGTCAACCTATTCTTAACAACACACTAACATACATAGCTACAGGTAGTCAACCTATTCTTAACAAGAGGCCCAAGGGCCTTAACGGTCATCTGACTACCTTGGCAATAATCATATAGGAAATTAATTAGATATAGTGTCATGGTAGCCATCTTCGATTTGGGATCAACCAGAGATGTAACAACACTTTGTCGGAACCATGTCAGGATCATTTCATGCAAGTTTTAGCCAAATCGCACTGGTAGAACTTGAGAAGAAGTTCAAAATGTGAAAAGTTAACGCACGGCGGACGATGACGGACGAAACATGACGACTATAGGTCATCCTGACCCTTCGGGTCAGATGACCTAACAAGCCAACAAGCTCTCTCAGGCTGTGTTTGTCTGCAACAGTCATGACCATTGAAGGATATTCTAGGATATTAGGCAGAGGACAGAGTACCCAGAGAAAAAAACCATAGACCAGTTACTGTACCTTTCAAACTAGTAACCAAAGTGGTGGGCTTGAGGTAAGATATGTCAAGACATCTTCACAACTGGTTAATGTAGTGCCAACAAGCTCTCCTGTAGTAATTAAGTTATACACCGTGAGTTATTATAAGCTCTCTATTATAGCATCTATTTTACTCTGACCAGTACTCTTCCTATCAATCAAACAAGCTCTTTTTGGAAATGAGTTTTTTATTTTTATTTTCTTTGTATTATTAACATGTATAAATCTTTTGAAATTAAAATGTTTAGGGAAAGTATCTAGCTATCAATTGGTATGTATACCTGTACTCATACCTCTTGTGATGTACTTGTGTAAATATCTCCAGGACCAGAGACTAGCAATCCAATTTGATATTAAGTTTGGGTAGTCTCAGTGACATTACAACTAATTTCAGACTGTTTCCTGGCACTAGTTCCACATTAGAAGATAACAACAGTATTTGGAATGCTGAACAACTCCCACAATATTGCTTGTTGATTAGCTAACCAACACAAACTTTTATTGCTACAAAATAACCTTCAGAGAATTTTTTTTCATTTCTTTCCAATCCCACTTTCCAATTCTTTTCTCTGCCATTTTCTGAGTGTTATCAGGAAAAACAATTTCAGGTCTTATTGACAGTGTTCCCAGAAGTGCTGGCGTGCCAATTTACAAATCTACCCAGCGCTGGCGAGGTGCACTTAGGACAAATTAGGTACATTAACATCTTATATTGAACACAGAGGCCCATATTAAAAAGGTTTGGCTATGTAATATTGGGCAATTCTAGTCCAGACAAAATGAGAATGATTCACATCTAAAGGGTTATAATATTGGGTAAAGGGGGACAACTCCCAAACATACTCCCTTTCCAATAGCTCCTTTGGGCAAACAAAACTAGTAATTTGACAAACAGTAAATGAAATGCATATTGAATTCTGTTTGTAATTTCCCTTTTGATAAGATTGATATTACCTATTTCTTTATGTCACAGATTATAACACTTTCTGTTTCCTCATCTCAAAATTTATAAGAGTTAAATTTGTTTCCCTTTTTCCATTTTTGATATTGCAAAAATGATTGAAGTGAAAAACTATTCAATACATAAATTAATACACTATTTATCGGTTATTACATTCAAAAACATTAATTAATAACAATGACAATGTACCAGTAACACAAACACAGCTGTGACAATGTACCTGTAACTTATATACAGGTGTGACAATGTACCTGTAACTTATATACAGGTGTGACAATGTACCTGTAACTTATATACAGGTGTGACAATGTACCAGTAACTTATATACAGGTGTGACAATGTACCTGTAACTTATATACAGGTGTGACAACGTACCTGTAACTTATATACAGGTGTGACAATGTACCTGTAACTTATATACAGGTGTGACAATGTACCTGTAACTTATATAAAGGTGTGACATTGTACCAGTAACACAAACACAGCTGTGACAATGTACCTGTAACTTATATACGGGTGTGACAATGTACCTGTAACTTATATACAGGTATGACAATGTACTTGTAACTTATATAAAGGTGTGACATTGTACCTGTAACTTATATACAGGTGTGAAATATACCTGTAACTTATATACAGGTGAGACATTGTACCTGTAACTTATAAAACAGGTGTGACAATGGACCTGTAACTTATATACAGGTGTGACAATGTACCTGTAATTTATATACAGGTGTGACATTGTACCTATAACTTATTTATAGGTGTGACAATGTACCTGTAACTTATATACAGGTGTGACATTGTACCTGTAACTTATATACAGGTGTGACAATGTACATTTAACTTATATACAGGTGTGACAATGTACCTGTAACTTATAAACAGGTGTGACAATGTACCTGTAACTTATATAAAGGTGTGACATTGTACCTGTAACTTATATGCAGGTGTGACATTGTACCTGTAACTTATATAAAGGTGTGACAATTTACCTGTTACTTATAAACAGGTGTGACAAACCTGTAACTTATATACAGGTGTGACAATGTACCTGTAACTTATAAACAGGTGTGACAAACCTGTAACTTATATACAGGTGTGACAATGTATAATTTGTGGTAACCTTGATAAGGCATAGACTACTATGACTGAAGTCAATCAAGCCCTCTTATTGTGTGATTGTAGTATTTTAAAGATATATGGTAAAACTCTGTTATAACGATCCTCTTGGGACCACAAAGATAACTTCGTTATAAGCATACATATTATAGATACATTTTAGGTTCATTGGGGAATGAGAATTACTACGTTATAACCATGAACTCGTTGTTAGAGTGTTTGTTATAAACATGTTTTACTATACATCGTAGTTTGATCCTTTTTTCCATCCTGTAGCTGTAAGATGTCCTATACAGAGTTACATTTCATACCATGAATGTAAGCTCTTTTTTCCTTTTTGAGAAAAAAAACCCAGATAAAGTTTAAGATACACTTACCTTCACGTGAGTTATTTGATGAAGAATTAAAAAAAGTCCACTTTTTAAAAATCCATCTCACATCAGAATGAAATAATGAATACACATACTGACATTGACACAGTTAAATCCAAATCAGCGTCTAACAAGAATTAAAACTGTTGATCTTTCTAATTTCCTGTCCAGAAGATCAGGTATTCATTGATCACATGAAGAATCTGAAAAAGAAATAAATTCTAATTCTCAATATGCTTCATATAATTTCAAAGGTTGTCAAATACTATGTCAGCTACTTGTGAAAGACTTTTGAGAATGAACTACATTCCTGACACTAAATATGAAGAAAAAAATTCTATGAAAACATTTCAAACAGTTTTTCCCCAGGGTCACATAACACAACTTTTAACAACAGAACTACTAAACAGTGTGCCATATCCACACACACATACTGTGTGCAGCCGAGGTAACAAATACACTTAGTTTGACAATATCAAACAAACAGTTTCAGCCTCTGTACCTCGTATCTCAGCCTCCGTACCTCAGCACCTGTACCAGATGGACTCCATACCAGCTCCGTAAGACAAGATACCCTAAATGAGCTTTGGCCTTTGCATATCTCCCAGGAATTTATCCTTTTCACTAATACTATTTTGTTATCTGGCGTTTTGTCTTCCTACAGAACAAACGCCATCAATTTGTGGGACTGCGATGTTTTTGTTTCTCTGACAGAGTGTCGGTTTACTATCAGTAGATCGCTTTGCCTCCAGTAGCTGTTAACACACCACTATACGACCATGTTCCCATTTTGATGTAATTGTTTCAAATCTGTTTTTTCATCTCCTCAAATATTTATGACCATACTTTATCCAAGGCTACGTGTTGCAAGTTGTTCTTAAGTACTTTATATCAGTGAATGCCCAGCCTGAATGTCACTCTATCAAATCTCAAACATTTTGAAATCTGATAAAAATTCTGGGTGATGATGATTTATGTAAAATATAAAGGTCGACATGTTGAGTCGGTGTTTGATCTTGTAGAGAGAGCATAATCCCCTGTCTCACCACGACACTTGATTTATGTAAATTACTAAAGGTCGACACTTGATTTATGTAAATTACTGAGGTCATCACTCAGTATGTGCCACTTCTAATCATTTTGATGCACATATTTAAAGAATGGGGTTATATATTTTAATTCCACTGCATCGTTTGTGACATGTACTAGACCCCCCGCTGTCGACCCCTCACCACCTGTTGTTGAAGTGTAGGACATTAAAACCATTGCTCATTGCACTATGAAGTTTTTTTTATTGTTGGGGAAGGGAGGAGATTATCGGGACTTGGGGTGTGATGTATTCCAGTCATGGTGACCTGCCGATTTTATATCCTGCCCTGGTTACCTCAATATGTTCTCAGCTTATACCCTAGAGAGTTAGAAAGGGAAGTTAAAGAAGAGGCTGATGGAGTGTAACTCTCCTTACAGGTGAAAGATTATTATTATCTGTCATTTAAAGGGATATACAACAAGTGTGACAATTACCTGTAATTAGAAGTACAGGTGTGACATGTACCTGTAACTTTAACAAAGGTGTGACATTGTACAATTATCATAAAAATAACATTTTACCTGTAAGCTAGCCAGCTTGACATCTAGCTATAAGTTATACATGTAAACAATGTTTTGTAAGTTTTTTCTACAGCAGTGTCAAGGCTGTAACTTTATTTACAGGATGAAAGTATTTACCAAAATAGGGTCTGAAAAACTCAAGACAAGGGCTTCCAAAAAATAAAGTGTCATGATACCATGTAACTTATATTCACAGACAATTTATCACTGTAAGCTTAGTATACAGGATGTAAAGACATTGTTACCTGTTTTAATTTATAAACAATGACAAGAACTGAAAACTTTTTAAGGATGTGAAATGTACAGTTTAACTAAAATTTGACAGGTGTAAATGTTTACCTCATTGGGTTGACAAAAAACTTAAGATATAAGGTGTTGATAATTCATCTGTAAATATACAGGTCATTTCATATTTACCTGTAAATTATAAATGTGTGATGTCAGAAACTAAAACCAGCCATTTCAGCCCTGCAATCATTATACAGGTGGACAATGCATAAACAGATTTACAGGGGACAATGTACCTTCCTTATAAGATTTAACAATTGTGACTTACCTGTAACTTGTCACGAGGTGTGAAAGTCCTGTAACTTATAAAATCCATGTGACATATGTAAAAAATTACAGGTGAATACATTGGATTTGAAAATTGACAATGTAATGATAACTTATATACATGTGACATTTGTACCTAACAAGAACTTATAAAATGTGACAATACCTGTAACTATAAAATGTTGTGACAGTGTATTTTGTCATGAAGAATCTGAAAAACAAATGTAAATAATACAGGTTGACAATCCACATAAAGGTATGTAATCTTGAAAAGTTACCATAAAATTAGGAAGAAGTCAACAACCTGACACTTATTGTGAGAAAAAAAAATCAATGAAATACTTCAAACAGTATTTTAGACAACGATGTTTGCATGTTGTAACAGGTTATAACATAAAACCTTAGATAATTTTAGGTTTTTGAAGTGAGAATTTTTGTAAAACATGACTGTTGTCAGATTACACTTGTTTAAACAATCAATTTGTACTAAATGTAGTTCAGCCAATGTTGTCATCATTGTTCATAAACCTCATGTATATACAGATTTACTCATACCATGAAAGTAAACAAGATAATTTGAGTTTTACAAACACAAATAAAATCCCAGAATTTATCCTTTTCAGTAATAACTTTTGTTATTTGATTTTGTCTAAAAATAACCTACAGAACAAACCGCCACAATTTGTCGGACTGCGAAATTTTTTCTCTGACAGAGTGTTGGGTTTAAATAAAGTAGATCGCTTTGATCAAGTTAAAATTAGAAACACTTTGGACATTTCCTATCCAGACTGTTTTGTCATTTTGATGTAATTTGTTTCATGAATTGAATCAGTGAAATAAAAATATTTTAATATTTCCAATCCTTTTTCATACAATTTTTTTTCTTATAATAATTTCACTAAAGTGTTTGATGGAGGAGTTTACTACATTCCAAACACTAAATTTTGAAGAAAAAATTCTATTTAATGTACTTTATATCAAACACCCAAAGGGTCACTTATCAACACAACCATTTTTAAAATTTTGAATCTGATAATGCCAAAATTATGTTTCCACTTTCATAACGACATTGATGATGTAAAATATACAAGGTCTTGAAGGAGGAGAAGGATTTAAATGTAAAATTGTAGAGAGATGCATTTGCCTTTGACCTGATCTCACCACCACTCAGTCCCTTGGGATTTCCAAAACAACTGACCCACTGATTTAAAATTAAAGACTTTGGTTAATATCTTCAGAATTGTGCCATTCTAATTATTTTGAAATCTGTTTTGTCATTTCCTACAGAACAAAAGATTTGTTGGATGGAGGGTTAATACATTTTGATTCAATTAGTGTGGTTTATTCAGTGCATGCTTTGGGGCCTCCAGTAGCTGTTAACAGGGCTACCACCTGTTCCCATTTTGACTAATAAAACCTTCATTGCATGTTTTTTCATTCCCTAAAATATAACTAATCCATCCAAGGAATTTATCGTGTTGGAGGAAATTTTAAAACTATTTCATGGTGACAGAAGGGAATGAAATAAGAGAGGGGTACGGAATTTTTGAAGGAGTTTTAACATGAAAATACTTCTAAAATTAAGAGTAAAATTATGGAGACTCTTTGGGTAACTGGAAATATCATGGGGATACTTTGGGTGACTAATATCATGGGGACTTTTTGGGTGACAAGTAATAACATGGGGACTTTTTGGGTGACAAGTAATAACATGGGGACTTTTTGGGTGACAAGTAATATCATGGGGACTTTTTGGGTGACAAGTAATATCATGGGGGGACTTTTTGGGTGACAAGTAATAACATGGGGACTTTTTGGGTGACAAGTAATATCATGGGGACTTTTTGGGTGACAAGTAATATCATGGGGACTTTTTGGGTGACAAGTAATATCATGGGGACTCTTTTGGTGACAAGTAATATCATGGGGACTTTTTGGGTGACAAGTAATATCATGGGGACTCTTTGGGTGACAAGATAGATCATGGAGACTCTTTGGGTGACAAGAAAGATCATAGAGACTCTGGGTCACAAGCAATATCATGGAGACTCTTTGGGTGACAAGCAATATCATGGGGACTCTTTGGGTGACAAGTAATATCATGGAGACTCTTTTAGGGGATGCGGGGAGGTAAAATCATGAGGTTCTTTAATTTAAATGTAATGTAAAAACATGAAAGATCTGAAATTGGTAAGCTTGCTAAAATTTCTAAAGGGTATTCTAAAACTAAATTTAAAATAAATTGAAATTAGTAACTGTGAAAGATAGTTGGTTTATAGTATTTGAAATGTTTGAAATGAAGTGAAACAGAACACTGGTGATAATGGAAGGCTCTCCTTCCAGGAGACATGAAGATTCCATTTAATTCTACAAACATTCTCGTATAAAGCTTGTACAATATATTTACCTACAAGAAAGTGATATTAGAATTAGAAGTAACATTTACAGATTTCTTCAACAAAGGTGTGGGGCGTACAATTATCATAAAAATAATCATTTTAGTCTGTTAGCTAGCTAGCTTATCCATCTAGCTATAAAGTCATCTGTAAATAATGTTTTGTTATTGTTTTCTTTGCAGGTCAAGGCAAGATTTACGATGAAGATTTACCAAAATATTTCTCACAAAAATTCAAGGGCTTCCAAAAAGTCATGCCAGTTAATTAAATTCCCTATCATTTCACATTAATGCTTACTGCAGAAAGAATTGAGCATTCCTGTAGGAAAATGGAACAGGTAATAGATGGTACATGTATATAGAGAAACAGGACAGAGAGAGAGACAGACAGCTACTGAAGGTTTCTATACATCTCCCCAGCTGTTTACATATAAACAACTCTAATTTGACATTAAACCTGTTTGAAGATGTTCGGTGGTGTTAATTAAGCTAAAATCATTAATCATTATATACACGATGGAGTAATGCATCTATCAGTTGCACAGAAGACAACTTATATATGTTTTTTTGAAATGTGTGAAATGCACTAGGGAAATAAATCTTAAAATCCCTTGGAAAACTGCACTATGAGTCTGGTCTGGTCTTGGTTTTAATTTGCTAGACGACTTATTAACAGTGAAGCCTGATAATGTATATACCGTCTGTATGTGATGTGTGTTTGCATGAAGAAGCTGCAGTATACTTCCTGTTGTATAATAGCACAAGTCTTCCACTACATCAGTGAGAAATCCCGACAGTGACAACAAGTAGCACACCCCATCTGGTCATATGCAACTCTAAAAACCAAAGTCTGTACACCAGTTATTTATACCGGTCAAAATGTTCATGATTTTAACTAAAAATCAGAAAGATAATTTGAGAGGTTTTGTAGCTATCTGCAAATAAGGGTATGATTCAATCATTTCTCAACATTTCATAGTTCAAATTTTTGCAATCATAGCAATGTGCTGCATAAATTGTGAAAATATCATCTCTAGGAAAATATCCAGCTTGCTACAGTAATTCAGTTGAACTTGCAGATTCACTTTGAACAGACTTACTATCTACCATCAATTGATAAACCAAATCTGATTCACATGCAAGTTTGTCAGGTGATGTAGAACCATGGAATATGACTACATAGAATCAAGAGTTGATGAGATACAGAGTTGTCTCCCTAATTCACTAACTTGCATGCAAATTTATCAGAGTTATAAGAAGGAAAAGATAGTAATTAATGAAGTGATTAAGCCTGTTTCATACAAAAACATCTAACTGATAAAGATCTTTGTGAGAAATGATTTATTTCAGTAATCATAACATTGTTGATCTATTAAAGCATGAACATAGATTTAGTGTGGTCACCATAGCAACCATCATTTCATCCACATGTCCGCCATATTCCAAAACACGCCTCAAAAAAATGTTTGCCTAAAATTGTGATATCATTAATTACTTCAAAAACTGGGGAAATAGCGATTGATTAAGTCTGGTTTGTCACTGTCAATAAGTGTATCGCTGCAGGCTTAAAAACACAAGCTGATTCGCAGCAATTACAGAGGCATGCTACCATGTCTTGAAATTCTTTAGCAGAGATAAAAGTGAAATCGACAGAACATCGTTTGGCACTTAACGCCTGACAAAGGTACACAATGTACGAATTAAGGTGTTACATATACAGCCACTTGAGTGCAGCGCCATCTACGTAATCGGCCAGGTGTGCATACATATCACACCTGTAGCTAATATAATATCTCCTCCTTCAATACCCTGAACTCTTCAACATGCTCAAGCATCTGTCAGGTAAATATATATCCTACATTTTACCTTATAATCCCCTAATTCAACACAGAAGAGGAAAAGACAAACATGTCAGGAGAATTTCTGCACATGACATGATGGTCAAGGGAGATAATTTACGAACAATTTAGTGCTCATGCACTACAAGATCACAATTTTTTTTGCACACTTAAATACATAACATTGTAGACATTGAGTTATAGTGATAATAACTGGATTTGAACCAAACAGATATTACACTTAAGACAGCAAAATGATCATGATACATTTTTTTTTAACTGATTTTTTCCCCTACAATTTTGTATTTCAATATCTTAAAGATGTTATACAGGATTTTATTGCTTAGAATGACATCAGATCATGTTCCAGATTTTTTACAAGACAGTCAAGATAATTTCTATAAATACCTCTTCATCTAAAACCGGAAATTGCGATATCTACTTACATGGATTTGCCATGTCTGAAGTCAGGAGCTTGATATACAGTAGACAGAAGTAACTCTCAGCCATCGTATCAGATGGCCAGTACACTGTATTGTAATAGTGGTCCAATGCCAAGAAATGATAACATAAACCTTATATATCACCCTTTCTGTGTAAGGATGTCTGGTCTAGTAAAGACTTTCATAACAATTTACATCATTCAATGGTAATACTAGATTATCTCCCTTTCAGTTTAGAATTGGAAATTCCTTATCCAGCTTTACTGCTAATTATTTCAGCATTTCTGCTAATTCTTTCCAAATCAAAACAAAATGAGCATTGTTCATTGTAATTATATATCTATTTAATAAGAAAGAACCAAAGGGTTCAAATTCACATTATCCTCATGATGATAATGCTATACTCCTAAAAAATTGCTTAAAATTTAGGGAAAGGGCAACTATATGCATATTGCTTGTGGCCCAATTCCCTTTGTCTTTAACATCTGACTATAAAATATTCTGGAATTAATTTAAAATTTGTATAAGAAGATATTTATTCCTTATAATTTTACGTTAGAAAATGGCCTTAATTGTATAACTGTGTTAACGTCAATTAAAATTCAATTTTCACGACAAAATGGTGTAGTGATGATTGGGTGGGGATGGTGTACAGTTTTGTATCCTTGCCGTATCTTTGCTCTAACTTTGCTTTATCCTTGCTCTATCCTCATAGTCTATCCTTGCTCTATGTTTGTTCAATCTTTGCTCTACTCTTGTTCTACCTTCACTCTATCATCATGCTCTATCCCTGCTATATCTTTGCACCTTTGCTCTATCTATGCTATATACTTGCTCTATCCTTGGTTCTATCTTTGCTCTACCTTTGATCTACCCTTGTTCTATCTTTGATCTACCCATGTTCTACCTTTGATCTACCCTTGTTCTATCTTTGATCTACCCTTGTTCTACCTTTGATCTACCCTTGTTCTACCTTTGATCTACCCTTGTTCTACCTTTGATCTACCCTTGTTCTACCTTTGATCTACCCTTGTTCTACCTTTGATCTACCCTTGTTCTACCTTTGATCTACCCCTGTTCTACCTTTGATCTACCCTTGTTCTACCTTTGATCTACCCTTGTTCTATCTTTGATCTACCCTTGTTCTACCTTTGATCTACCCTTGTTCTATCTTTGATCTACCCTTGTTCTATCTTTGATCTACCCTTGTTCTACCTTTGATCTACCCTTGTTCTACCTTTGATCTACCCTTGTTCTACCTTTGATCTACCCTTGTTCTACCTTTGATCTACCCTTGTTCTATCTTTGATCTACCCTTGTTCTACCTTTGATCTACCCTTGTTCTACCTTTGATCTACCCTTGTTCTATCTTTGATCTACCCTTGTTCTACCTTTGATCTACCCTTGTTCTACCTTTGATCTACCCTTGTTCTACCTTTGATCTACCCTTGTTCTACCTTTGATCTACCCTTGTTCTACCTTTGATCTACCCTTGTTCTACCTTTGATCTACCCTTGTTCTACCTTTGATCTACCCTTGTTCTATCTTTGATCTACCCTTGTTCTACCTTTGATCTACCCTTGTTCTACCTTTGATCTACCCTTGTTCTACCTTTGATCTACCCTTGTTCTACCTTTGATCTACCCTTGTTCTATCCTACCCTTGTTCTATCTTTGATCTACCCTTGTTCTATCTTTGATCTACCCTTGTTCTACCTTTGATCTACCCTTGTTCTACCTTTGATCTACCCTTGTTCTACCTTTGATCTACCCTTGTTCTATCTTTGATCTACCCTTGTTCTATCTTTGATCTACCCTTGTTCTATCTTTGATCTACCCCTGTTCTACCTTTGATCTACCCTTGTTCTATCTTTGATCTACCCTTGTTCTACCTTTGATCTACCCCTGTTCTACCTTTGATCTACCCTTGTTCTATCTTTGATCTACCCTTGTTCTATCTTTGATCTACCCTTGTTCAATCTTTGCTCTACCCTTGTTCTACCTTTGATCTACCCTTGTTCTACCTTTGATCTACCCTTGTTCTACCTTTGATCTACCCTTGTTCTACCTTTGATCTACCCTTGTTCTATCTTTGATCTACCCTTGTTCTACCTTTGATCTACCCTTGTTCTACTTTGATCTACCCTTGTTCTACTTTGATCTACTACCCTTGTTCTATCTTTGATCTACCCTTGTTCTACCTTTTACCTTGTTCTACCTTTGATCTACCCTTGTTCTATCTTTGATCTACCCTTGTTCTACCTTTGATCTACCCTTGTTCTACTTTGATCTACCCTTGTTCTACCTTTGATCTACCCTTGTTCTATCTTTGATCTACCCTTGTTCTACTTTATACCCTTGTTCTACCTTTGATCTACCCTTGTTCTATCCTTTGATCTACCCTTGTTCTACCTTTGATCTACCCTTGTTCTATCTTTGATCTACCCTTGTTCTACCTTTGATCTACCCTTGTTCTATCTTTGATCTACCCTTGTTCTATCTTTGATCTACCCTTGTTCTACCTTTGATCTACCCTTGTTCTATCTTTGATCTACCCTTGTTCTACCTTTGATCTACCCTTGTTCTATCTTTGATCTACCCTTGTTCTATCTTTGATCTACCCTTGTTCTACCTTTGATCTACCCTTTTCTACCTTTGATCTACCCTTGTTCTACCTTGATCTACCCTTGTTCTACCTTTTACCCTTGTTCTACTTTGATCTACCCTTGTTCTATCTTTGATCTACCCTTGTTCTATCTTTGATCTACCCTTGTTCTACCTTTGATCTACCCTTGTTCTATCTTTGATCTACCCTTGTTCTACCTTTGATCTACCCTTGTTCTACCTTTGATCTACCCTTGTTCTACCTTTGATCTACCCTTGTTCTATCTTTGATCTACCCTTGTTCTATCTTTGATCTACCCTTGTTCTACCTTTGATCTACCCTTGTTCTATCTTTGATCTACCCTTGTTCTATACTTGCTCTATCTTTGCTCTATCCTTGCATCTATCCATCCTTGATCTACATTTGTTCTATAATCATGCCTTATCCTTGCTTTATCTTTGCTCTATCTATGCTATATCCTTGTTCTATCCTTATTCTATCTTTGCTCTTTCTTTTCTCTACCCTTGCTCCATCTTTGCTTTATCCTTGTTCTATCTTTGTTCTATCTTTGATACATCCTTGCTCTACCCTTGCTCTACCTTTGCTCTATCATCATGCTCTATCCTTGCTATATCTTTGTTCTATCCTTGCTCTATCTTTGCTCTTTCATTGCTTTATCCTTGCTCTTTCTTTACTCCATCCTTGCTCTACCTTGCTCTACCTTGTATCATCATGCTCTATCCTTGCTTCTATCCTTGTTATATCTTTGCTCTATCATTGCTCTATCATTGCTTTACCCTTGCTCTATCCTCATGCTTTCCTTGCTCTATACCCACTTTATCTTTTCTCTATCCTTGTTCTATCTTTGCTCTATCCTTCCTGTATCCTTGCTATATCTTTGCTCTATCCTTGCTATATCAATGCTCTATCCTTGCTATATCATTGTTCTATCTTTCCTTACTTTATCCTTTTTTTTTACCTTGCTCTATCAATCCTTGCTCTATCATTGCTCTATCCTTGTTCTATTTTTGCTATATCCTTGCTTTATCATTGTTCTATCTTTCCTTGCTCTATCCTTTCTTTTACCTTGCTCTATCGATCCTTGCTCTATCGATCCTTGCTCTATCCTTGCTATATCTTTGCTCTTTGCTCGTACTTTAGTAATTCTGTCAGTGAAAAATGTATGATACCCACAGCTGAATTCCAACAAGTTATGAATATCAATTACTATTTCTCCTCATTATTCCTCAGATAGGTGTCATCACAACATGGATTACCTTAAAACCCATTCCTTTGAAACAAAGTTTAGATATACCTGCATATTTAGGTATGTTAGGGCTACCTATAATGAAGGACTTGGGTGATCTATAAAGTCTCCTAGCATAAAGAGGCCCTATACTAACGACAATACCCTAATGACTGATGTGGTTCTCAGGCCATCTGTGGACCTGGAGGAGTGACAACAGGTCAAACACATTCAGCCTCTGCAACTACTGGGACCTACATCATCAAGTCTAGTCAGCTTGAGACAAAAAAACATTCATATTACATTTACCTCCAAATCTCAACTTAAACACATTAAATGAAGCTATGAAATAATCAGACTCCCTTCCCCAAATTTTGCTTCTATAACAAACCCAATTTTAAAAGTTTGATATGCAATGGATGGAAAAATATCTGTAAACAAGAAGTCATGTTCTGTTAGATAAAGATAACAAATATTGAGATGTTGTTGGTATGTATACTGGAAGTATCTTGGCACATTAGATATGTATCTGTATATATAAGTTTACCACATATAAACAAATTGATCTACCCTTGTTCTACCTTTGATCTACCCTTGTTCTACCTTTGATCTACCCTTGTTCTACCTTTGATCTACCCTTGTTCTACCTTTGATCTACCCTTGTTCTACCTTTGATCTACCCTTGTTCTACCTTTGATCTACCCTTGTTCTACCTTTGATCTACCCTTGTTCTACCTTTGATCTACCCTTGTTCTACTTTGATCTACCCTTGTTCTACCTTTGATCTACCCTTGTTCTATCTTTGATCTACCCTTGTTCTACTTTGATCTACCCTTGTTCTACTTTGATCTACCCTTGTTCTATCTTTGATCTACCCTTGTTCTACCTTTGATCTACCCTTGTTCTACCTTTGATCTACCCTTGTTCTATCTTTGATCTACCCTTGTTCTACCTTTGATCTACCCTTGTTCTACTTTGATCTACCCTTGTTCTATTCTATCGTTGATCTACCCTTGTTCTATACTTGCTCTATCTTTGCTCTATCCTTGCATCTATCCATCCTTGATCTACATTTGTTCTATAATCATGCCTTATCCTTGCTTTATCTTTGCTCTATCTATGCTATATCCTTGCTCTATCCTTATTCTATTTTTGCTCTTTCTTTTCTCTAAACCCTTGCTCTATCTTTGCTTTATCCTTGTCCTATCTTTGTTTCTATCTTTGCTCTACCCTTGCTCTACCTTTGCTCTATCATCATGCTCTATCCTTGCTATATCTTTGTTCTATCCTTGCTCTATCTTTGCTCTCTCATTGCTTTATCCTTGCTCTTTCTTTACTCCATCCTTGCTCTATCCTTGTTTTATCCTTATTCTATCCTTGTTATATCTTTGCTCTATCTTTGCTCTATCATTGCTTTATTCTTGCTCTATCCTCATGCTTTCTTTGCTCTATACCCACTTTATCTTTTCTCTATCCTTGTTCTATCTTTGCTCTATATTTTCTCTATCCTTCCTGTATCCTTGCTATATCTTTGCTCTATCCTTGCTCTATTCTTGCTATATCATTGTTCTATCTTTCCTTACTTTATCCTTTTTTTTTACCTTGCTCTATCAATCCTTGCTCTATCATTGCTCTATCCTTGTTCTATTTTTGCTATATCCTTGCTTTATCATTGTTCTATCTTTCCTTGCTCTATCCTTTCTTTTACCTTGCTCTATCGATCCTTGCTCTATCGATCCTTGCTCTATCCTTGCTATATCTTTGCTCTTTGCTCGTACTTTAGTAATTCTGTCAGTGAAAAATGTATGATAGCCACAGCTGAATTCCAACAAGTTATGAATATCAATTACTATTTCTCCTCATTATTCCTCAGATAGGTGTCATCACAACATGGATTACCTTAAAACCCATTCCTTTGAAACAAAGTTTAGATATACCTGCATATTTAGGTATGTTAGGGCTACCTATAATGAAGGACTTGGATGATCTATAAAGTCTCCTAGCATAAAGAGGCCCTATACTAACGACAATACCCTAATGACTGATGTGGTTCTCAGGCCATCTGTGGACCTGGAGGAGTGACAACAGGTCAAACACATTCAGCCTCTGCAACTACTGACCTACATCATCAAGTCTAGTCAGCTTGAGACAAAAAAACATTCATATTACATTTACCTCCAAATCTCAACTTAAACACATTAAATGAAGCTATGAAATAATCAGACTCCCTTCCCCAAATTTTGCTTCTATAACAAACCCAATTTTAAAAGTTTGATATGCAATGGATGGAAAAATATCTGTAAACAAGAAGTCATGTTCTGTTAGATAAAGATAACAAATATTGAGATGTTGGTATGTATACTGGAAGTATCTTGGCACATTAGATATGTATCTGTATATATAAGTTTACCACATATAAACAAATTGTCTTCTCTGTATCAGACCTGGAGGCGATCACTGGTCCAAAAAGATATACGTTTTCTGGTTACTCTTGTCTGAACATCTCAAATTTTAATGGTGAGGTGGAGCAAGATATTGATTCAATGATATTCCCAGTATGTTGTATCTCAATGGAGATATATGGTGTATACCATGTAATTTCACAGTGATTCATGGCTTGTGAAACCTACTCCAATATTTTCAACTAAATAGGTGAACAAAAGTTGTTTCAAGAAATAAAGGCGAATGTTCCAACTACAATAAAATACTTACCTATCAATCCTTTTTCCAGTTTTATGAATGTTTATAAACAATGCTGATTTAAAAAAATGGCTTTCCTTGCTACCCAGATGGATTTGTCGGGACCATGTCAGGATCATTTCATGCAAGTTTCAGCCAAATCGCACCAGTAGAACTTGAGAAGAAGTTCAAAATGTGTTTTCAAGATGGCGGCTGTGGCGGCCATCTTGGATTTTGGATTGACCCGAAAAATAAAAACACTTTGTAGGGACCATGTCAGGATCATTTCATGCAAGTTTCAGCCAAATCGCACCAGTAGAACTTGAGAAGAAGTTCAAAATGTGTTTTCAAGATGGCGGCTGTGGTGGCCATCTTGGATTTTGGATTGACCCGAAAAATAAGAACACTTTGTAGGGACCATGTCAGGATCATTATATGCAAGTTTCAGCCAAATCACACCAGTAGAACTTGAGAAGAAGTTCAAAATGTGTTTTCAAAATGGCGGCTGTTACGGCCATCTTGGATTTCGGATCAACTCGAAAAATAAGAACACTTTGATGGGACCATGTCAGGATCATTTCAGGCAAGTTTCAGCCAAATCGCACCAGTAGAACTTGAGAAGAAGTTCAAAATGCGAAAAGTTAACGCACGGTGCATGGCGGACGACGACGGACGAAACATGACGACTATAGGTCATCCTGACCGTTCGGGTCAGATGACCTAATACAACAAATACTATATTTCTCAAAGGATCATTTAAACAAAGGTGCCAGGTTCCCAAGATGGAGCAAAGCCAGAGTACCATGAGATAAACCACCAGGTAACAGTCAGTACTTGATAACTTGTGGGCCTCATTCATAACTAGGAAGAAAAATGTTGAAAAACTTTTAGCACTTATCTACCATGACTTCATGTTAACAGACATCATCAGGCCATTGCAAAAGAAGAATCAAAATCTTCAGGCCATTGCAAAAGAAGAATCAAAATCTGATGTTCTGGTTATTTTTGCTATTGTTACTATTGCATAGCTTGCTGCTGGTCTGCCTAATGTAATTCATGTAACCTAAATGACCATCCTAACAACAAGTTAAGTAGTATAAGTAACAAGAGATCCCAGAGGGATCTTGGCGCCCACCAAAGAATGATCTATATCTGACAAAGGAAAGATGGATCTTTTCTCTACTTTTTAAACTTTTTTAAACATACTACATATAAAATTTGAGACAGATCGCTTCAGTACCTTTTGAGAAATAGCGGTAACAAACTTCAACTATCAAAATCCAAGATGACTCCTTGGTGGCCATCTTGTTGATAAATCATTCAATACTTTCTGAGAAATAGCGATAACAAACTTAGAATATCAAAATCCAAGATGGTCTTGTTGAACGATCGGTCCCAAATCACAATATGCACAACTAGGGCCCTCGGGGAACCTACATATGAATTTTGAGACAGATCCCCTCAGTACTTTCTGAGAAATAGCGATAACAAACTTTGAATAACAAAATCCAAGATGGCTGCCTGGCGGCATCTAGTTGACCGATCGGTCCCAAAATACAATATGCACAACTAGGTCCCTAGGGGAACCTATATATAAAATTTGAGACAGATCCCTTCAGTACTATCTGAGAAATAGCGATAACAAACTTTAACTATCAAAATCCAAGATGGCGGCCTGGCGGCCATCTTGTTCACCAATTGGTCCAAAAATGCAATATGCACAACTAGGGCCCTAAGGGAACCTACATATTAAATTTGAGAAAGATCCCTTCAGTACTTTTTGAGAAATAGGGATATCAAACCTTAACTATCAAAATCCAAGATGGCCGCCTGGCGGCCATCTTGTTTTTCCTATCAGCCTAAAAATCTGTATGGCACAACTAGGGACCAAGGGTAACCTCCTTGTGAAGTTTGAACAAAATCCCTTCAGTAGTTCTCAAGAAATATCGATAACAAACTTCAACTGCCAAAATCAAAGATGGCTGTCTGGCGGCCATCTTGTTTTTCCGATCAGCCTCAAAATCTGTATGGCACAACTAGGGACCAAGGGTAACCTCCATGTGAAGTTTGAACAAAATCCCTTCAGTAGTTCTCAAGAAATATTGATAACAAACTTCAACTGCCAAAATCAAAGATGGCTGCCTGGCGGCCATCTTGTTTTTCCGATCAGCCTCAAAATCTGTATGGCACAACTATGGACCAAGGGTAACCTCCATGTGAAGTTTGAACAAAATCCCTTCAGTAGTTCTCAAGAAATATCGATAACCAACTTCAACTGCCAAAATCAAAGATGGCTGCCTGGCGGCCATCTTAATTTTCCGATCAGCCACAAAATCTGTATGGTACAAATATGGACCAAGGGGACCCTCCATGTGAAGTTTGAACAAAATCCCTACAGTGGTTTTTAAGAAATAGTGATAACAAGCATTGTTTACCGACGGACGACGGACGACGGACCACGGACGCAGGGCGATTTGAATAGCCCACCATCTGATGATGATGGGCTAAAAATCTGCTCCATTGTGTTGGATGTTAATTCTCTGTACTTTAATCCAAAAACAGCCGAGCTCTGAGTCCACACAAATCAAATTATGTGACAATGCTTTGACACTTTCCAGCAGTTTCAGCATGCAGTCCTTAAAGTCTAACTTAATCGCTGCACGTTTTATGTACTTCTCATAAAACTTCTCTTAAATCATTTGAAAATCAAAATCACATTTCACAACGGACTTCAACAGTGAAGAAAATTTTATAGAAATCTTTCTGTGGTCTTCTTTATTTCATTTTAGAGCCATATGGTGGACAACATAAATCACAAATATCAAATGGACAGTAATGTACACAGAAAGAAATTTTCAATCAAACTGTAGCAAGCAATAACGCAAATCTTTCTCTGATAAAGGAGCAAAAAACTGGAAAAGAAAACAGACCTAAAGTTCTACAAAACGCCTGTTTCAAGTCTCCTCTGATGAACGTGAGAAATGTCTTATGGGAAAGTATCGAGTAGAGTGCTATAGAGATGTCTTGTATCAGAAATATATCTAAATGTATCAGCTATAAAGGTCTTAATGAAATTACAACACAATTTACTTTGGTTCTATATCGGAGGAAATATTGAACAAAGTGGTTTTATAGTAAATCTTGATTACACATAGAGAGCCGTTTCTCTCCTCACTAAATTCTTCATCCTGTCATTTCAAACGTCCCCGCAGACACAATTTCCTGGCAACAAAGCAAAGCCCCGATCTGAAAGACTGTTTATGAGATGAATTACAATAGTTATGACATTATCAATAATATACCATGCCCCATATACTGCTTCCATTAATATCACCTAGAAACATTCAGATGATTCCGTTTTTATGGGACACATTTTTCTGGTATTGTCTCCGTTCTGACATTATCAAAGGAAAAATGTCTACTGCTCAAAACAGATGAAAAGAATAAATAAAGTACAAGTAACTTGTCTGATATTAAAACTAAAACAAAAATTCCATAAGCTTTATTCTATTTTTACTTTCAGGTTAGTAACCTTTTTGCATTTAGTGATTGAGTTTTACTTCCTGCTCAAACGTGGAGCAAACTAACAATACCGTTACTGTAGATGTTGTTAGACAATAAAAGACGACTCGGAGAAACTCTACGAAATATATCCCTAGAGAACATCATTGTTATGTATAGCAATGTATTTTACCTGTGATAATCCAAACTCATATCTGTTATTACGCATGTAAATCGGTCATGTATACTCGCAGCCACATTAGTCTGGATTTAATGGCAGAGGTGACATCACAAAGCCACAAGAACAGAGCTAAATGGAGACAAAAAGAACTTACATCACATTCTCAACAGAGTCCTCTCACCATATACATGTACAGATTTCCAGGAAAGGTCGTAAAAAATTATCCAAAAATTTACATATCCTGGAGACAGACGAAAGCCTGTATTAGCGGCTTTTGAGTCCTGGATCTTCCCAAGATACCTTGTTGCTTGTAAGTAGATGACCTTGAGTAAGCTGTAATTTTTGGTGCTGAAAGCAGCATCTATATGTATCACAGTTTAGTATGTTATAAGATTACCTAGCTATTTGTCAAATCCAAGGTTGGAAAGCATTAGCAATATGAAACTTCTCAAGGCCTCTGGTAAAAGGATATCACACACTATAATTATATAAAGTATAGCTTCTAGCAAGTTTAAATCTGGTATGCGAGCATTTCAGAATCATTTTTATATCAAACATAATATCTTGATCCACATGATTCAATAAACTCCAAAAACATGAAATTGATAGAAATATAGCTTATTTTGAATATCTTGACCTATTTATCTTACTTAAAGCTTTTAAATTTGAAACTTCTATCAACAAAAATAATCAATTCAAATTCAAAATCATATAGTGAAGGTCAATGTAAGCAAATTAAAGACTTTTAATGAAACGTTCTCAAGTAGAAAACAAAATGATAATACAAGGGCCCAATGAGCCGAATCTCTCACCTGCTATCTGGTAATCATGGTTTATACTTAAGAAATAGGAGAGTGAATAAGAATTTATATCATGCCCCAGCACATCAGAGGCCCAATATCAGGTCTTGACACTTCACAATTATCGCCTTTTTGACCACTGTGACCTTGAGCGAAGATCAAGGTCATTCATTTGAAAAAACTTGGTAGCCCTGTATCTGAGTATGTCACAGGCCCAATATCAGGTCCCTTGGCCCCTTGGGTATAAAGAAGAAGTGGTTTAAAGATTTTTGCGTATTTGTCCCCATACGACCTTGAATGAAGGTCAAGGTCATTCATTTGAACAAATTTCATAGCCCTACACCCCAACATGTCACAGGCCCAATATCAGGTCCCTAGGCCTCATTTTTATTAAGAAGTTGTATTAAGATATTTCAACCTATTTGACCCTGTGACCTAAAATGAAAGTCAAGGTCATTTATTTGAACTTGGTAGCCCTGTATCCCATAATGCTACAGGCCCAATATCAGGTACACAACGCCTCTTTGTTATTAAGAAGAAGTTAGTTAAAGAGTTTCACCTATTTGAGGGGGGGGGGGGGGGGGGGGAGTTTCACCTATTTGACCCTGGACCTTGAATAAAAGTCAAGTCCTAAACATTACCAAAATCTACAGAATTTATTTTTATGTGAGAGGGAAAAAAAGTTATTTTTGACACACAGGTTATTATTTTCACGTTGTCACTCTATCATGGAATTAAAGCACATTTTTCATCAGTAATTAATCATATTGTGGTGATGAAACTGTAACATTGCTTTTAACTTTCCAGTCTGTAACCTTTTGATCTGCAGAGGAATAAAATGCTGTTTTTTTCTTATCTCCTATCAAACCTTGGGCTGTACACAATATTGTGCTTTCGAAGAGAGGAGAGTTCCAATAAGTTGAGCTATATCATACATTTCATACAGAACTCGTAAATGTTGACACCAACAATGGAAAGAATCAACCACACAGACATGAACAGCTGATTGGAAGCGATAAAAGTCCTCATAAAAGTCACTCCATGTAAAACTGTCTTATCATCCCTCAATACATTCAAATCAAACTGGCAGCCATTAAAACACACGTCATGTTATCAAATCTCAGCGTCAATCCAAGGATAAAACAGACTTTTTTTCTTTTTTTTTTTTGTGAACATAACATATAACTAGAACAGTTTAAAAGTGTGGGATCAATGACTTCACCTTGAGGTACACATTTGAATGTTTAACATATTCACCCCTTAAGTTTTATAATAAACTGCTCCAGCTTTAGTTTTGGGGGTGTTTAAAATGAATCTTCAGGGGTGAAGGCATGAGTAAAAACACTATCTTGTCTTCTGACAGTTTGGTCTGCATCTAACGATATTTAAAGGTAATTCAGATACAATTCAAGATGGGCACAGTGATGTTCTTTGCAGGAATTATTTCATTGGTTTGGCCACGGGACTGGTATAGTTGCTGTGCTCAGTAATAAGGACATGTGTATTGGTCTAACTTTCAAATCTTTTATTTCTAAGTCACAGAACTAGTCTACCACCTGTGGTTTTGGCATAAAAACATGACAAGACGAAAGTTACTAGGAATTATACTTCTGACCTTCATACCTGAAAAGCGTTCATATATGTATATATTTTAACTTAAAGAAGCAAATTTGGTAAAGATGCTTTGTAGTAAGTTTGAGCTGATCAACAGCATTTAAATACATTTCCAAACAGTGAAATCTTGACCTTTGATCCTCAAGGTCTATTGATAGTATTGATGGTGACATTAGAGGTCTGTCTACAACAAAGGGACTCTTCCTTCTGTGTGTTGTGGGACTCCTAATGAAGGTTTTCAATAGATCATTGAATAACAATACTTAAATCAACCAACTGATGTTTGAATGTATCATACCATTATCCGATAAGTTGTTGCCTATCATAGTTCTAGAATTCCATGGTTTTCTAGAACTCAGATGGATGTATAAGGAACAACTCAATTCATCTAATTAAAGTCCTGTGAATAATTTTATGCTCCACAAACTTCTACAATTTCTTGATGATTGTACTATTTCCTATATTTTCACAGCTTTGTCTTATCTTTCTGTATGAGTAGACATTTCTGAATGGCTCTGCCACCTTCCTCGGTTATTTGATGAGTAATCCTAAAACCGTCAGCAATTCTGACAACATTTTCCTCTCACTTCTCAACATTGGTGCGACACATTAGTCCAGGTTTGATGAAGTATTCACAAAATATGGATGTGGCCTGTTTTTATTTTCCTACCAAGATCAAGAATGATGAGTGGAGCATTTGACACCAGCTTTCATTTCTTCTATAGAGCTGCCTCATAATTGATTGACTGACAACACTATCACATGTCAATTTTGATGAAAAGTTTTCGATATCTTGTCAACATCTTTAAAAGGGAAGAAGATAAAAATAATTAAAGAAATTTCCAGAAAGATACTAAAGAAACTGGCATTTTGAGGTATTAAGCATGACATTCGCTTGAGTGAACACAATGCTGGAAGTAACTATTATGCCAAGATAGCAAGGATTGGCAGGAATCAAATAGCTATTACACACGATCATACTAACATGTGAAGCATTTCACAACCTTAAATCTTTATTTTCATTTTTTTCTTTATTTAAATTATCTTCAAAATTTAATAATTACAAGGCAAATAAAAGTCAAAAATACATCTGGGGTCTCAGGAGATAAAAGGGTAGGGCAGGGAATAAGGTTAGACAGGGAATAAGGTTGGGCAGGGGATAATATTGGGCAGGGGATAAAGTTGGGCAGGGGATAAGGTTGGGCAGGGGATAAGTTTGGGCAGGGGATAAGGTTGGGCAGGGGATAAGGTTGGGCAGGGGATAAGGTTGGGCAGGGGATAAGGTTGGGCAGGGATAAGTTGTGCAGGGGATAAGGTTGTGCAGGGGATAAGGTTGGGCAGGGGATAAGGTTGGGCAGGGGATAAGGTTGGGCAGGGGATAAGTTTGGCAGGGGATAAGGTTGGGCAGGGGATAAAGTTGGCAGGGGATAAGGTTGGGCAGGGGATAAGGTTGGGCAGGGGATAAGGTTGGGCAGGGGATAAGGTTGGGCAGGGGATAAGGTTGGGCAGGGGATAAAGTTGGGCAGGGGATAAGGTTGGGCAGGGGATAAGTTTGGGCAGGGGATAAGGTTGGGCAGGGGATAAGGTTGGGCAGGGGATAAGGTTGGGCAGGGGATAAGGTTGGGCAGGGGATAAGGTTGGGCAGGGGATAAGGTTGTGCAGGGGATAAGGTTGGGCAGGGGATAAGGTTGGGCAGGGGATAAGGTTGGGCAGGGGATAAGGTTGGACAGGGGATAAGGTTGGGCAGGGGATAAGGTTGGGCAGGGGATAAGTTTGGGCAGGGGATAAGGTTGGGCAGGGGATAAGGTTGGACAGGGGATAAGGTTGGGCAGGGGATAAGGTTGGGCAGGGGATAAGTTTGTGCAGGGGATAAGGTTGGCAGGGGATAAGGTTGGGCAGGGGATAAGTGGGCAGGGGATAAGGTTGGGCAGGGGATAAGTTTGGGCAGGGGATAAGGTTGGGCAGGGGATAAGGTTGGGCAGGGGATAAGGTTGGGCAGGGGATAAGGTTGGGCAGGGGATAAGGTTGGGCAGGGGATAAGGTTGGGCAGGGGATAAGGTTGGGCAGGGGATAAGGTTGGGCAGGGGATAAGGTTGGGCAGGGGATAAGGTTGGGCAGGGGATAAGTTGGGCAGGGGATAAGGTTGGGCAGGGGATAAAGTTGGGCAGGGGATAAGGTTGGGCAGGGATAAGTTGGGCAGGGATAAGTTTGGCAGGGGATAATAGGGGCAGGGGATAAGTTGGGCAGGGGATAAGTTGGGCAGGGGATAAGTTGGGCAGGGGATAAGTTTGGGCAGGGGATAAGGTTGGGCAGGGGATAAGGTTGGCAGGGGATAAATTTGGGCAGGGGATAATTGCAGGTTGGGCAGGGGATAAGGTTGGGCAGGGGATAAAGTTGGGCAGGGGATAAAGTTGGGCAGGGGATAAGGTTGGGCAGGGGATAAAGTTGGGCAGGGGATAAGTTTGGGCAGGGGATAAGTTGGGCAGGGGATAAGGTTGGCAGGGGATAAGTGGCAGGGATAAGTTTGGGCAGGGGATAAGTTTGGGCAGGGGATAATATTGGGCAGGGGATAAGGTTGGGCAGGGGATAAGGTTGGGCAGGGGATAAGTTGGGCAGGGGATAAGGTTGGGCAGGGGATAAGGTTGGGCAGGGGATAAGGTTGGGCAGGGGATAAGTTTGGGCAGGGGATAAGTTGGGCAGGGGATAAGGTTGGGCAGGGGATAAGGTTGGGCAGGGGATAAGGTTGGGCAGGGGATAAGGTTGGGCAGGGGATAAGTTTGGGCAGGGGATAAGTTGGGCAGGGGATAAATTGGGCAGGGGATAAGGTTGGGCAGGGGATAAGGTTGGACAGGGGATAAGTTGGGCAGGGGATAAGGTTGGGCAGGGGATAAGGTTGGGCAGGGGATAAGGTTGGGCAGGGGATAAGGTTGGGCAGGGGATAATAGTTGGGCAAGGGATAAGGTTGGGCAGGGGATAAGGTTGGGCAGGGGATAAGGTTGGGCAGGGGATAAGGTTGGGCAGGGGATAAGGTTGGGCAGGGGATAATATTGGGCAGGGGATAAAGTTGGGCAGGGGATAAGTTTGGGCAGGGGATAAGGTTGGGCAGGGGATAAGTTTGGGCAGGGGATAAGGTTGGGCAGGGGATAAGGTTGGGCAGGGGATAAGTTTGGGCAGGGGATAAGGTTGGGCAGGGGATAAAGTTGGGCAGGGGATAAGGTTGGCAGGGGATAAAGTTGGCAGGGAAGGGGGATAAGGTTGGGCAGGGGATAAGGTTGGGCAGGGGATAAGGTTGGGCAGGGGATAAGGTTGGGCAGGGGATAAAGGTTGGGCAGGGGATAAGGTTGGGCAGGGGATAAGGTTGGGCAGGGAATAAGGTTGGGCAGGGGATATTGGCAGGGGATAAGTTTGGGCAGGGGATAAGTTGGGCAGGGGATAAGATTGGGCAGGGGATAAGGTTTGGGCAGGGGATAAAGTGTGCAGGGGATAAGTTTGGCAGGGGATAAGGTTGGGCACAGGGGATAAGGTTGGGCAGGGGATAAGTTGGGCAGGGGATAAGTTTGGGCAGGGGATAATATTGGACAGGGGATAAGTTTGGCAGGGGATAAGTTGGGCAGGGGATAAGTTTGGGCAGGGGATAAAGTTGGGCAGGGGATAAGTTGGGCAGGGGGATAAGTTTGGGCAGGGGATAAGTTTGGGCAGGGGATAAGTTGGGGCAGGGGATAAGGTTGGGCAGGGGATAAGTTTGGGCAGGGGATAAGGTTGGGCAGGGGATAAGTTTGGGCAGGGGATAAAGTTGGGCAGGGGATAAGTTTGGGCAGGGATAAGTTGTAATATTGGGCAGGGGATAAGGTTGGGCAGGGGATAAGTTTGGGCAGGGGATAAGGTTGGGCAGGGGATAAAGGTTGGGCAGGGGATAAGGTTTGGGCAGGGGATAAAGTTGGGCAGGGGATAAGGTTGGGCAGGGGATAAGGTTGGGCAGGGGATAAAGTTGGGCAGGGGATAAGTTTGGGCAGGGGATAAGTTTGGGCAGGGGATAAAGTTGGGCAGGGGATAAGGTTGGGCAGGGGATAAGGTTGGGCAGGGGATAAGGTTTGGGCAGGGGATAAGGTTGGGCAGGGGATAAGTTGGGCAGGGGATAAGTTTGGGCAGGGGATAAGGTTTGGGCAGGGGATAAGTTTGGCAGGGGATAAAGTTGGGCAGGGATAAGGTTGGCAGGGGATAATATTGGGCAGGGGATAAGGTTGGGCAGGGGATAAATTTGGGCAGGGGATAAGTTGGGCAGGGGATAAGGTTGGGCAGGGGATAAGGTTGGGCAGGGGATAATATTTGGGCAGGGGATAAGTTTGGGCAGGGGATAAGTTTGGGCAGGGGATAAGGTTGGCAGGGGATAAGGGGCAGGGGATAAGGTTGGGCAGGGATATAAGGTTGGGCAGGGGATAAGGATTTGGGCAGGGGATAAGGTTGGGCAGGGGATAAGGTTGGGCAGGGGATAAGGTTTGGGCAGGGGATAAGGTTGGGCAGGGGATAAGGTTGGGCAGGGGATAAGGTTGGGCAGGGGATAAGGTTGGGCAGGGGATAAGGTTGGGCAGGGATAAGGTTGGGCAGGGGATAAGGTTGGGCAGGGGATAAGTTTGGGCAGGGGATAAAGTTGGGCAGGGGATAAGGTTGGGCAGGGGATAAGGTTGGGCAGGGGATAAGGTTGGGCAGGGGATAAGGTTGGGCAGGGGATAAGGTTGGGCAGGGGATAAGGTTGGGCAGGGGATAAAGTTGGGCAGGGGATAAGGTTGGGCAGGGGATAAGGTTGGCAGGGGATAAGGTTGGGCAGGGGATAAGGTTGGGCAGGGGATAAGGTTGGGCAGGGGATAAGGTTGGGCAGGGGATAAGGTTGGGCAGGGGATAAGTTGGGCAGGGGATAAGGTTGGGCAGGGGATAAGGTTGGGCAGTAAGTTTGGGCAGGGGATAAGGTTGGGCAGGGGATAAGTTGGGCAGGGGATAAGGTTGGGCAGGGGATAAAGGTTGGGCAGGGGATAATATTGGGCAGGGGATAAGGTTGGGCAGGGGATAAGTTTGGGCAGGGGATAAGGTTGGGCAGGGGATAAGTTTGGGCAGGGGATAAGGTTGGGCAGGAAATAAGGTTGGGCAGGGGATAAGGTTGGGCAGGGGATAAGGTTGGGCAGGGGATAAGGTTGGGCAGGGGATAAGGTTGGGCAGGGGATAATATTGGGCAGGGGATAAGGTTGGGCAGGGGATAAGGTTGGGCAGGGGATAAGGTTTGGGGCAGGGGATAAGGTTGGGCAGGGGATAAAGTTGGGCAGGGGATAAGGTTGGGCAGGGGATAAGTTGGGCAGGGGGATAAGGTTTGGGCAGGGGATAAGGTTGGGCAGGGGATAAAGTTGGGCAGGGGATAAGGTTGGGCAGGGGATAAGGTTGGGCAGGGGATAAAGTTGGGCAGGGGATAAGGTGCAGGGGATAAAGTTGGGCAGGGGATAAGGTTGGGCAGGGGATAAGGTTTGGGCAGGGGATAAGGTTGGGCAGGGGATAAGTTGGGCAGGGGATAAGGTTGGGCAGGGGATAAGGTTGGGCAGGGGATAAGGTTGGGCAGGGGATAAAGGTTGGGCAGGGGATAAGGTTGGGCAGGGGATAAGGTTGGGCAGGGGATAAGGTTTGGGCAGGGGATAAGGTTGGGCAGGGGATAATAGGGGCAGGGGATAAGTTTGGGCAGGGGATAAGGTTGGGCAGGGGATAAGGTTGGGCAGGGGATAAAGTTGGCAGGATAGGTGGAGGGTAAGTTGGGCAGGGGATAAAGTTGGCAGGGGATAAGGTTGGGCAGGGGATAAGGTTTGGGCAGGGGATAAGGTTGGGCAGGGGATAAGTTGGGCAGGGGATAAGGTTGGGCAGGGGAATAAGGTTGGGCAGGGGAAGGTTGGGCAGGGATAAGGTTGGGCAGGGGATAAAGTTTGGCAGGGGATAAGGTTATTGGGCAGGGAAAAGGTTGGGCAGGGGATAAGGTTGGGCAGGGGATAAGGTTGGGCAGGGGATAAAGTTGGGCAGGGGATAAGGTTGGGCAGGGATAAGGTTGGGCAGGGGATAAGGTTGGGCAGGGGATAAGGTTGGGCAGGGGATAAGGTTGGGCAGGGGATAAGGTTGGGCAGGGGATAAGGTTGGGCAGGAATTGGGGGCAGGGGATAAGGTTGGGCAGGGGATAAGGTTGGGCAGGGGATAAGGTTTGGGCAGGGGAATAAGGTTGGGCAGGAAATAAGGTTGGGCAGGGGATAAGGTTGGGCAGGGATAAGGTTGGGCAGGGGATAAGGTTGGGCAGGGGATAAGGTTGGGCAGGGGATAAGGTTGGCAGGGGATAAGGTTGGGCAGGGATAAGTTTGGGCAGGGGATAAGGTTGGGCAGGGGATAAGGTTGGGCAGGGGATAAGGTTGGGCAGGGGATAAGGTTGGGCAGGGGATAAGGTTGGGCAGGGGATAAGGTTGGGCAGGGGATAAGGTTGGGCAGGGGATAAGGTTGGGCAGGGGATAAAGTTGGGCAGGGGATAATATTGGACAGGGGATAAGTTTGGGCAGGGGATAATATTGGACAGGGGATAAGGTTGGGCAGGGGATAAGGTTGGGCAGGAAATAAGGTTGGGCAGGGGATAAGGTTGGGCATGGAATAAGGTTGAGCAGGGGATAAGTTTGGGCAGGGGATAAGGTTATGCAGGGGATAAGGTTGGACAGGGGATAAGGTTGGGCAGGGGATAAGGTTTGGGCAGGGGATAAGGTTGGGCAGGGGATAAGGTTGGGCAGGGGATAAAGTTGGGCAGGGGATAAGGTTGGGCAGGGGATAATATTGGGCAGGGGATAAAGTTGGGCAGGGGATAAGGTTGGGCAGGGGATAAAGGTTGGGCAGGGGATAAGGTTGGGCAGGGGATAAGGTTGGGCAGGGGATAAAGTTGGGCAGGGGATAAAGTTGGGCAGGGGATAAGGTTGGGCAGGGGGATAAGGTTGGGCAGGGGATAAGGTTGGGCAGGGGATAAGGTTGGGCAGGGGATAAAGGTTGGGCAGGGGCTAAGGTTGGGCAGGGGATAATATTGAACAGGGATAAGGTTGGGCAGGGGATAAGGTTGGGCAGGGGATAATACTTGGCAGGGGATAAGGTTGGGCAGGAGTAATGGTTAGGCAGGGGATAAGGTTGGGCAGGGGATCATATTGGGCAAGGGATAATACTGGGCAGAGGATAATGTTTGACAGGGGATCAGGATGGGCAGGGGATAAGATTTGGAAGGGGATAATATTGGACAGGGGATAAGGTTGGTCAAGGGATAAGGTTGTTAGGCAGGAGTTAAGGTTGGGCAGGGGATAAGGTTGGGCAGGGGATAAGGTTGGACAGGGGATAAGGTTGGGCAGGGGATAAGGTTGAGAAGGGTATAATATTCGGCAGGGGATAAGGTTGAGCAGGGGATAAGGTTGGACAGGGACTGTTGGGTAGGGGCAGTTTAATTGTTGATAAGGCTTAAAGCCCTATAGCATCATTTAAAATGTCTTTCCTGCATGAAATGACTTTGTAGTGTGTGATGGTTTAATGGATATTTTGGGAGGCTGCTGTATATTCTTGTGGTGTCTTGATCTTTGTTATAGTGACCATTGTGTCCATTTTATCAGGTTCAAACATCAGACTGTCACAGACACTGAACAGTATTGATAGAGGAGTGAATATCCATGAGTTCACACACGATAATTTTTCAATAGTGACATTCACTTCGTGATTATATCCACTAATACTTTAACCATAGACATCTGTTTTTTATTTATGTTAATTGTTTTCATGTACATGTTTTGTATTGTTGTTTTTTTCATTTCATTTTTTTTCTAATAAAAATGATTGAATTGAGAAGAAAAAAAACATTCAAATTAGGTGCTTTCATTCAATACAAAAAGGATTTTGTTGATTTTTTTTAAAGAAAAAAAAAAGACAGACAGACAGATGGGTTGTCTTTAATCTCAATCTTGCTGTACCATTCTGTACCACAGACCTAACCAACCTCACTCAATCATGGATGGATAAACATATTGAGAAATTTATCAAGATCCTGTTGACATGGAAAGACACTAGTTAAAAAAACCCAAGTAATCAATTTAAATATTTTAATAGGGATGTCAGTATGATATCTTTAACCTTTTTGAACCAGTACTTCCAGTATTTTTTTTATTTATGGCCAGCAAAAGGGAAGAAACATTATTTCTTTGTTTTAACAATATGAAGACATTTGAAATGTAACAATATTTCTGTTCAGTCCCTACTTTGAGGAAATGGTAGAGAAATCCCAACTTTGGAAGAGATTTCCAACAATGACCCTCAGCAAGGGTATGCTTTGTCGACAGCTATGAATCACCTTGTGTAGAGATTTCTCTGCCTTTCACTCGTATGTATAGAAAATGATCCTGTTAAACTCTATAATTGCAAGCATAATCTTTTTGCAAAATGAAGAAATTTGAAATGTAACAATTTACTTCTCTGTCATTTTGGTGTTATTTTTATCTCTTTTATGGTTATATGTATTTACAAATCAGAAATGGTACTTATGAAACTGTTTTTTTTTTTTTTTTTTTTTTTTTATATGTGGACTATTTTTATGCTAGCTGCTATGAAATTTACTGGAGTCATTCTATTTGTTCCATTCATGTTTTCCAAAACAAAAATCATTAAAATATTTTTTTGCATTAAAATTACACTTGCAAATCGTAGTATTACTCTAAAAGCAACAAATTTAACCTAATGGGTGTGTCTGGTTTGTGGAAATGATTTCAATTTCAGATATTTGTGCCACATTTCCAAGCACAGCAGAATTCATACTTTCAAAAAGTTACATTAGGTCTTGATATGAAATATTATTGCTGTGGCACAGTGCTCTCAGATAACTGCTTAAGTCTTATTGTAGAATTTCAAAACATCTGTTGTTTTCTTATTTTTTCCCCCATTATCTGAGCATAATCATATATCTTCATTTTCATAATTTGCAGTAAAAAAGTGGATAGGATATGTAATTATTGTTTTTTTCGTCGTTTTTTGTTTGTTATGAAATACATGTTTTTGAAAACAAAAGGCATCTGATAGAAGACTGTGGCCTTGAAACAAAACCAGTAATTACATTTTCATCCCTGAAACTCAATTTCATAACACCATTATGCCACCACCAAAGTGAATACATTATTAGATTATCATTGTATATAAGTTGATACTGGGTTTATTATTGAATTTCCACGATATCTATATCTAATGATAGTCAAAAGAAATTCCAGGAGCTAAAGAAAAAGTCAACTGTAATTACACTATGGTCAACCCACATCACATCATAACAAGAGTCTTTTATTTTTCAGTTTTAATTTATTGAATTAAAATGAATGAATTTTTATTTGAGAACAAACTTAGTCTGCTATATATATATATCAACGCCTATAGGTGATGTAAGCAACCGATAAAAAGTTTTAAAATCTATAATTCCATAATTTTTAAGTTTCCTCAGACAATCACTATTGCTGGCGCCACTTACACCTAAGATGCATTTCTATAAAACGGGCTCAATAGAATTCAATATTGATCTTTTGAAAATGGATATTTCTATTGAAAAGTGTATTTGCCAGGAAATAGCAAACAACTTCTCACACAAAAACAGATTATCGGTAGTGCTAGAGTCAGTAAAGACGTTACGCAAGCATTGTCTGTTGCCAATATTTTCTATTGCACAGCATTCATTTTCAAAAGTCGGATGGCATATTTCACCCTGAGGATTAACCTCTCAATTACTGCCAGTACCAAAATTCCGACGGAACGAAACTCTCAACAAACTGTGAAATGCTTGGTTAGTTTACAACTCTTCATCCTAATTTATCCTTTAATTAAAATTATCCAAAATATTACAATTTCTGAGAATTTTCTTGAGGAGTTGCTAGTCCAACTGGAATGTAAATTATAGTATATTTACTGCAATTTCACCGATATACACTATTCTCCCCAAAAATACAATTGTTGAATATTATTGTAAACCTCCTATTGTATCGAACAAATATTCCCAGTCAACTTCAACACTGTTGGGCCTGTCCTGGGGTATTTATATTAATTAAGCCATTAAAATCAAACCGATTCAGCATTCACCAGTGAGGCTAAACCCATTAAGGAATCTGTGAATGCAAACAACTGGGCAAGTCTAAAATATTATAAACCAATGCTTAAATCTTTGTGACAAAAAATTAAGTAGCCCTTTGATTATTGATGAGATTTCTTCTAGGACTTTCAATTGATCTTTCACCCTGTTATTTTCTCTAGCAATTTCCTAAGGAAAAGGCCCAACAGTCCTGCAATGTAATGGTAACTTAATTTCTAAAAAAAAAATTAAATGACCAAAAAATCAAAATGCAGATTTCTTTTTCTGAACAAAAGTGAGCTACCAATGACATCCCCTTGGCCCATCCCTCTAATCCAACTTAATTATCTTCACCATAAGCTCAACAACATCCAAGATGGCTTCTCACGTAATTTCCTTGGATGAGGCCCATAATTTGCTTCCAATAAAAAACATTGAGCCTTTGGATTAAACAAATATATAAACTTTCATATAGATTACATATAGCTGAACTCTAATTAAGATATTAGCTTCTCCAGCAATTCCCCTAGTAAGAGGCCCAAAAGTCTTGTCAATCCATAACCTGTTTCCAATAAAAATACATATGGTAGTGCCTGTGGATAACATTCACACAAGTCATCAATCAGATAATGTTGCCTGGTTTCTGAATTAGACACCACATTATGACCGAAGGGATGCTGACAATGGCTTCTGGGAAGCTAGATCTTGCATGTCTGATAAAAGGTTATGATTTACACCCGAAGGTCTCAGAGATGAAACTCAATTAGAAGTGTAGAATTCTGAACTGTCATGCAATTCTCCTTCCATTATGTGAGTGTGTGTTGATTCTCTCGATAAACAATATGATATCTGTGAATTACAACATTATCAAAGTCGTCCTTTTGGAAAGAGACCTTTTTATGAGTAGGAAGCAGAAACGAAACAAAACACAGGGTAAGAGTCAACAAAGAATGGCAGGAGGGGCACTTCATAAAGAGAGGATAAGGCAAAAATACCGTATTATTAAATTCATAGATAAAAATGTGTCTGTTGTTACATATCTGTTCATGTGTAGAAGGCGAAGGCATAATATGGCCGAGATGAAATTATTCTGTCGTCAGCCTTCCCATTCAATCTTTTCATTAACTAAACACATTTCTTTCTTTTTCATTTCCAACAATTCAGTCTTTAAAGTATCTCTTACTTTAATCTCCTCATCGAACAGATTAAAATGTTCCACTAGGGAAAAGTGCAAGCACTGATACAGCGGAGAGGATCGGAGCATTGCTAAAGCACATGTTATTTGGCTCACTTAAATATTTCATGACGAAAATTTTTTACCGGCTTCCTTGTTCTATCACAACAGAAACCACAATGTAAATTACACTGAATGATACACCTTAATAGTTAAGAATTGCCTCCTCGATTCCCACTCCAAGATGTTGATAGCTTTCGTTGGTTCCGTGTGAAATCTGACACCATTCCCAGTGAGTAACAAGTGGGTGCAACGGTTAAAGTTTTCATATTGATCTAAATTAACGCTCTCATATAGCTCTGTACTCTGTCATTTAACTACAAGTAAACTTTTTGGAATGAGGTCCTTAAATGACCATTAAATTAAATGTTTAATGTGTTTGAAAGGCTACATTAAAGCTGCCACACCATATTTGGTCATCCCAATTAACATGGACAAATAATAAGAATCTCATTTTAATTATGTGTCAAATAAAGATATCACACTTATAAACGATGTCAATAAAACCAGATCACTGTATACCATTGACCATCAGATCACTAAATAGAAATGGTACTGAATACAGCAGGTGTACTTTGTTATCATGCACATCACGATCGACATAAAAGGAAGTTTATTTAGTTGTTTTAATGCCACAATATCATCTATTTGTTAAAAATAAAAGAAGAAGAATAATCACAACATATGCATGCACCCCTAGATAATATATATTGAGTCGTGCTTCATGACATTGTGCTGTGTTGCAGTATATAGAACATTGTGTTGTGTTTAATGACATTATGTTGTGCTTTAATATGACATTATATTGTCGTTAATGACATTGTGCTGTGTTTCATGACATTGAGTTGTGGTTCAAGACAATGACTTGTAGTTTAGTGCATTGAGTTGTTGTTCAGGACATTGAGTTGTGGTTTAGGACATTGAGTTGTGGTTCAGAACATGAGTTGTGGTTTAGGACATTGAGTTGTGGTTCAGGACATTGAGTTGTGGTTCAGGACATTGAGTTGTGGTTTAGGACATTGAGTTGTGGTTTAGGACATTGAGTTGTGGTTCAGGACATTGAGTTGTGGTTTAGGACATTGAGTTGTGGTTCAGGACATTGAGTTGTGGTTCAGGACATTGAGTTGTGGTTCAGGACATTGAGTTGTGGTTCAGGACATTGAGTTGTGGTTTAGGACATTGAGTTGTGGTTCAGGACATTGAGTTGTGGTTTAGGACATTGAGTTGTGGTTCAGGACATTGAGTTGTGCTTCATGATATTGAGTTGTGGTTCAGGACATTGACTAGTGGTTCAAGACATTAACTTGTGGTTTGGTACATTGAGTTGTGGTTTGGGACATTGAGTTGTGGTTTAGGACATTGAGTTGTGGTTTAGGACATTGAGTTGTGGTTCATGACATTGAGTTGTGATTTAGGACATTGAGTTGTGGTTTCAGGACATTGAGTTGTGGTTTAGGACATTGAGTTGTGGTTCAGGACATTGAGTTGTGGTTTAGGACATTGAGTTGTGGTTTAGGACATTGAGTTGTGGTTTAGGACATTGAGTTGTGGTTTAGGACATTGAGTTGTGGTTTAGGACATTGAGTTGTGGTTTAGGACATTGAGTTGTGGTTTAGGACATTGAGTTGTGGTTTAGGACATTGAGTTGTGGTTTAGGACATGGTTGTGTTAGGACATTGAGTTGTGGTTCAGGATATTGAGTTGTGGTTCAGGACATTGAGTTGTGGTTCAGGACATTGAGTTGTGGTTCAGGACATTGAGTTGTGGTTCAGGACATTGAGTTGTGGTTCAGGACATTGAGTTGTGGTTTAGGACATTGAGTTGTGGTTCAGGACATTGAGTTGTGGTTCAGGACATTGAGTTGTGGTTTAGGACATTGAGTTGTGGTTCAGGACATTGAGTTGTGGTTTAGGACATTGAGTTGTGGTTTAGGACATTGAGTTGTGGTTTAGGACATTGAGTTGTGGTTCAGGACATTGAGTTGTGGTTTAGGACATTGAGTTGTGGTTTAGGACATTGAGTTGTGGTTCAGGACATTGAGTTGTGGTTTAGGACATTGAGTTGTGGTTTAGGACATTGAGTTGTGGTTCAGGACATTGAGTTGTGGTTCAGGACATTGAGTTGTGGTTTTGGACATTGAGTTGTGGTTCAGGACATTGAGTTGTGGTTTAGGACATTGAGTTGTGGTTTAGGACATTGAGTTGTGGTTTAGGACATTGAGTTGTGGTTTAGGACATTGAGTTGTGGTTTAGGACATTGAGTTGTGGTTTAGGACATTGAGTTGTGGTTCAGGACATTGAGTTGTGGTTTAGGACATTGAGTTGTGGTTTAGGACATTGAGTTGTGGTTCAGGACATTGAGTTGTAGTTCAGGACATTGACTTGTGGTTTAGGACATTGAGTTGTGGTTCAGGACATTGAGTTGTGCTTTAGGATATTGAGTTGTGGTTCAGGACATTGACTTGTGGTTTAGGACATTGAGTTGTGGTTCAGGACATTGAGTTGTGGTTCAGGACATTGAGTTGTGGTTCAGGACATTGAGTTGTGGTTTAGGACATTCAGTTGTGGTTTAGGACATTCAGTTGTGGTTTAGGACATTCAGTTGTGGTTTAGGACATTCAGTTCTGGTTTAGGACATTGAGTTGTGCTTCATGATATTGAGTTGTGGTTCATGACATTAACTTGTGGTTTGGGACATTGAGTTGTTGTTCAGGACATTGAGTTGTGGTTTAGGACATTGAGTTGTAGTTCAGGACATTGAGTTGTGCTTTAGGATATTGAGTTGTGGTTCAGGACATTGAGTTGTGGTTTAGGACATTGAGTTGTGGTTCAGGACATTGAGTTGTGGTTTAGGACATTGAGTTGTGGTTCAGGACATTGAGTTGTGGTTAAGGACATTGAGTTGTGGTTCAGGACATTGACTTGTAATTTAGGAGATTAAGTTGTGGTTTAGGACATTTACTTTTGGTTCAGGACATTGAGTTGTGGTTCAGGACATTCAAGGACATTGTTGTGGTTTAGGACATTCAGTTGTGGTTTAGGACATTGAGTTTTGGTTTAGGACATTGAGTTGTGGTTCAGGACATTGAGTTGTGGTTCAGGACATTGAGTTGTGGTTTAGGACATTGAGTTGTGGTTCAGGACATTGACTTGTAATTTAGGAGATTAAGTTGTGGTTTAGGACATTTACTTTTGGTTCAGGACATTAAAGTGTAGTTCAGAACATTGACTTTTGATTTAGTACATTGAGTTGTAGTTAAGGACATAACTTGTAGTTTAGGACATTGAGTTGTGGTTCAGGACGTTAACTTGTGGTTAAAGACATTGAGTTTTGGTTCAGGAAATTGAGTTGTGGTTCAAGACATTTAGTTGTGGTTTAGGACATTGAGTTGTGATTTAGTACATTGACTTGTGGGTTAGGACATTGAGTTATTGTTCAGGACATTGACCTGTGATTTAGGACATTGAGTTGTGGTTTAGGACATTGAGTTGTGGTTCTGGACATTGAGTTAAGGTTCAGGACATTGAGTTGTGGTTGAGCACATTCAGTTGTGGTTTAGGACATTCAGTTGTGGTTTAGGACATTCAGTTCTGGTTTAGGACTTTGAGTTGTGGTTTAGGACATTGAGTTGTGGTTTAGGACATTGAGTTGTGGTTTAGGACTTGAGTTGTGGTTCAGGACATTGAGTTGTGTATCAGGACATTGAGTTGTGGTTTAGGACATTGAGTTGTGGTTTAGGACTTTGAGTTGTGGTTCAGGACATTGACTTGTGATTTAGGACATCGAGTTGTGGTTCAGGACATTGACTTGTGGTTTAGGACATTGCCTGAACGATTTATTCTCATACAAATAAATAAGTACTTCTGTTACAGAACACAGATATAACTATCCTTTAACCTTGGTTCGAATCGTCCTCTGAACTTACACTTCAAACAAAATATTGCTGCAACATTTTGTACCAAAACTGTTTAAAATTTGGTTAACTAGCATCAGACCATTGAAGCTCCATACCCTACGGAAACACCTTGTATTAGAAGGAAGAAATGTCTTACATGACAAAATACTAGTGATGCTAATTGACAAAGACATATTACAATGCATTCCTTAACAAACCAAATCATACAGTTGACAAACCAATGGACATGTATACACCAAACATCCAACCATTACATATACATCACTTAATGAAGCTATAGAGCTGATGAAACACCGAAACAACAACATGCTCGTCAAAATGCCACCCTGCAATAACTTCACGCATCTACTGCACTGCAGATTATGTACACATGTTGTATGCATTGTTTAGGCAAAGTTCCACATGATTGGTGGTTTCCATAAATCATACAGCAGATTTCGACAGGCACACATGGTAGTGTATTAGGCGTGAAATGTAACAATCTCATTAATCAATCTCACACCTCCTGGTCTTAATTATATTTATACTCAATTAACCTGTTTTTATGAATACATGAAGCAGATATGGACTGGGCTCTATATTGGTACTAGGATTTCTGAAATGTTTACAGAATTGCATACCCCTTTCCTCTTCAGAATTTTAGAGAGGGACCAACGACATCACATTTGATGATACTAACAAGATCTTTCTAACCTCTACCTGACAGCGAGGTTAGGGCCAACAGGTGATCAGGTATATAAGGCATAATATTTTAAATAGATTCAAAGTGATCACCAAGACAGAGAAATATTGAGAGAAAAAATGAATAAATTAAATATTCCTGAATCAGAGTGACCTATAGCTACAATGCACTGGGCACCAGTTTAAGTGATGGAACTGCAATGTTTGGCATGTGAACCTGAATGGTTTGAAAACTATAACCCAAGCAAAATATGGAGTCAAACATGTTACATTAGTATAAGAGCTAAAATTACTCAGCAATATTTATCTGAAATGTGAAAGTAAAATATAGCAATTGTGGCCAATATTGCTTCTCGAAATGAAAATGGAAAAAAAAAACAGGAAGAAAAAAGGAAATCTGACGTAAATATAACACAACTTTTAAACATGAATTAGCTTTATTTAATGCCTACAGCCCTGTACTTTATGTTTTATGCTATGTAGATTAGTATATCAGTATTTATTATCTAGCACCCTTGTCGTCTGGGATACCAATTCCATACAGGTTGTGCATCAAATTTCTGAGTGTTTATGTTTCAATTCAAAGAAAATTTTAATGAACACTGATGAGCTTTAAGATGTTCACTAATTTTTTAATCATCAGAGCTGTTACTGAAAATCTTAGCCAAGCTCTTTGAACTTTAATAGTCTGGAGACGTGCTTTACAGTGCCAAGTAATCTCTGAGCCATAAAATATATCTTTAGGAAACCATAACTACATTGGTAACGAGGAACTCAGATAGCTAAGCCTTGTTAGCTTCACATTTCAAAACATGAAAAAGTAACATTTTCATCATAATATCATTAAAACAAGAGGCCCAGAGGGCCTGTATCGCTCACCTGGTTTTTTGTTAGTAATTATCACAAGACTCTGACAATTAGAAAAATAAGCAAAATTGACTCCCAAAGTTTAATTTTGAATACAAATATGCTATCCAATACATAGGTTCAGAGACAAAGTAATTTATATGAAGATAGTAGCCGAATTGACCTTTTTGATCTCGCATCTATTGCCGTTTAAGTCCCCAGGGGGTCAGCCCTATCATTTGTACAGTTTCAAATCCCAACCCTATTAGGATGCTACCATTGCATTATAAGTGCTCTTCCATTCTTAGTTGCAGAGAAGAAGTCGTTTATATGGAAATAGCCAAATTTACCCCTTTTGACCCCACCCTTCAGGCCCCTGGGGGGTTAGCCCCATCATTTGCAAAATTTTGAATCCAAACCCTATAAGGATGTAACCATTGCATTGAGCGCAATCCCATGTTAAGTTGCAGAGAAAAAGTCATTTATATGGAAATTGACCCCTTTTGACCCCGCCCCTCAGGCTCCCGGGGGTCAGCCCTATCATTTACTCAATTTGGAATCCCCAGCCTACAAGGATGCTACCATTGCATTATGGGTGCTATATACCATACTTAGTTGCAGAGAAGAAGTCATTTATATGGAAATAGCCAAAATGACCCCTTTTGACCCCGTTCCTCAGGCCCCCGGGGGGTCAGCCCTATCATTTGCACAATTTTGAATCCCCACACTATAAGGATGCTACCATTGCATTATGGGTGCTATACCATGCTTAGTTTCAGAGAAGAAGACGTTTATATGGAAATAGCCAAATTGACCCATTTGACCCCGCCCCTCAGGGCCCCTGGGGGGGTCAGCCCCATCATTTGCACAATTTGGAATCCCCACCCTATAAGGATGCTACCATTGCATAATGGGTGCTATACCATGCTTAGTTGCAGAGAAGAAGTCATTTATATGAAAATAGCCAAATTAACCCCTTTTGACCCCGCCCCTCAGGGCCCCTGGGGGGTCAGCCCCATCATTTGCACAATTTGGAATCCCCACCCTATAAGGATGCTACCATTGCATAATGGGTGCTATACCATGCTTAGTTGCAGAGAAGAAGTCATTTATATGAAAATAGCCAAATTAACCCCTTTTGACCCCGCCCCTCAGGCCCCCGGGGGGTCAGCCCTATCATTTGCACAATTTTGAATCCCCACCCTATAAGGATGCTACCATTGCATTATGGGTGCTATCCCTTGCTTGGTTACAGAGAAGAAGTCGTTTACCGTATTTTCCAGAATATAAGCCGCTACTTTTTTCCCTGAAAATCGGGAGTGCGGCATATACACCAGTGCGACTTATCTGTGGACGAAAACCAAAATCTGACGATGTTTTGGCATTATTACGTCGTGATTCACATGTGAAAATCGTAAGTTTTACTCGCCAGTTTTGTAAAGTTATACATCGAACAAATCACTGTAAAAGTGTTTAAAAGATAAAATATGCAATGAAAATATATTAACGATGAAAATGATTACATATCAGATGCATATTCATTCGTAAAATTGTTTAATTCAAGGAAAATCCGCCGACTGAAACGTGTTTGTTTACTAGCGCAACACAATAGCGGTTTAGTAAAGTTATACATCGAAAATATCACTGTAAAAGTGTTTAAACGATATAATATGTGATGAAAATATAATAAAGATAAAAATAATAACGTACCAGATACATGTTCAATCGTAAAATTGTTTAATTCATGGAAAATCGGCCGACTGAAGCGTGGTTGTTTACAGTCACAACACAATGGCGGACTGATTTCGCTATCGATTTGCTGCAGGATCGTTACCAAGAAAATAATAACTAAAACGTCAAAAACCATCAAATATCAAACAATAAGTTAAATATGTTATTTAAATATTATTTGAGTGAAAGAAATGTCCGCAGATAGGGAAAAAACAATCTTCTGAATGACTGCTAAATATAACTTGCACACGTGTTACACACGGTCAACATGTGTATTTCTCAGAATCCTGTCTCTGTGACTTCAATGAAATAATCGGCAGTCAAGTTTATAGTGTGAATTACATGTAATATAGAACATTATAGCGATGTTAAAAAGCACCAAACAGTCGTATAAAACATCATTTAATCGATCTCTGCAGCGGCAAACACCACGAAATCATATCCGGAAGTTTACAAAAATAAGGCTTCGGTGAATTGCATCATGGGATGGCAAGTTGAGAGAGAACACTCTAAACGAAGTCAATTTTAGGTTAATGATAGTCTTGATAATAAAGTAATCCTATACACGTCAATATAATTAATACGCGAAGTATATCAAAATAGATATAAAAAGAAAATCGTATGCATATTGAGGAAAGTATTTTAACCGGCATGTTGAAATATGAGAGAGAGTAAGCGTGAATTCGTACGGCCGCCATGTTTGTTTACACACAAGAAGTCTTACGTAATGGCAGAGTAAACAACGAACAGAAACATGACCAAATCAATTTTGCTAAAGATATTTACATCATTGTGAGTTTTATTTGTTATACATTTACAGAACAATTTTACAGACAGTTTTCGTGATTCTAATTGATCGGTAAGCATTACCGTGCTTCATTAGAGATCGATCGTATACACAGAGGGTTGCGTGGGTGCATGGGCCTAACTTTTGGTTGCGGCTTATGTAACGGTGCGTCTTATGTGTGTACAAAACCTGAAAAAATCGTAAAAAAGGCCTCTGCGGCTTGTACACAGGTGCGACTTATTGTCCGGAAAATACGGTATATGGAAATAGCCAAATTGACCCCTTTTGGCCCCGCCCCTCAGGCCCCCGGGGGATCAGCCCCATCATTTGTACAATTTTAAGTTAGTAGCCCATAAGGATGCTACCAGTCAAATTTTGTTGAAATCCGACCAGCGGTTATGGAGAAGAAGTTGATTGTTGACGGACGACGGACGCCGGACGCTGCGGTATCCCATAAGCTCACCTCGGTCCTTTGGACAAGTGAGCTAAAAATTATCCCAAAGGATTTTATTGAAAACGGAAAATCAAAAATCTTTTATAACATGAAATGCAGAGAATTTTTTTGTTAAATGAATATTTAGAGTCAGGTGCTATAACCCCATCTATAAAGATCAACGAAGGGGAAAAGAAACAAGAGGCCCAGAGGGCCTGTATCGCTCACCTGGTTTTTTGTTAGTAATTATCACAATACTCTGACAATTAGAAAAATAAGCAAAATTGACTCCCAAAGTTTAATTTTGAATCACAACCATACAATGATGCTATTGATACCATACAAATATGCTATCCAATACATAGGTTCAGAGACAAAGTAATTTATATGAAAATAGTAGCCTAGTTGACCTTTTTGACCTCGCATCTATTGCCGTTTAAGGCCCCCAGGGTCAGCCCTATCATTTGTACAATTTGAAATCCCAACCCTATTAGGATGCTACCATTGCATTATAAGTGCTCTTCCATTCTTAGTTGCAGAGAAGAAGTCGTTTATATGGAAATAGCCAAATTGACCCCATTTGACCCCGCCCCTCAGGCCCCCGGGGGGTCAGCCCCATTATTTGTACAATTTTGAATCCCCACCCTATAAGGATGCTACCATTGCATTATGGGTGCTATCCCATGCTTGGTTTCAGAGAAGAAGTCGTTTATATGGAAATAGCCAAATTGACCCCTTTTGGCCCCGCCCCTCAGGGCCCCCGGGGGGGGGGGGGGGGGGGGGGGGGGGGGTCAGCCCCATTATTTGTACAATTTTGAATCCCCACCCTATAAGGATGCTACCATTGCATTATGGGTGCTATCCCATGCTTGGTTTCAGAGAAGAAGTCGTTTATATGGAAATAGCCAAATTGACCCCTTTTGGCCCCGCCCCTCAGGCCCCCAGGGGGTCAGCCCCATCATTTGTACAATTTTCAGTTAGTAGCCCATAAGGATGCTACCAGTCAAATTTTGTTGAAATCCGACCAGCGGTTATGGAGAAGAAGTCGATTGTTGACGGACGACGGACGCCGGACTCCGGACTCCGGACTCCGGACGCCGGACGCTGCGGTATCCCATAAGCTCACCTCGGTACTTTGGACCAGGTGAGCTAAAAAATATCTTTTGGAACAGGACATTAAATTATGTTGAAATCAGCCTTTCTGGATACTAAGAAAGTGTATTTCTTGACTAGGTGGTCTTTATACATAGGTGATTGCTAATGCAGGTATCACTATACAGTTGTTGACTGGGGTTGAGGGCAACAGATGATTTGTTGAACCCGAAGACAAACTGTTGCCCGAGGCCGAAGGCCAAGGGCAACAGTTTGTGTGAGGGTCCAACAAATCATCTGTTGCCCGAAAACCCAGTCGATAACTGTTTTGTTATACCCATTGACTCAAAACAATGCATTGACGTCAGGAATTGTAGGTGTGACGTCACTCCGGTCCAACAGCACATTTTAACAGTCGATTTTAACAGTTTTTTGGACCGCTCGACGGAACAGTTCATATATTGGCATTTTTGGCAATAGAGTTTATATAGGAACTATTTCATAGGGGTATAACAATGTATATTAGGTGGTCTTTATACAGAGGTGGTTGCTAATGCAGGTATCGCTGTATATTAGGTGATCTTTATACAAAGGTAGTTGCTAATGCAGGTATCACTGTAGATTAAAAGGTGGTCTTTATACAGAGGTGGTTGCTAATGCAGGTATCACTGTAAATTGGAAGGTATTCTTTATACAGGTGGTTGCTAATGCAGGTATCACTGTAGATTGAAAGGTGGTCTTTATACAGGGGTGGTTGCTAATGCAGGTATCACTGTATATTAGGTGATCTTTATACAAAGGTGGTTGCGAATGCAGGTATCACTGTAGATTGAAAGGTGGTCTTTATACAGGTGTGGTTGCTAATGCAGGTATCACTATAGATTGAAAGGTGGTCTTTATACAGAGGTGGTTGCTAATGCAGGTATCATTGTAGATTGAAAGGTGGTCTTTATACAGAGGTGGTTGCTAATGCAGGTATCACTGTAGATTGAAAGGTGGTCTTTATACAGAGGTGGTTGCTAATGCAGGTATCATTGTAGATTGAAAGGTGGTCTTTATACAGAGGTGGTTGCAAATGCAGGTATCACTGTATATTAAAAGGTGGTCTTTATACAGAGGTGGTTGCTAATGCAGGTATCATTGTAGATTGAAAGGTGGTCTTTATACAGAGGTGGTTGCTAATGCAGGTATCATTGTAGATTGAAAGGTGGTCTTTATACAGAGGTGGTTGCTAATGCAGGTATCACTGTAGATTAAAAGGTGGTCTTTATACAAAGGTGGTTGCTAATGCAGGTATCATTGTAGATTGAAAGGTGGTCTTTATACAGAGGTGGTTGCTAATGCAGGTATCACTTTAGATTGAAAGGTGGTCTTTATACAGAGGTGGTTGCTAATGCAGGTATCACTGTAGATTGGGAGTACACAAGCTGACAATGCGGTGAACCAACACACCTGAGTATGAAGTTACTAATTACCAGACTGTAAAATGTCTATAAAACTGTCATCCCCACTGGTTATTATCTCTACTATAACTGATTATTAGGAAGTAAATGTTAACCAAAGAAAATCTATACAGTAAGTCTATACCATATATGATGGTACAGCGTTCTTGTTACTGTTTGGGTACCATCTTTATAAAACATACAAATATCTCCTCTGTCATCAATTACAGACAACTTCTTTAAATACGGCTAAATCTTGAATTACACCACTTCTTCATGAACTTGCCATCAATCCTTGTAAATTTGTGTATAATGTAAGTCATTTGAAGTACCCCACTTATGAAATATACAATATTTATTGCGAATATTATCCACATAAATATAAGATTTCAAGCAAACCACTTGTGTTTCTGTAACAAGTTCACCAACATATATACCGGGATTACATGTCCTGTCCGATATTTCACCACAGTTAAGATAAAACAGATGTTTTTTTAATGAATGCATTAACCACCCACTAGAGGAGGAAAAGGAAATGTACCAAAATATTACTGATTTCTTCATGATAAAACAACATAAAAACAAGTCAGAAACAAGATAGACTTATCAATCAATCTAACCCATGTCTCCCTGTTTAATTTCTTAACTTCCCTGTAAGTTACAAAATATTTTTAATTCAAAATATGTGCAGGTGCCTGATAAACAATATCTGAAGAAATTGTGAGGGTATTTATAAGTTAGCATAGGATTTTAGAGAGAGAACACGAGGTCGAGAGGATGAAAATGTTTATTGATTATTAAATACAGTGATAGTGGTTGATATTTTGGTGGGGTTTTTTTTATTTATTTATCTGTTTTGTTTTGGGTTTTTTTTAAAAATCAAATCTTAAAACTTTTGATTTGAAATATATTTGAAATAGCTTTATTCAATTTCAACAAATCTGTATATAACCTAACATTATCAGTAACCAAATTGCAGCTCATCAATCACATATTTAACGGTAACAATTTTTTGGTTCAATTCAATTCGGACAAAAATGTGTGTTGAAGCATTATACTGAGGGTCCACAAACCCCCATGCTCTCTGCACATCTCTGTCACCATAAGCATTGATAGTAGGAATTCTTATGGAAGAAATTAATAGTCCTTTCAGATTTTCCAGATGAAGGTTATTTATCAAGAATCTGTCAAGTGCATCTGCACCGATGCACTCTAAAGTTCAATTAAACAGTCAGTCTGGAAAAAGGTTAGCAATACAATACAACCATCAATAATGACCCAATAGATAGAAATGGAGATTTGGCATCTAGCATTTTCTACCAGTTCCAAAGAATAACAAAAATCCTTTAATTTTGTTGAAGTACACTGTATTTGCAATTGCATGGTTTCTTATAGTGTTTATGAACTAATGGTTTATGAGAAGAAGACTTTTAAGTATCTTCCTAACTGGAAAAGATTGTTTAATCTATCATCAACTATCTATGAAAAGATTTGACTTTTAAATATCTTAACATCTATTGACTAACTGGAATTTGTAATTCCTTATGAAATTGTTCTTGAGGTCAAACATGAAATGCCTTCTAAGGCTGTGGTGGTAGAGTGGTAAAGATGTCCAATCACATTCCCACCAAGCCCTCCACCTTATGGTTCTAAGTTTGAAACCCATGTGAAGGAGTTAATGCTCAGGCACTGTTTCTGGAGGTCACTGGTTTTTCTCTAAGTACTCCAGTTTTCCTCTACCTCCTAAACCTGACACACTCCTAGAGCAGTTGCTCTGATTATTTCATATCTTATCATGATTTCCTTTACAAGTTGATACTTCTATTTGATTGTGGTTCCATTCAATTGGGTTTGAATTCAAATGATGGCTTTATGATAAGGACTGATTACAGATTGTTGACTTGTTTTTGTTGGAATTTTCAATAACAGAACTCTCAAATTTCTAACATATTGACAAATTAGAAATAAACAAAGTGCTTCCTATCAAGTTCCAAGGATTATTCTCCTGGCAGGGGAGGATAAAATTAACCAATGAAATTGACCTAATTTATGGTGTGATGTTTCAAGAAAACGTGAATTCTAATACATAGAATGATGGTTATGAAAACAAACATCTCAACAGTTTCTCCAGCATATGGCTTCAAAACATTGAAGCAAATTCTCTCCCCTAATTACAATATTAAGGCTAAACTTGTTGCTTGGTTCTCAGCAAATTCCACAAACCTGTAGATCTGTCCTCAATATGGCTTCACACACACTATGGTTTCTCTTCCTGGTGTTGCCATCTAACTTAATATTTGGTCTGTAACATTAAGAGATGACGAAGGACAACGGAAAGAGAAGTGATAGGACTGCAGAAGTAGGCTATAAAAACCAAGCTCAAGAGTTTGTTTGGGTTTATAATTACTTATTTCCTATAAAAAGCTATGCTTTACTAATCTTATATGAGACTTGCATGATATTTATAACTGTGCAGATGTATTTTTTTTTGTTTATTTTTCATATGGGAACTATAATATCTTTAATTGCTTTCTTACCACATTATACCGAGGAAGACATCCAGAATAGATGTAGTATCTGTTGTATAACAGACAGACCTCAAATGTCCTTTGATCCCAAATTCTAACAATTTCAACGCATCTGGTTTATTTTTGGTAAGAGGACAACCAAGAACCCAATTAATTCCTTAAAAAGTGGCCATCATTTTCTAAGAGAGAGACTTACAGGGTAGGTGAATGATTTTGAAAGGGAAGGCACATCATCAAATGGTAAAGTGAAGATAGAAAGTGAAGTTGGTAAAAAGTGTTAAAAATTTTCTGCAGCAGTCACAGGTAACCTATTTACACTCCATACCCATCTTTTGTTCCTGTTATTGTTAAATCTATTGACCCCAGTACTTTGTTCTTAAATCCCCTATCCATTAGATTTCCCCAAACTGTTCTCAATGAATCTACAAGTTATACAAAACTATGAAAACTACATTACAACATATTTTTTTCCATGGAGAAATCTTTCATTAAAAGCCTAAGTCTCCCCAGAATTCCAGTTTGTGTAATCAGCTGAAGACTCCATCTGATCCCGGGAGACATTCAGTGGGATTTGTCCCCCTCCGATAGGTACAGGGTGTATGTTATATCTACACAATGTAAGCAGGAGATCAATAAACTCATTCCTTTCAAGATGACCTAAATCTGTCAAGACTTTAGGAATTTTGGAGCTGAACTCTCAATATCATTATATACAGTACCAGCAACAACTTCACTTGGTAGTAAATTCAAGGAATTAAACCTACATGTCATAGGCACATGGAAACCAAACATCACAAACACTTGATAACAAATTTAATTCATGGCCGTTACCATGAGCACTTTAAACAATACATGCAACTGCATTCGATATCACCATCGTAACCTGAATGACTGTTCAATTCATGATCACCATGGAAACCTGTATGACTGACCAATTCAATATCACCATGGAAACCTGTATGACTGACCAATTCAATATCACCATGGTAACCTGTATGACTGATCAATTCAATATCACCATGGAAATCAGTATGAATGATCAATTCATGATCACCATGGAAACCTGTAACAGCTACTGACCAATTCAATATCACCATGGTAACTTGCATGACTGATCATTTCATGATCACAATGAAAACCAGGTTGACAAATATTTCAAAATTACCTTTGTAACCTGGATAGTTTCAGATTTTAATATTTGTTTTTTCTTCTTTTTTTTAGAAACTCAGATATTTTTGATATGATGGTATCTCACAGGTTTTATAGTAAAATAAAATAAAACACATGTCTAAATTTGTAGCAACTTTAAATTCATCAATATTCATTTAAACAAAAAGGTGAAAAGGAAGGGCATTGATTAGTCTCAATTAAGACACCAGTCATTATCTGATTAAGGTCCACCTTCAACATTTAAATCTTTTTTTAAGCTTGACTTAACAATCAGTTGTTAGAGGGAAACTTCTGTTTTGTCAGCCTTAAATACAGTCATTTCAACATCAGCCAGCGAAATCAACAGGGTAATTCACCTCATCGAAAATAGAAATGTGGAATCTAAAAACGGTGGGTGTTGAAAATCTTAATTTTGAATCCAATTAATGATTGAGAGACTAAGGAAGCAAGTTTGGGATCGAGTGGATTCCAGTCAGTGAATGTTGTGAAGAAATAGGCACTACACACACAAGTCAAGTCTGATATTGAACCTAGTTTGATAACAATGAAATAATGCATCATTTTTTTTATTCTTGATTTAAATGTTTGTCTTCATAAGTTGAACTAATTTTTGCATCTCGAAAGAATTTTCTTAATATAGTAAATTGTGGCTTTGAAATGAAATAATGAGAGTTACTTGGTGCTGAAGGAGTAAAAATAATCTCAAAATAAATGTGTTTTAAGATGTTAAAGTTCACAGTGCTTCGAAGCCACCAATCATCAGAAATGTCGTCAATATAGGACACTTCAGGAATACTTTTAAACTGACATTCAAGCACTCCCAGAGCTGCTCATTCTTTCAATATGTTAACGACTTTTTCATTACCTGTTTGAACTATCTACGTCATTGAATCACCTGGAAATTTGGTGAAAATGCAGTCATTTTGTATCACCTTGGCGGTCACATTTATCATCTTTTAACGGCAATTGGTTTGAAAAAGGCATAGTTCACAGAACCTTAACAAACATAATGAAGTTATGTATCATGATATTTATTTCATAGAATGCCTGATTTGTTACATTACCTTGCCCATATCTCATACTCGTTACCGCTATATAGCCGTGTACACCTGTACAAAATGGATGAGATAATATAACAAATTCAGCATTATGTAAAATCCTCTAAATAGAAATGCTTATCAGGGTGCCAGGATCTTCGTATTTTTCATTCCAATGGCCCCTAGATGATAAATATAATACACTTATCTGCAAGGTGATTCAAAATGACTGATAATATAGACTGATGAAGGGAATACCAGAAGCATCTAGGATAATAAGAGAACAGATGTCAAGGACATTCATTACATCAATTCCGAATTTGCATATTACAGAGTTATCTGCACTTGCGTGTAGGCATTAATTGTGACGTCATGTATTTGCAAGTGCAACGTCATACATTTCGGAGAAAACAACATGAATTGCGCTCACAAAATAATGACATAACTATCGATACCTACCCGCAAGGGAGCTAACTCTGTAATATGCAAAGACGGAATAGCAATAATAAAATCAGATGTCAAGGACATTCATTATATCAATAGAAATAATAAAATCAGATGTCAAGGACATCCATTATATCAATAGCAATAATAAAATCAGATGTCAAGGACATTCATTATATCAATAGAAATAATAAAATCAGATGTCAAGGACATTCATTATATCAATAGCAATAATAAAATCAGATGTCAAGGACGTTCATTATATCAATAGCAATAATAAAATCAGATGTCAAGGACGTTCATTATATCAATAGCAATAATAAAATCAGATGTCAAGGACATTCATTATATCAATAGTAATAATACAAGAGATCCCAGAGGGATCTTGGCGCCCACCAAAGAATGATCTATATCTGACAGATGGATCTTTTCTCTACTTTTTAAACTTTTTCAAACATACTACATATAAAATTTGAGACAGATCGCTTCAGTACCTTTTGAGAAATAGCGGTAACAAACTTCAACTATCAAAATCCAAGATGACTCCTTGGCGGCCATCTTGTTGATCAATCGGTCCCAAATCACAATATGCACAACTAGGGCCCTAGGGGAACCTACATGTGAAATTTGAGAAAGATCCATTCAATACTTTCTGAGAAATAGCGATAACAAACTTTGAATATAACAAGAGATCCCAGAGGGATCTTGGCGCCCACCAAAGAATGATCTACGTCTGACAATAGAAAGAAGAGGGATCTTTTCTCTGCTTTCAAACTTTTACTACATATGAAATTTGAGAAAGATCTTTTCAGTACTTTCTGAGATATATAGCACTAACAAACTTCAATTATCAAAATCCAAGATGGCTACCTGCAGTTGGCCATCTTGTTGACCGATCGGTCCCAAAATGCAATATGCAGGTCCTAGGAGAACCTACATATAAAATTTGAGACCGATCACTTCAGTACTTTCTAAGCGTTAACAAACTTCAATTATCAAAATTCAAAATGGTGGCCTGTCGGCCATCTTGTTGACCGATCGGTCCCAAAATGTGACATGCATAACTAGGGACCTAAGGGAACCTGCACATGAAATTTGAGACATATCCCTTCAGTACTTTCTGAGAAATAGCGGTAACAAACTTTAGCTATCAAAATCCAAGATGGCTGCCTGGCAGCAATTTTGTTGACCGATCGGTCCCAAAATGCAATATGCACAACTAGGGCCCTAGAGGAACCTACATATGAATTTTGAGACAGATCCCTTCAGTACTTTCTGAGAAATAGCGATAACAAACTTTGAATAACAAAATCCAAGATGGCTGCCTGGCGGCCATCTTGTTAACCGATCGGTCCCAAAATGCAATATGCACAACTAGGTCCCTAGGGGAACCTACATATGAAATTTGAGACAGATCCCTTCAGTACTATCTGAGAAATAGCCATAACAAACTTTAATTGTGAAAATCCAAGATGGCGGCCTGGCGGCCATCTTGTTCACCGAATGGTCCAAAAATGCAATATGCACAACAAGGGCCCTAGGAGAACCTACATGTGAAATTTGAGAAAGATCCATTCAATACTTTCTGAGAAATAGCGATAACAAACTTTGAATATAAAAATCCAAGATGGCTGCCTGGCAGCAATTTTGTTGACCGATCGGTCCCAAAATGCAATATGCACAACTAGGGCCCTAGAGGAACCTACATATGAATTTTGAGACAGATCCCTTCAGTACTTTCTGAGAAATAGCGATAACAAACTTTGAATAACAAAATCCAAGATGGCTGCCTGGAGGCCATCTTGTTAACCGATCGATCCCAAAATGCAATATGCACAACTAGGGCCCTAGGGGAACCAACATATGAAATTTGAGACAGATCCCTTCAGTACTATCCGAGAAATAGCCATAACAAACTTTAACTATCAAAATCAAAGATGGCGGCCTGGCGGCCATCTTGTTCACCGAATGGTCCAAAAATGCAATATGCACAACAAGGGCCCTAGGAGAACCTACATATTAAATTTGAGAAAGATCCCTTCAGCACTTTTTGAGAAATGGGGATATCAAATATTAACTATCAAAATCCAAGATGGCCGCCTGGCGGCCATCTTGTTTTTCCTATCAACCTCAAAATCTGTATGGCACAAATAGGGAGCAAGGGTAACCTCCATGTGAAGTTTGAACAAAATTCCTTCAGTAGTTCTCAAGAAATATCGATAACAAACTTCAACTGCCAAAATCAAAGATGGCTGCCTGGCGGCCATCTTGTTTTTTTGATCAGCCTCAAAATCTGTATGGCACAACTAGGGACCAAGGGTACCCTCCATGTGAAGTTTGAACAAAAATCCCTTCAGTAGTTCTCAAGAAATATCGATAACAAACTTCAACTGCCAAAATCAAAGATGGCTGCCTGGCGGCCATCTTGTTTTTCCTATCAGCCTCAAAATCTGTATGGCACAAATAGGGACCAAGGGTAACCTCCATGTGAAGTTTGAACAAAATTCCTTCAGTAGTTCTCAAGAAATATCGATAACAAACTTCAACTGCCAAAATCAAAGATGGCTGCCTGGCGGCCATCTTGTTTTTCCGATCAGCCTCAAAATCTGTATGGCACAACTAGGGACCAAGGGTAACCTCCATGTGAAGTTTGAACAAAATCCTTTCAGTAGTTCTCAAGAAATATCGATAACAAACTTCAACTGCCAAAATCAAAGATGGCTGCCTGGCGGCCATCTTGTTTTTCCGATCAGCCTCAAAATCTGTATGGCACAAATATGGACCAAGGGGACCCTCCATGTGAAGTTTGAACAAAATCCCTGCAGCAGTTTTTAAGAAACAGTGATAACAAGCATTGTTTATGGACGGACGATGGACGACGGACAGCGGACGACGGACCACGGACGCAGGACGATTTGAATAGCCCACCATCTAATGAAAGTGGGCTAAAAATCAGATGTCAAGGACATTCATTATATCAATAGCAATAATAAAATCAGATGTCAAGGACGTTCATTATATCAGTAGCAATAATAAAATCAGATGTCAAGGACGTTCATTATATCAATAGAAATAATAAAATCAGATGTCAAGGACATTCATTATATCAATAGCAATAATAAAATCAGATGTCAAGGACATTCATTATATCAATAGCAATAATAAAATCAGATGTCAAGGACATTCATTATATCAATAGCAATAATAAAATCAGATGTCAAGGACATTCATTATATCAATAGCAATAATAAAATCAGATGTCAAGGACATTCATTATATCAATAGAAATATCAAAATCAGATGTCAAGAACATTCATTATATCAATAGAAATATCAAAATCAGATGTCAAGAACATTCATTATATCAATATTAGTAATTAGACAGGTGTCAAGGAGACACCTCTACTATCCACTATAACAGCTGTAACAAACAATGACCTTGATCTCTCAATATATTGTCCTTGACCATTGAAATAACTAAGGAACAAAACAATGACACATTAATGGACATTAGACTGGTTACATATTCTATACACACATATATGTAGATATGAACAGAAAACAGGCTCCACTCAGTGAATGAGAAAACGGTAGTGTTAGTCACCATTAACTAAAGGTCTCCAATGTACTTATACATAAATCATTATATTCGTATTTTGACAAGATTCACTTGCGAGGTCAATGACTCCCTATGGAGGGAAACAATTAAATGGTTCTTAGCGGAGGACTTTTTTTGCTAAATCGAAAGATGTAACATACAAGGCTTTTAAATGGATAGTATCAGTTGAATAAATGGTGAACTCCCGATGGTATAGCCCGTATTCATTGTGTTGAACTGTTAGTATCCTTTTTACATAGAACAATTATCAGCTTTTCTTCATTTAGAATTGTTGCCATTTTCGTTTGAAGTGTCTTATCAAACATTTTTTTAAAGCATGTGTAACACTTACAATACACTAGCTTGGTGTTATCTGGACCACAACAAAACCTGTCCAGAGTTTTCCATAAATGGTTAGAGTAATAGTCCTCAATAGTCTACTGATCTTAACCTGTCATAACAATTCTTTACCTAGAGACATTATATCGGTAGCCATGGAACATGCCCTATTCCTTGTCAGCAGACGACGCGTCATCCGATATCTTGTCTGCAGATCGACAAAAGGTTTAAAGTCCCAGTCCCCCAATGTTTTACAGGAACTCCTAGATAGATATGTGTTGTAGAGATAGCGAATTCCCATAAGCCTACAGATGTAGAAATCCTCTAAGTTTGATGTTCCGTCACATCATGTAGACAAAGTTTCAAAGTATTACCGATGGGTAAAAGTATTCTGAGTGACGGCAGACATGACACTTGACGATACAATAATCCTTCCTGCCCCCGAGGAACAAACCTATCTTAACACAAGTCTGAGACGTCGAAAGGACTTACAGCATAAAGCTTTCTTCTAAGACAAACTTTGGAGAATTCTTGATCAATTTTTTTTTCGATTCTCAGAAAAAAAATTCAAGGATGCACACATATCAATATCACTTAAGAGTTTACCAAGACCTCTAACAAAACAGCTTATGTTGGTAGACAATTTAAACTCATAGGGACTAAGTATATATAATTGTAAAGGCCATCTGTAAAATACTACATTTTAGGATCCCAAAAATTATTTTTGCCGATTTCAACTTTCAGCAAACTTTTTTAACCTCCCCACCACTTTCCTCTCCAAAAAATGAAAAATAGAATACCTTAGATATTTATCTCTGTTGTATAAGTGACTACCTTTAGCTTTTAATGAAGCTTCAATTAGTGCTTGTTCTTAGTGGTCTATATAAGACAGGTTCCATTACTTTTGAAAAAAAAATCTTCGATGTTACCCCAAATGGTCTTTTTAAAGAGGTTTTCAGGGAAGGAGAGTTCCATTTATTTGTCTTTGCCTGTAAGTTATCTTTAATTAGACAGATTTGACTGTATCAGAATAATTTTACATTTATTATTAAGATATGTCAAACCTTAAAATGATTGGCATAAAAACTGACAGTTTCGATTCACTTTTCAGGTGAGTTAATGGCAAAATTCCAAATATGGTCATCATGCACTTCCTGTATATAAATTACTTCAGTCTACAGAGACATGCCCAAATTTTTCCATAAGACAAAATTTTTTAAAAAAAGTAATACGGTTGAGCGATTTTTGTTTGACAACAAACATGACCGTTAACAATTGAATATTTCCTTCCTCTTCTATATATTTACTTGTCGATGTATTTCGATTTGCCCATGAATAAGCCAGATTATAGCGAGATGGATCTTTGAACCGCAATATGCCTACAACATCATACATAACAAGTGAAGAAGCGCTTGATACCCAGCATCAGGCAGACATAATGATAGGCTATAGGAAACAGTGCAATGGATCGCAGATGACAGCGGTACTGTTTACTATATAATCACAGCCAGGAACGAGGAACGAACGCGGAGACAAAAATATATGTGTACGGGTTTCTGGTGCTACAAATTTTGGTTTTACCACAAGAAAATCAATATATCACACAAAAATAAAGGTGACTGATGAACCCAATTAAAAACACAATGACTGCATGTCGTTAAAGGACTTTGTCACACTCGAAATAGATGGACATCGTCAAATCACAAAATTTGGTTCCAATCATGATTACAGTATGCAAATTATCAGCATTTTTTCAAATGAATCATATTACGTAATTATTTCAAATTTTCTTTAAACTGATTGAAGTCTTTTGGTTTTTGAAACAAGAAAGCTAATCAATCACGTCTTTATGTTAAAGAAAAAATATGGATGCTGAAACTGGTAAAGCAATTTTCATATCAGAAAATTGGATATGTATATTTAACTTTTCTGAATTTATCAGATTTTTATTACATCAGCTGTAACAGATTTAATTGTGAATAAGTATGAAACATATGTACTGGGTATGGAAACAACTACATTGATGCCTTATTCTCACCTAGATAACAGAAGAGTTTAGAGCTAAAATACAATCAGAGAAAAAAACAAAAGAACAGAAAGGTAAGAAGGAACGATAATAAAAATCATTTTTTGAGTGAACTGGACAGACATCACTAATACCCATCTTATGATGGTTTATATTCAAAGAGGCCAATCAGGCCATAACAGTCACCACTGGGCAGACGGACAGGAAAGATAATTTCCCCTATTGGAAATCAATGTTTCAAACAATTTATGATCAAGAAATACTACATGGTCTGATATGGCCACAATGACCGAGTGGTTAAGGAGTTCCAATATACCAATAATTACCACGAAATATACACCTCTCAGTTGGGAGTAAGAATCTGATATGAAACAACTACTAGTACTGATTATCGGTTGGTGAGTTTTTCCTGGTTACTCCAGCTTTCCTCCTAAACCTGGCACATCCTTGAAAGATCCTGACTATTAATAGTGCATAAAACAAAAATAAACTCAGTTCATTGCAGTAGTGGTTGGATTCGTCAGGTACGTGTCTTACACATAAAGCGGAGAAATCAATTTGATTTGGTTCTAATGGTGGCTTCAACTCAAAACAGTAAGAATTTTAATAAAATCTTAAAACAAACAATAAATCAACTTAATGAACATAAATAAGTGTTCTAAATCAATTTGTCCTTGGAGATGATGACTAGATATTCTTGCAGAAACAGATAGAATTGAAAACAAAAACTGTCAAATACCTTGACAATGCTGAATGGCATGACTTAACTTTGAGAGAATATCAACAAATCTTTAAAAATTATCAAATTCTTAACACTTAGACAGCTGCTTCAAGCATTTCAACAGGAATCAATAGTAGGTCTCAATTTGCTTTTGAATAATTTAATATCAAATGCTTCATTAGTCATATTTGTTTACTCATAATTTTTATATTTTAGGCAAAGCAAGACCTCACGCCATTGTGTGCTATCATTCACAGAAATAAGGATCTATTGAAGTCAGCAAATTGAAATGGAAAATCTATCAAAATAATGATAAATATTGAAGAAATTTCTTTCTCCCGTATATTGTGTTCAATAGCAGGCAGATTTTCAAGACCATTTCCGATAGTAACAATCCCTACGTGATGCGGGTTCCATAAAAACGTAGACCTGGCAGACGCATCTGATCAATATAGAATCCATCACTTTTAGAGCTTTGCATGAGAAAGTATTCAAAATAAGCAGTTCTTTGATTCTTAGTTTGCATATTCCTGGAACAGAATTTTGAAGTTGAAGGATATAATTTTCAAAACAGACTAAATACGATTGAAAACACCTCATAAATTCTCTGTTAACAGCAAGTTTTATGCCGCATCAGCTTAATACAAGTAATGGCAAAATTCCAAATATGGTCATCATGCACTTCCTGTATATAAATTACTTCAGTCTACAGAGACATGCCCAAATTTTTCCATAAGACAAAAAATTTTAAAAAAAGTAATACGTTGAGCGATTTTTGTTTGACAACAAACATGACCGTTAACAATTGAATATTTCCTTCCTCTTCTATATATTTACTTGTCGATGTATTTCGATTTGCCCATGAATAAGCCAGATTATAGCGAGATGGATCTATTGAACCGCAATATGCCTACAACATCATACATAACAAGTGAAGAAGCGCTTGATACCCAGCATCAGGCAGACATAATGATAGGCTATAGGAAACAGTGCAATGGATCGCAGATGACAGCGGTACTGTTTACTATATAATCACAGCCAGGAACGAGGAACGAACGCGGAGACAAAAATATATGTGTACGGGTTTCTGGTGCTACAAATTTTGGTTTTACCACAAGAAAAATCAATATATCACACAAAAATAAAGGTGACTGATGAACCCAATTAAAAACACAATGACTGCATGTCGTTAAAGGACTTTGTCACACTCGAAATAGATGGACATCGTCAAATCACAAAATTTGGTTCCAATCATGATTACAGTATGCAAATTATCAGCATTTTTTCAAATGAATCATATTACGTAATTATTTCAAATTTTCTTTAAACTGATTGAAGTCTTTTGGTTTTTGAAACAAGAAAGCTAATCAATCACGTCTTTATGTTAAAGAAAAAATATGGATGCTGAAACTGGTAAAGCAATTTTCATATCAGAAAATTGGATATGTATATTTAACTTTTCTGAATTTATCAGATTTTTATTACATCAGCTGTAACAGATTTAATTGTGAATAAGTATGAAACATATGTACTGGGTATGGAAACAACTACATTGATGCCTTATTCTCACCTAGATAACAGAAGAGTTTAGAGCTAAAATACAATCAGAGAAAAAAAACAAAAGAACAGAAAGGTAAGAAGGAACGATAATAAAAATCATTTTTTGAGTGAACTGGACAGACATCACTAATACCCATCTTATGATGGTTTATATTCAAAGAGGCCAATCAGGCCATAACAGTCACCACTGGGCAGACGGACAGGAAAGATAATTCCCCCTATTGGAAATCAATGTTTCAAACAATTTATGATCAAGAAATACTAAATGGTCTGATATGGCCACAATGACCGAGTGGTTAAGGAGTTCCAATATACCAATAATTACCACGAAATATACACCTCTCAGTTGGGAGTGGAATCTGATATGAAACAACTACTAGTACTGATTATCGGTTGGTGAGTTTTTCCTGGTTACTCCAGCTTTCCTCCTAAACCTGGCACATCCTTGAAAGATCCTGACTATTAATAGTGCATAAAACAAAAATAAACTCAGTTCATTGCAGTAGTGGTTGGATTCGTCAGGTACGTGTCTTACACATAAAGCGGAGAAATCAATTTGATTTGGTTCTAATGGTGGCTTCAACTCAAAACAGTAAGAATTTTAATAAAATCTTAAAACAAACAATAAATCAACTTAATGAACATAAATAAGTGTTCTAAATCAATTTGTCCTTGGAGATGATGACTAGATATTCTTGCAGAAACAGATAGAATTGAAAACAAAAACTGTCAAATACCTTGACAATGCTGAATGGCATGACTTAACTTTGAGAGAATATCAACAAATCTTTAAAAATTATCAAATTCTTAACACTTAGACAGCTGCTTCAAGCATTTCAACAGGAATCAATAGTAGGTCTCAATTTGCTTTTGAATAATTTAATATCAAATGCTTCATTAGTCATATTTGTTTACTCATAATTTTTATATTTTAGGCAAAGCAAGACCTCACGCCATTGTGTGCTATCATTCACAGAAATAAGGATCTATTGAAGTCAGCAAATTGAAATGGAAAATCTATCAAAATAATGATAAATTTGAAGAAATTCTTTCTCCCGTATATTGTGTTCAATAGCAGGCAGATTTTCAAGACCATTTCCGATAGTAACAATCCCTACGTGATGCGGGTTCCATAAAAACGTAGACCTGGCAGACGCATCTGATCAATATAGAATCCATCACTTTTGGAGCTTTGCATGAGAAAGTATTCAAAATAAGCAGTTCTTTGATTCTTAGTTTGCATATTCCTGGAACAGAATTTTGAAGTTGAAGGATATAATTTTCAAAACAGACTAAATACGATTGAAAACACCTCATAAATTCTCTGTTAACAGCAAGTTTTATGCCGCATCAGCTTAATACAAGAGTTGCTTGTTTTGCTTTCTTACACTTAAAGCAAATTTTCTACCAATTTTCTTCCACAACAAACTGAACTTTTCTAGTAGAATTTGCCCTCAATGACCTTACTGTATGTTTAAACACATTTATATATATACATCATATACAGTGTTGAAATACTTGAAGCAGCTATGTATTAACACATAAACATGTTTCTGTTTATTGATGCACCGAGCATGGTTCACTTTCACAAAGCTTCCATAAAATAAAAATTCAAACATACATCTGGCTTTCAAAAATTTTCCTTAAAGTAAAATTTTCTATTTATGAATTAATAATTAAGTGAACAGAAATTCCATCACTTGTTCTCAGACATTTTGTTTGATGCCTTCCTTTATCAATATTTTTCAATCTTTGGCAATGCTGAAATGTCCTCGAATTTAGGCCTAAAAATAAAACAAGTGTATACAAAAAGGTGAAGTTTTATTTTAAAACAAGCTCCATAGTACCTTGTGGGTCTTTGTATATGATCCATTAATCTCTATCAAAATGTCATTATGAATGTATTGTTTTAAATCCATGTCCAACAAAACCATTACTGCCTTTAAGCAGCCACCTTTGCATATTAAAAACCACTTGATTTCCTGAATGAGATAACTGTTTGGGGATTCAAATGGCCCAGTTCAGCACAATTTGAACTGGGTATAAAGACATAATTTTCATTGACCCTTAGGTGGTTTTATAGATAGGTATAAAGACCGTTTAACCTGTATGCTCAGGACTTATTGTATCTCCGCTATTATTGGTTGAAGTGATATTCTGATTGGTCCGTATTGCATATTGCAGATTTTGACAAGAATAAAATAACAAAGAATACAAAATTTATAAAGATGGTGTCAAAAAAGAACTACTTCCTTGTTGTCAGGTATATAATAGATCCTGACCATTGCAATATGGACAACCAATAATCCCTCGATCATTGAGGCATAAAATGGTGATCAATTGGCGCCAACATAAACCGCCAACGATTTAGTCGTCAAGTGAAAATCCCACAGCTCACAGCTCCATACTTAAATACACCCAAGAGGCTTGCTTAATTATCTTTCCTTCTTGTCAAATAAAAAAAAAACATTTGAATCGAGTTGCTACGTATTTCACAGGTTTTCAGGCAATATCCAGATGAAATTGTTCTTTGTACATGTATTGATGTCTAACATAGTATTTAAGCATCAGTACACTTCATCGAGCAAGTGATCTATATATACCCAGGGGACATAACTCTAATGTTAACTGTCCAATAAAACAACATCGTTTTGTCTCATGTCCACCGAGCTGTTACATTTCTCCACGACCATTCCGATTACGTCCATTGTCAACAAATCAATTTCAAAAGTACAAACCAATTTGTAGGAAATCCGCAGGAGTGAACCGCACTTTAAAACCGATGCAGTCCGTTACCTGGAGTATTTCCTTTATTACACAACAAAAATGTCACAACATTGCATTGTGGGAGTCGTAAATGATCTGCGAGAATGTGACGGTATTTCATTTTAACATCATAAAAAAGATGATTGCTACATTCATGAAAATGTCAGGTATAGTACCGTGATGATATTCATTCTTAGAAATAGATAGGGGGTTGAAACTTAATGGCCATTCCTTCCTCATGAGAGTAGACCAGTAGACCAAGCAACACACCACAGAAACATCTGATATTTACTTGCTTGAGTAGAAATAACTAAAAGAGGATTTTAATCAGAGAAGTGTGTATGTGTAAATGTCAGTGTCTTGGAGATTGTTTTGACAAAATATTAATTACCTTGTAAAATGAAGATGCACTTTGTTCAAATCATAGATCAATATACTTCTAGCTGACTCAGCCGAAAAAAAAAAAAAAAAATTAAACAAGTGCAAAACTTGGAGATCACACAAAGATTTATTTTATATGTGTGATTCTCTATAATCATGATGTCAAAATAGCATAGGTATGTTTTTGAGTTTTCAAACAAACCTCATACATTTTACAAAACGCTTGGTTGTAAATCTTTAAATAGACATATCAGGTTTTCTTCTCAAGACATTTAGTAACATTTATATGAACAGATTCATGCATTCACTAGGGTTATTAAAATGTACAGGTTGCGATAAAACACATTATTATTATGATTCTTCAAATTTATGTGAAATTATATGCTAAGAATTCAGAGACAAGGATGTTTTAATTCACAGAGAAAATTCAAATGCATAAGTATGGGTCACCTACATTATTAGTTTTTGATTCTTGACATCTTCTCATATACCAGTATCCCAAGTTTGCAGGAAGCTCAACAGACAAGCTTCATCAAAAGCTAAAGTGTTAGTCAAAAAGGGCTGATTTTTAAGAACAAGAGGCCCAAGAGGCCTTGACGGTCACCTGAGTGCAGATACAGAAAGAGCATTGCAAAGTTGGTTCAAATCTGTAAAAGTATTTACGAATTAGAATAAACGAAAGTTGAACCTTTGTATTAGAATTTTTATTTTTTGTTTTTCATTTTGATAGTGTATTATGTTACCGAACCTTATGCTTAAAATTCCAATTTGCTTTGCCAACGTTAAACAACAAAACCAAACTAGAAGTCAGTCAGTGTCAGAGATTTTATAAATTTCACTTTTTAATCTACGAATATTATTTGGTTCCATCAAACCTGTGAATTCAGAATATTCTTGAAATTTTAGCCTATTTGACCCAATTTGGCCCCGCCCCTCTGATCCCTGTGGGTCAGCCAGGACCAATATGGATATTGTGTTAAAATGCTATTTCAGGCTAATAATTCTAACTCAGTTTGACTCAAATTCCATTAAAACTAAGCAAATCATGTTCAAAATTTGTGTTTTTCCTATATAAACTGTAGTAAATTTGACTCCCTCCCCAGGGAAAATCCCAGGACCATGAAATTCACATGTTTTGTAAGGGGCCTTTAGACCTTTCAATCTATAAAGAGCATTTGTTTTCATTGAATCTGTGAATTCAGAAGAAAGATTTTTGAAGAGTTAGCCACTTTGATCCCTTTTGGCCCCGCCCCTCTGGCCCCTGGGGGTCTGCCAGGACCAATATGGATATGATGTTAAAATGCTATCTCAGACTAATAATTTTAACCCAGTTTGACTCATTTCCCATTAAAACTAAGCAAATCATGTTCATAAATGTGTTTTTCCTGTATAAACTATAGTAAATTTGACCCCCTCCCCAGGGGAAAATCTGAGATCCCAGGGACATGAAATTCACAATTTTTTTGGGGGGGAGAGTAAAAGGCCTTAAGACCTTTAAATCTATCAAGAGTATCCACTTCCATCAAACCTGTGAATTCAGAAGAAGATTTTTGAAGTTTTAGCCTATTTGACTCCGTTTGGCCCCGCCCCTAAGGCCGCTGGGGGTCTGCCAGGACCAATATGGATATGACGATAAAATACTATTTCAGGCTTATAATTCTAACCCAGTTTGACTAATTTCCTATGAAAACTAAGCAAATAATGTTCATAAATGTGTTTTTCTGATATAAACTATAGTAAACTTGACCCCCTCCCCAGGGGGAAACATGAGACCCCAGGGTCATATAATTCACAATTTTTGTAAAGGACCTTAAGACCTTTCCATCTATGAAGAGTATTTGATTCTACCAGTTCCAGAATTTCAGAAGAAGATTTTTGAAGTTTAAGTCTATTTGACCCCTTTTGGCCCCGCCCTTAAGGCCCCTGGGGGTCAATCATGGAAAATTTATTAATAGGATTCAAAGGCCATCATATATGGATAATTCTGACAACATTTGACTAATTTCCTTTCATAAATTACCAAATAATGCTTCAAAATGTGTTTTCACTGTATAAACTATGGTAACCTTAACCCCCTCCCTAGGGGCAAACCTGAGATCCCAGGGTCATATAATTCACAATTTTTGTAGAGGGCCTTGAGACCTTTCTATCTATGAAGAGTATTTGATTCTACCACATCTGTGAGTGGAGAAGAAGATTTTTGAAATTTTAGTTAATTTTTCCCCTTTTGGCCCTAGCTCCCACAGCTCCCTGGGGGATGGGGGTCATATAATTCACAATTTTGATTGGCCTTATGCCTTAGAAGGTTTGGGCAAAATTTAGAAGGTTTGAGCAAAATTTCATTGAAATTGCTTCAGCAATTTGTGAGTCAAAAATGTAAATTGTTTACGAACACACGACGCAGGACAAAGGGCGATTAGAATGGGTCACTTGAGACTTTGTCTCAGGTGACCTAAAAAAACAAATTCAATAATTGTCTTACTTGATTATAATAGGATAACCTATAGACAAGTTTAGATATGTGGAAGAATAAAAGCACGATTATGCAAAATGTTAGGTGAACTTTGTTGTCAATTTGATATTGAAAATCCAAGATTGGTTATTACTTGGGTCAAATATTTAATGATTTTATCTTAAAGCCACAGAATTTTATTTTCACAATTAAAATTTCATGCTATTGATATGCATATGATAGCCAATTTCATAATATTTCAAAGATGTAGTTTTCACAACTCCAACAATACTGCACAAATTTACGAAACTATTTGTCAAATCAAAATTACGGGCTATTTGCTATTCAAATAGATGAAACAGTTCAGTTGTTGAAAAAAAATTGAGGTACAAAAATGGCCTTTGTAGATCTCTGTAAACTCTGAATTTTTATTTAAGTAATTTGATGGAACGAAATCTAAAGCTTTATGCTGAGTGATCACACTCGAGTGCTAAATGTCGCCTTTAACACTGACAAATTACTATTAAATGTCCCACGTACATCTTACTGAAAAAATATCTGTTCATGAAACATGCCGCAGTCCATGTAGTGTAGTCGAACGACTTCAGATTTCTGAAGTACATGTACAAGGAGATCAATTGGAATGCATTTGAATTAAAACAAAGCAACGCTCATTGAATTTTTTTCTGAAAAACTGCATAAAAATATATCAACACAACGCTTGCCAGTTCCTTACGTTGACAAGTTGACGTCACTTTGGAGTGAATAACAACGCAGCATTCTCCAGATCAGGAAACTGTTTATTCTTGCCCAACGGCAGTTTTAAATTTAAAGCAACAGAACCATGCTAGAATGTTGTAAAATCTTTCAAGAATCTCTCATGGCAACGGTAAAAGCATATTAAAGAATCCCTGAAAGGTGGCATCATGGTGTCTACTTCAAACAGCGGATTTGTTCCATAGAAGGATTATGGAGTATCAACAACACGGAGGTATTATCTTGTGACAAGCAACAGGAAACTATGCCCTATAAACAGCACTTTTAAACCAAGAGCCAATCACAGCATTGACCTTATACAAAGCAGACGGTACATTAACATGGGGGGAGAGACTCTTTCTTTCCGCTGACAATTGAGGGGAATGACTTTAGTTAAAAGGATCAAGTAATATTCAGAGCTTAATCCAGTCCTATACTGCCTTAATTGTTCCTAGAGGAAACAAGTAGAAATATCTGAAATGTGGAGTTGTGATGATGCTGTCACACACCAGCCCAGTAACATGACATATTGTCGTTTTGTAGGATTAAACATAATTTACTGTAATACGCCACACAACAGGGCCATATAGAGACAGCTATAATGGTGTTAAACAGGGCCACTAGAAATTGTTTCTCTTCATATATAACCTTTTATCAATTTGCCAATAATGTCTAAGCATCTGCATGGCCTATAGCTGTAAGCACTTTAGATGCAACTCCTTGTAGATTCAAGCATTTTGAGAGCATCTAAATGTTATCTGTGAGCAACTAAGGTTATAAATCATTACTGATTTTGATATTTTACAAATTCATATATTTTAATTATTTTGACAGCCAATTCATTGTCATTCTAAATAAATAATATGACGCTACACTTACATCACATCATCATCATCACTTTATTTATAAACATTACTGATTTTGATATTTTACAAATTCATATATTTTAATTATTTTGACAGTCAATCCATTGTCATTCTAAATAAATAATATGACGCTACACTTACATCACATCATCATCATCACTTTATTTACCAACAAGGGAAGAAAACTCTGTTATATGTAAAATGCATAATACAACCACCAAAAAGTGTGAGAAAAGTTTATACGGAAAGGTCAAATTATTCAGTAAGTGAATATGTGTATTTGTTTAGTACAAATGGATCAAACTAGTCTGTATCATTTATTGGAATCTTTGCTATTTTATTAAAGAGAGAAGAATACTGGTAGTTTTTTACATTTTGTGGCAATTCAATCCTAAATGATAACATTTCTGGTCTATTTCCCATTACAATTCGACTGCATTACGACAGTTAACAAACTATCAAACAAAACAAATAAAGATAAGATCAAATGAAGAACAATGAAAACAAGACAATAAAGTGTATTTTCCATCTAAAACAAACCAAACGGATCTCGGAATAATACTTCAACACAACCCTGATGTTTTTCTTGTCCAACTTGGCAGTTTAACACCTTTAAAGCAATGAACATGTAGTCCATATATATTTCTTCTCAAGATGGCAGAGTCAGATTTTTGAATTATTTAATGTATCCAGTATGTCGGGCACGAGGAAGGTGTTGGATTTCTACTTCAGGCAGACATTTTTACACTCCCGTAGGAGAGTTCCGCTACAATAAAACCCTTCCAATAACCATTCCAGACTGGTTTTTAATGGACAGGAAAATTCCTGAACAAATCGTGGAGAAAGGTTAAGCGGTTTTCTCCCCGATATAACAGCAGTTGTAGAGTTTGTGTTTCTCATTTAGGCCCTGTGATGTGACATATTTTAGGGTTTCGTAAAAACCTTCCGTGTCAATTCTATCACTACATACCAAGCAGTACATGTTTAAAACGGCTGGTATTGTGGCAAAAAGATGATAAGGAATGGTACACAGATCATTTAATGGAGGTTCAATCCAATTTACTTCACATTTACTATGTTTTCATCACAAATTTACGTCGCTGAGAAGAAATTTACATAAAAGAGACAGAGTAATTACAGAAAACACAAAAAAAACCTCCCTGTTAGTGAAATACAACATTAAAGAAACGTTACAAAAAAAAACAATTTTTGTTTAAATGTTCACCCTTGAAGAAACAATAAACTCCTCGGCTTCAAATGCTGGAATAGTTCATTATGAATTTTCAGGGGTGAAGGGGTTATCAATCTAAAACCAAAACATGGAGTAATTTGAAATGTTTAAAGATTTGCAATTGAAGGTAATAACTTTCCTATACAAAAAAATCAATCCTCAACCAAGAATTTAATTCATAATCAGATCTTTGTTTTGAATTATCATATGACTGCAGCCTTGGAAGACAGTGGAAACTTACCTTATTCGACCCAATAAGTGCCCATGTCCATATAAACGCCCCTTTCCATTTTTGAGGCATTGATTTCAATTGCCCAGGCATAAATAAAGACCAAAACTACACAAAACTATATAGATTTAAAATGATTTTGTCTTATTTGCATCTTTTCACTGTTTCAATTTTTTAAACGCTCTGAGCGCTTATTGAGTCCAATACAGTATTATAAATTATATGTCATATGGCCCACAAAATAGCATAAGAACATGCATTAATACAAAATGTCTCCCTTCTTTTTTTTACATATTTATACAATATCTTCACTTTTTTTTTGAAAATGTCTATTGTATGGATAATATTCTAGCGAGAACCATTTTGCTGAATATTGTCTAGAATATAAGCTAAAGTTTGTTCTAAACATGCATATGAAAACCTAAACAGGCACTCATAATGAGGTAAAAGGTATAATAGGGATGAAACTGATTCTGAAAAGTTCTAAATAGTCATCATAAATTTAAAATAAAAATATTCCATCCAAATACTCATATCCCAGGTATCTGCACAGAGGCATTTATATATCTACATAACTGCCAGACTTGCCGATATTCCTCACCTAAATATGGCCTGTTTCCTGATTACTGAATCAATTCAGCAATTATCACAGCTGTGGTAGGTTAGACATATTTGTTACGGAGATTTTTGTCTAAAGCTAAAGGGTGTCTAGACATATTAAAAGGCCAGAACTTTTATTGTAGCTCCTGGGCTTTGCGTCGCTATCCTGACCCTATAGTGAAGTGGTCAATTCAGTAACTGACAGGGGCCATGATGAAAATAAATGTCCAATTATATAGGGAACACTATAAATTGTGGCAAGCATATATTGGGACTAGGCAAGATCATTGTGGTGAAAACTAAACCATGCCTGACAAATATGAAGGTCAAAGCAGCAAAACTGAAGCATAGACACAAAGGTACAAGAAAATTAGGCTGTGGTACTTAATATAACATACAGCAATCGCAGAGTAGCATATGATATGATGTGGGCATCTGAATGTTACTTACTATGGACAACAACATTTTGTGTATTTAATCAGTCACCAGCATCCAAATATGTCCAAGGAACCAAAACAGCAACCATTAGTCATAGAATTTTACTGATTCACCCCTCTAAGACACATTTGAACTCATCCATTTCTAACACTGGAACAGGTCATTATGAATTTACAGGGGTGAATTAATGTTCAGAAGCTACCAAATCAGCAAGCATAGGTGTAAAGTAGAACAAGGGGAATCTTGACAGTAACCTTGTGTGTACAATAGACATCAGGAACCCAATATGTGAAGAAACTGGCCCTTTTGATACTGTAAAAAGGATGAACTTAATTACCTCTACTGAAAAAGCTTCAAATTATAAACTTTAGTTTGTTAAATCTTGGAATTAGGACATGTAAAAGAATGACTCTGTGTTTTGTATATTGAAGAAGCTTAACATGGGGACAGAAAATAAAAGTCACTCTAATAATGAAGTAACAACTTTGTAGATTTAAGAAGCCTGAAATTGGGCCATCGTCATCAATGTCAGACAGATTATTAACTCTCAGAAAGACAACTAGTCATGCTGCCATTACGTCAAGCCTTTTGGGTATATGAAAGCCTGTATCCTGAGCTAATCCAGTCGCCTCCCAGACAAGATTGTAACTAAATACCATTAGACTAGCTGGACAGGTCCTAGACATGTGGCCGCTGGACGACAGGTTGGCCCGGATAAAACACATGTTTATGGTGAAAAGTGTCAGTCTACACTGGGGATAATACTGCTTATACTGGTGAAAATATCTTCTCAGGAGGACACACAACAACTGGACATACAAACAACAACGATAGTCCATCAAAGCAACAATCTTTAAGTCTCTCAAATCAGTTTCAGAGAAATTGGTGTCGTCCAGTTAGAAGTGACCTCCAGCACTTAGAGGGTGAAATTTTGATAGGTTTTCTGATATCCAAAAGCGTTTGACAGTACTTTCCGTTAGCTGAAGGGGTGATTGTGAGGTTTGCTGTCACACTTGACGTAGATAAGGATCACTCTTCAGATATATTAAGATCACTCTATCAAGATGTCTTTCCTTATCAGATACCTTCACAGATCGCAACAGACAATAATGTCCTAAACATGTCTTTTATAGCATGAATATTCAACGAGTGAAACCATAGTCATTTGGTGCTCTTCCATATTTGGATCTAATGGCAAATCCCTAGCCGCTCATTAAGCTAACACAGGTCCTAGAATTTGTCTGCCATCGTGATTTTCCATTATCAGAACCATCTCGTCAGAACGACAATCTGGCTCTAAATACTTCAGGTGTATTTCTGATAAAAATACCAGTCTACTTAAGGTGTCAGCTTTAAAATGTAATGTTTTCTTCTGCTTATAAGCTTTTACCTTGTAACAACATGAACTTTAATTCTTAATAATACCATTACCTCTTTTACTGTTACTAGCAACGATTTTCAAAGTTATTTAAAAAAAAACAACGTTTTAATAAAAGAGCACTTCAAAATATAAGTTCTGATAAAATGTCATTCTGATTCAGATATAGTTTGGTTTCCTTAAGTCTGTACCTGGCAACTTCCCCATCTGGGTTTCAAACTTGAAGCCTAGAGGTGGAAAGAACCAATTAGCCAACACAGGCCCTTGAGAACCACAGCCCATCGACAACCACAGCCACTAACAACTACAGCTCCTCAACAACCACAGCCCCTCGACAACCACAACCCCCCGGCCCTTCCGACAACCACAGCCCCTTGACAACCACAGCCCTTCGGCTAACACAGCTCCTAGACAGACCTTTAGCAAGAAGCCTAAAACAATATTATGTTAAATCCTATCAATGTAATTCTTTAGTGCATTTAACCTGACCAATCAAGTATCATTAAAACACAATAATTAACAATTAAAATACTATCTGTTAATTAGGCAGTTTAATTGGTGATTTCCTCATTCTATTAAGAATCTGTACAAGCGATTATAAAGATGAATTGAATTTTAAAGAATTCCTTACAGTTCGCTCTTTCTTTGCACTTGACATTTAATCTTGGCAGCCATCTAGAATTAATTTGATATTTCTTCGTAGCAGTGGTCAAATGTCTCTCCAGGGCTTGGCCAGTGACGTCTGAATTTTTCTATAAGACGTGTACTTGATCAAAAACCTGAAGATCATTACATTGTACAAATCGTAAACCCTCGTTACTTTGGGAACATTTTATTACTCACTTCTTGGAAATGTTCTGTTTTTGTACGGATTCTTCAAATCCACCACATGAGATAGACTGTTTGACCTTTTCAGTTTTATAGATAATTCTCTATTGCTTCTAGAATCCACTTCTATACTGCAGTTTCTTTCTGTTTTACGACTAATTAACGACTAAGTGTCATTTAAGGATTAAGGAGGTTAAGGAAGGCCAGAGAACCCAGAGAAAAACCACTGACCTATGATCAGTATCTGGCAACTGCTTCAAGTGAGTATTAAACTCGCTACCCAGAGATAAAGGGTTAGTGGGAATTTGTTTGGACACCTTCACCACTCATCCACTGTGGCCACAATATTCATATATTACCATATAATTTTCAGAGATTGTCCATTAATTTTTCACACATGATTTACTGGTATTTTGATTTGGTACATCTTTATTATATATCTTTTTTTTCAGGATATTTCATACATGTGCAAAGTTTCAATCCAGGAAAGTCCGAGTACCAGGTACTGAGTGACCAAAGAAAAAAACTGAGCAATTACTTTTGATCAGCAGAATCGGTCAATGCCTGGTAACATTATGTCCAATACTGGCATATGTTTAAAACTTGAAATTCATGCATGTGGCAGTACCTCAGCTTCTAAAACTTCTCAGTACCATTTCTGGTATAGTTAATTGTAATATTGAAGAATACAGAAGACAATTATTTGATATCTATACATTTTAAATGACAGTGTCTTAATAATCTTTTGTCATTGACATGATACTGCTTGTGATACTATCCTGATGTTTCGATGAGTGTTGTGTAATACTCTGCTATATCTACAGACCTCTATCTATACATGACTTCACCATGATCTCACCATTAAAGTGGTCCAATATCATAGCAAGCACGGAGATAGCATGCTAAGCCGTCTTGTCTATGGAGGTCGACCTTAGTGAGGACAAATTAATTAAATGTCGACCTCCGTCATCCCTAGACTTCATTTCTAGCTTAATTAACATGGAAAATATACCTCGTTACATAGAATTGACTGTATGAGACAACAAACAGTGCAATACTTGGCCCGGCCACTTCTGGTTGATTGCTTACCGTATGGTTAGCTTAACATCACTTTTCTCCTTTCGTCTTTCAAAAAATATCCTCATAGTTAAATGACAATTTCCAGCGTAATTTCATCCATGTAGTTTTTAGCATTACCTATTTTTTCTGAAACTAAATCTTTCATGAGTTCATTAAAATCTGTTGAAGCCATTTTAGGAGAGAAGGAAGCAAGCTTACAGATTCATGCCAGACAGATTCTCCCCCATTAATATTTTTCTCATCAACCTTCGAGATGTATTAAGGATTTGAAATGATACTTGAATTTGCCCAATACTTGTATATAGATGGATTTTCTTCTCAACTGACGTGTTTTCAATTGCCTTTAACATCAATGTTCCGTTTTCTCTTGCCCCAATCAATAATCGAGAGATGTTCGTGCCGCCTATAAAGCTTCATGTCCATTTGATTCCGAGCCGTTTTCCGCCAATTGCTAGTCTGCAAAAAGTCAATTTATATTGACTAATACAGGAAGTTAAATGGCAAATATAAATCTATAAAAACTTCTCCAATTAAAACCAATTGGTGTACCAAAATTGACTTTTTTATCCAGTGTATATACATATGTATGTTAAATCGAATACATGGAATCATAATGGACACAAACATATAAGCCACGATTATTTTTTTTTTTTTTTGGCCATATCTACCAATTTCGTTAAAATATTTTACATGATGGAAAGTGCATGTGTAATTACAAATTAATGGAGACTTTCGCTTGCAGCATATTTGATAATTGATAGTGATGGCAGATACCTTCCACATAATCCACCAAAAAACTACAAAACCAACAACGTCAATAACGACTTTAATCAAAATCCTATTTTTACCCTAGATATAATACTGATGATCGTATATAATTAGCTCAAAACGGAACAAAACCGCTAATGAAAATATCGAGTGAAGTGTATTTAGCTACCATTCACTTGCATCGCTATTTCAATAAATTGGAATAAGATTTTCTCCAACTCGATCATTAGGCGTAAGAAGATTGAGGCATAGAAGATTTTAATTCACAACCATTCATGCAAAAGATTCAATTTCATGTGCTGTGTTTATGAAGCACTTCAGCAATGCATTTGTTTAGGCAGCCTGGTCTGCCGTTTTGCTTTACATGCTTTCAGTGGTGAAAACTACGTGGCACCTAACAGATGAGAATTAGATGATGATTTCTATGATTAAGACTTAAATAGTGTGAAAGCAGGCTTATTTTTTAGATAAGACGTGGAAAATCAAAATAGCTAAATTCAAATTTAGATACATGATAACAGAGATAATGGATTCTCAAATATGTGTTGATATCACAAATTGGCAGTCTCTGCTGTGAAGGTTGGGTCATGGGTTTGAACTCCAGCTGTGGATGGGGAGACCTTCAGTATCTAAACTACCTGCCTCACCCAATGGCCAGATTATGCAAGTGTGATTGGGGGTAGGAGAGGTGTGGGAGGGGGTAGTAGAAATGGGGGGAGGGAGTTAATAGTAATGAGGGAGGGGGGTTTATAGAAATCGGGTGAGGGGTCAATGTGGAAGTGAAAATTAAGGCAGAAGGGATGATTATATGGCCCAGACAATGTGGGATATTGTTTATATGGTGATGGAATTAGGTGTGGTTACAAGACAGAAGGAGCATGGGTGGAAATAGGGTTGTGGAGGTTTAGATGGGTGAGGATGAAATAAGACATTACTATAGATTTAGAATGACCAAGGGGAAATAGGGGAAGAAGGTGTGGGAGTGAGGATGGGGAGAGTAGTGGGGATGGGGATACTGGGCAGGAAATGGGTGTTATACCAGGAAAGAAATACTGTCAGGGAGGCGGAAAAAACGTGGGATTTATTGAAAGGAGAGGTAAGATAATGGATAAAATGTGTAGCTATAGGTGATTTCTTAACAAATACCAACTTATCCAGAATAAACGACAAGTCAATTATTATCATTTTACAAATACATCTATTTAGCTGATCAAACAGCTAACTCCATATCCCCACTGAGATAGTTATCATCGCTACTCAGAAAATCACCATGTTGTTCAGACATTTACATGGGCTTTAATGACAGTTGCTTATGTATAGGTAGTAATACAGACAGTGATTAATTCAAATATTTCTTATTGCAAATAAATCTATTGCTTTATCAGACTCAGTGCAATCTGCCTGCTGGGGTAATGTGCCTATTCAAATGCTTTATCTTGTGAGCTATCATCAAATGTCTTACACCAGGTGTATCTATAGGGTATCAGGGGCTCTAGCAGGAGAGCAAAAGAAGGAGGGATGGAAGGGTGCAAAGGGAAAGAATGGAACAAAGCAGGGATAAAGATGAGGATAAAAAGGTAACAGGAATAAAGTGAGAGGAGAGGAGAGAGCAGGAACAAATAAAGGGATATAAGGGATAGAGATAACATGCAGATGGATAGAAAGAGCAGGGATAGATATCGGATGGGCATAAAAGAGACGCCATATGTTGGATGAACAGATGGTTTAAATAGGAAGAAAATAAATAGGAAGAAAAAGGAGTAGAGATGGATAGAAAAACAGAATTGGGGATACAGGGACAAAGTGATGAACAGAAGGGATTGCAGGAACTAAGATACAGAAGAAGAATTGAAAGAAAATTAAAGATGAAAGACAAAATGGAGCAGAAATATAGAGGATATATAAAGAATAAAGCATACATGGATAAAAAAGAGTAAAGTGGAGGGATAGAAAGGAGTAGGGATGAAGATGTGAGATGGAATGGAATAGATCAAGATAAAGGGGGTGGATAAACAAGTAGAAATAAAGAAGAATGTGAAAATTGTACATGGACAGACAAGAAAGACAAAAGCTGGAAAGGACAAAGTATAAGGATGAAAGTGAACGGGGACAAATAATATTAATATCAGTGTAGAGGGATTGGAACGGATCGATCATCAGTGACCATGCAAGTAGCTCAGTCAGTAGAGCACTCGGCTAGTGTTCGGAGGGTCTCGGGTTCGAATCCTGGTCTGGCCAGACCGCTACATTTTCTCCTCTCCTGTTACATCAGTAAGGGATGACAATAGTTGATCAAAGGAACAATTCAAGCAGAAATGAACAGGTGTGGAATGTAGGAGCTATTTGGTGGCTCTAACAACTGGGAGAGGGTTGGTGGGGGAAGGAGTGAGGAAGAGGGAGGGAAGAATCCAGGGGGAGCTTAGATAAACAATCACAGACACAAGGCTATAATGTGTCTGCTAACCATCAGCTATATCTTACATCTATCTCAGCTACAATGGAACGCCAGATAGCTATCTGGTAACATGTTTATGTAAGATCTGTCTATCCCAGTCTACCTGGACCACCATCTTTGTTTATCTGTCGGACATTTTTGTCTGTTTATAGGTTTTTTCCATGTTCAGATGATCAACACCTGATCATTAATCTAACCGGACATGGTAATGTAATGGCCCACACCAAAACCTCATTGTTGAGTATAGCCCTTCCATATAGTGTTGATTTCCTGGCAATATTACTATAGATATGATATACTGAGATTTGTAAAAATAAATAGTTCATTTTTCACATGGGTTGAGTAATGATATGATTATTGATTGGCAGTATTTACATTAGAAGCCTTAAGATTACACCCTTCTGCTAAAATTATTCACAAACACACAAACACAGTGCATTTTGAGGAAGCCAAAGCCAAGACCATGGAACTCTACCTTGACATTCCAACTATTTGTAATACATGGTCATTACATGTACCACCTCCCATAGAATGTCTTTTCAAAATTGTCAAAGAACACACATAATTACATTTATAAGGTATAGACAGGAGGGGGGGAGGGCCAAAACAGACCCAGAATCTCAGAACGCTGAAGAATAAGACAAAAGTTTCAATACATTTTGTGCTATGCAGTTGAATCTCCCTCCAGTTATAATATTTGCAGCAATAGTCAAGTTGAATATGTCAAAAAAGTACAGAACATTGCCTGTTAATATTCATTAAAATCTTTCATCAAATTCTTCAGAATACACACATTTTCTGTTGACATGGCCCTCATTGGGTACAATGCTTGCATTCATTGAGCAATCTGTTCACAGATGTCAACTGTCATACATCATTAACACTGTACAGACCTATATGACCAAGTTGTTGGGAGAACAAGCACCTGTACCCTTCGTACATCTATGCTCTTTCTCCTTCCACTACAACTTTTGTTTCTGTGGAGGTTTTCAAAGCATATCCATACTTCCACAGCTATACATTTGTCCCCCTACCTTGTTGAGTGACAAGTGATAATATAACTGTCCAGCCTTCTTCATTTAAGACAACCCCCCCTCATTCATGCTAGTTATCATGATGGATGAGAGGGATTCTCTGCAATGAAGCCAGGAGGCTGGAGAGTAAAATAAATATCCAAAAGTACCTCACATGCATGACCTATCACGAGGTTGACATATCAAAAATAAACCATGACAAAGCTTTGACACACACATTTTTGTCAGTCAGGTTGTGTCAGGGTGTCATGGGTCATTGATGAATGAGATGCTTGGATGAGGATGAGGGGAAGAAACTGTACAACGTCAGTTTCAAAATTCATTCTACAAATTCATGGTTAATATTACAATGCAGTAATTTTCATTCTCAATCAATGTTCTTATAAGATGTTTGTAATATGTTTATAACGGAACATGCTTATAACTATGCTAAGTGATTTCCTTGGTCCTCGGAGGTTCATTGTAAAATGGTGTAATAATGTACATCATAAAATAAAATATACATTCAATCTGAAAATTTCAATATTGACAATATAGAAGCAATGTGATGCTGATGCTAGCTGTTCTCCAAAATTATCAAACATTGAGCAATAAATTATTTCAAAAAGATAACAAATCGTTGCGGATAGAAAATATTGCTTCCACAAAATCAGTATGTATGATATTTTTTATGATTTTTTTTTCTGATTTGTAGTGACTGTAAAAATGCAGCCTATAAATTCATTCACCTGTACAACAGACAGATCATTCCGATTCAAAGAATGGGACACTTCATTATGAAACTTCAGGGTTTACTGACTTAAGCTGCATGAAAGTGAATTAGATCTTTTGATAGAAGAATACGTGTTTAACCGAGAAAAAATATTTTTGATTGATAGTCAATAGCACATACAAAGTAATGAGAAAATCAATCCACCATTGCTACTACAAAACAATAGTCTAATAATCACATCATTAATATATCTGTTAAACTGAATCCCTCGGGTCCCATCATTTTATTAGAGTAGATAAAATGTTCCACCCTAGACCCTGAATCCCTAGGGAGCTATCTGTTTATCAGTACACGGAGGCTTTCTCCAGTCTGTAGAAGGGAGCTTCACAAAAGTGGACATTGATAGATGTTTATACTCTGATAACATCATCCTAGATCATCCAAGCATGTCCAACACCAACAGTGGAACAATATACATTTATAACTTACAGATAATCCACAGATAATCCAGATACCAACGCTAATTAATCTGGTCACTCTTTCTGTATCCTCAGTTTCTGAAAAACAAAACCAGAAGTTCAAATAGATAAGTGAAAAGAAAAGTGAAACTATCTAAACTATTATCTATTTTCCTAGCAAAACTGCATACAGCCTCAACAATTATTTAACTCTATTTATGTCTGAAATTGACCTTTGACCTCTGTACATCCTCTACTGGTGATTCAGATAACATCAAGTGTCATCAACAGTCTTTACCTTATAACCAATTTAAAAGTGGCATCCTCATCCAACAGAATTAATTGATCTGACTATGTTGCCAAGGTAACACATTAATCTAACAAAATTGTACTGCACATTTGATTTGGGTGATGCAAGTAAACTAGTATACTGTAATATTTTTCAAGACCATATAAGTACCAGAACTAAAGATTCTAATACTGGTTAAAATTGTTTTTGCCTTTATCCAAATGAGACACAAAGAAAATATAAATAAGAAAATGTTCCTAAAAAGCTGAAGAGAAAGAGAGCCTGAACTTGTTTGTCAATATATGAGAAAACATTGACCATATTAGACAAAACAAGATTTACTATGACGTTCTGAGACACTATGTCAGACAGTGCTCTATTTTACATGGTAAACAGTAAATCTGTGATGCCAATAACTAGGTGTCTATATGTTATCACTGGGATCACATAGAATGTAAACATGTCACTGACATAGATCAGTCACATGTCTCCCCCACCAACACCACGTCTAATCTGTGACATGGCCAGCGTGTAATGCTGGGAACACATACTACATGATGGTTCATTATACTGATTATTTTTATTAAAAGTAAACATTGATTTCATTGTTATCATTCAATTTCTTATTATCTTATTAATTACTATGGGGCATTTGCCTGAATTATTTGCTTCCAACATGTTTTCAAAACTGATGGTTTAAAAATAACCAAACGTATCTAAAAACAACCATTTACTCAATTTACATGCATCCTCAACCTTCTGCTGAAACTTTTGTATTGGTTGCTGGAAGTGACAACGATGACATGCAGATGAATTATTTTTTTAATTTGAAATGTAAGAGCACCTCTAAGACATGCCAATCACATACAGCCAAGGAATGCTACCCAAGTCAATTTCCTACGTCACATACTATTCCTTTGTTGTGGTAATTAACATCCTTAGATAAAAAGATGTTATCATCAAATAAGACACAGCACTTGGGTCGTTAAACCTTCTCCAATCTAATTAATTAACATTTCAGCAGTATATACGTCTGCCTGTGACATCCTATAGTAAACATCCAAAACAGACCTTTTACAACATTTTGTGGTGGTTAATGAACTAAATACAAGTTTGCAGTTTCACTTTGTAGAATTCCTGATTTCCTTCTCCATATAGATGCTACCAGCCAAATTTAGTCAAATTCAGATGAGTGTTTTTCAAGAAGAAGTCAATTTTGTGAATAGTTGTCGTATGCCAGAGGACACGGGGCTTATTTTAACCATGTGATCTTGAATGAAGGTCAAGGTTGTAAACTTGTGAACAAATTTGGTAGCCTTTTTCAGCATAATACATGACCCTCATAGTTACTGACAAGATGTTGTTTAAAGATTTAAGCCTAATTGACCTATGTGACCTTGAATGAAGGTCAAAGTCATTCATTTCAACAAACTTGGTAGCCCTTATCATTTCAGCATACTTAAGGCCCAATATCAGATATCTAGACATCTTAGTTATTGACAAGAAATTATTTAATATTTTAGCTTCTTAACCCATGGGACCTTGAATGAAGGTCAAGATCATTCATTTGAACAAACTTGATAACCCTTCAGCCAAGCATACTACAGGCACAATTTCAGATCTCTAGGCATCTTAATTATATTGATAAGAATTTATTTTAATATTCTAGCTTACTCTACCCATGGGAACTAACAATTTGTTGTCCTTTATCCCAGCATGCTACAAGCCAAACATCAGTACCCTAGTTTGTGATGGTGTTGGATTGTTTTGGCATTTAAACTCTCTGACAAGACCTCAATGTTTTGATGTTGGTTATAAGTTTTAGTGGTGGATATAAGCATGCAGTTACAAAGTGTTCTGTTCCTGATCGTTTATTGGCGGTAGGGTGATTAGTACAGCCTCCTTGTCTTTGTATAATAGCACATTTGATAACTCATTTTACAGGGGATATACCCAGGAGGCGTTTGTACTGTAGACAACAGGTTGAATGGGTACCAAGGGTATTCCTGAATATTTATAGGGGATTACACCAGTATTCCTGAGGATTACAACTATAGGTACAACATCCTATTGTTCAGCTTCAGCAGTCACAACAACTAAACATATCACGGTCTGAAAGCTTGATCAAGTCAGAAAATGTTTATTCAAGTATTTTTTTTTTTAAACATTTAAGCCTGATTTGGTAACTTTTGCAAGGCAAATCATTAGGCAAAATGCCAATAACTAAACCAGTTTGTAATACAATCAAGCACGGACATATCAACATCAAGCAAGGAAATGTCAAAATCAAGCCAGGAAATATCAAAATCAAGCAAGGAAATGTCAAAATCAAGCAAGGAAATGTCAAAATCAAGCAAGGAAAAGTCACCATCAAGCAAGGAAATGTCACCACCAAGCAAGAAAATAACGAAATTGAGCAAGGAAATGTCACCAGCAATAAGGAAATTTCAACCATCAAGAAAGAAAAGTCAACATCAAGCAAGGAAATTTTACCAGCAATTAGGAAATTTCAACCATCAAGCGAGAAAATGTCAACATCAAGCGAGAAAATGTCAACATCAAGCAAGGAAATGTCACCAGCCATTAGGAAATTTCAACCATCAAGCAAGAAAATGTCAACATCATGCAAGAAAATGTTACCAGCAACCAAGGAAATGTCAACATCAAGCAAGGAAATGTCACCATCAGCAATAAAATATCATCATCAAGCAATGAAATGTCACCATCAAGCAAGGAAATGTCATTATAAAGTAAGAAAATGTTGCCAGCAAGCAAGGAAATGTCACCATCAAGCAAGAAAATGTCAACATCAAGTAAGGAAATGTCACCATCAAGTAAGGAAATGTCGCCATCAAGTAAGGAAATGTCACCATCAAGTAAGGAAATGTCGCCATCAAGCAAGGAAATGTCACCATCAAGCAAGGAAATGTCACCACCAAGCAAGAAAATGTCAACATCAAGCAAGGAAATGTCACAAGCAAGCAAGGAAATTTCAACTATCAAGCAAGGAAATGTCAACATCAAGCAAGGAAAAGTCATCATCAGTAATAAATATCATCATCAAGCAATGAAATGTCACCATCAAGCAAGAAAATGTCAACATCAAGCAAGGAAATGTCACCAGCAAGCAAGAAAATGTCACCATCAAGCAAGGAAATGTTGCCTTCAAGCAAGGAAATGTCACCAGCAAGCAAGGAAATGTCATCATCAAGCAATGAAATGTCACCATCAAGCAAGAAAATGTCAACATCAAGCAAGGAAATGTCATCAGCAAGCAAGAAAATGTCACCATCAAGCAAGGAAACGTTGCCTTCAAGCAAGGAAATGTAACCAGCATGCAAGGAAATGCCACTATCATGCAAGGAAATGTCACCATCAAGTAAGAAAAAGTCACCATCAGCAACAAAATATCATCATCAAGCAATGGAATGTCACCATCAAGCAAGGAAATGTTACCAACAAGCAAGAAAATGTCACCATCAAGCAAAGAAATGTCACCATCAAGCAAGAAAGTGTCAACATTAAGCAAGGAAATGTCACAAGCAAACAAGGAAATGTCACCATCATGCAAGGAAATGTCACCATCAAGCAAGGAAATGTCACCATCAAGCAAGGAAATGTCACCATCAAGTAAGGAAATGTCACCATCAAGCAAGGAAATGTTAACATCAAGCAAGACAATGTCACCATCAAGTAGGGAAATGTTGCAATCAATCAAGGAAGCATCACCATCAAGCAAGAAAAATTTGACATCTGAAGAAAGAGCACAACCATCACTATTAAACAGGTTGGGTGAATTGTCTGAGCTAAAACATGTTGAATCTACAGGATATCAATAATATTATAATAAAACCCAGCCTCCCCATTAACTAATCATACAAACTGTCAGCATACACAGAGAAAGGATTGCTCATAAATTATCTATTATATTCTGTTACACTCCCAAAGACAGAAAAATACATATATCATTGAAAAAAAAATGTTCTTCATGTATTCCCAGTGGCAGACCAGTATGTTTAGAGAGGTCCGCGGTAGGTGGTTAACAGTTAGCACTAGAGAATAATTTGGTGCTGAGAACAAAATATATGTAGACTCATATGTCTCAATGTTTTTGTGAGAGGGAAAAACAGGAGGATAAGGATCAAAGTACCGCAAAAAAATGTGTAACCTATCAAGTCAGATTGAGCAGACTCTTGACAAGTCAAAACATTTACATTCAATATCATAATGATAACGGCGTAAGAAATATGTTTCCCCGAGTGTCAACAATTTGTTTTACGAGTACTGGAAAGTTATAGCAATTCTCGCTGTGGTGAAGCTGAGATGGCGCCATAACTGTTAATGAGTGTCCAATGTTACAGATACAATGCCCTTATACAGTGAAGGTCATTAGTGTCCGAGGTAATTATCAGAGTCGTTAGTATGAAGTAATTATCCTGAGACATTACTAAGGGTTTGTCCAAATCAAAGCAAATACTGATATCGACCTCAGAAAAAAATAGATATAACTGCATGAAATCATATTCATGTTCATCATATATACTGAGATTTTATTTCATATTTGTACCATATGCAAAGGTTCAATAAGAAAATTAACATAAATTCAAGTGGTACACTAAACTCAGATTCCATATGCTCCAGACTTAAAAGTTAGCAGACTTAAATTCAAACCTGTGTTCAAGGGAGGATTACCTTCATTTATCTTAAGTTTGTTATCAAGTTCTCGTAACAGCTAAAAGTCTGGAATTCTTTATTTCTGTTTCTCCTCTGTTTATCTGTGTTTTCTTCTTTTGTAGCTATTAATCAATATATCATTGATCTAATTATTTCAGATTTTAAATATTTATTTCAAAATTATGACAACTAAAAACAAAAATGTTGATTTTTTAATATCTTATATGCCTAACCTTTTTCTGGCCTCAGTAAATTATACTTTTCTCGCTTAAAACAAACACTATTGGTTAAATCATAAACATCCAAGAATATAACTTATAGCAATACTATCTCCGGAGGGTATATCAGCTTGATAATTTTACAAACTGTAAAAACAACCCATGGATGCCTAACTCATTCACCCCTGAAAATTCATAATGAACTGTTCCGTCCTTTGAATTAGAAGAGTTCAAATGTGTCTGTAGGGGTGAATCAGTTACAATGGAAGTTCCTGACCTGATGAAGTAACTTTTCTACTTTCACTTTCACTCTTATCACCTTAACCACACAGCAAGTGAGTGATATCTGTCTGAAGGTCAAAGGGTCTGAGAAGCAATCCCAGTCTCTCTCTAGTGCTGTAAAGGAAAGGATGTAAAAGTCAGAGGTCACATTTAAGTGAAACTCATGAAACGCCAAAGCAATCCAATAAAGGAAACATTTGTTTAAAGGTCAAGGTCAAAGGTCATAACCCAAGACAAGTAGCAAATCTGATTGGTGCACTGATTTGTCTACAAAAGATGATACTCTTGTCACTTGTTTGTTCGTTTTTTATAAAATTAGATTTCAATGATTCATCAGGCGTTCCGTGAAATTGAAGGTCAGGGGTCAAACTGCAAGTAACTTTTAGTGGAATTTAGAGTCAATCGTTTCCAACATCTTCAACTTGACTAACAAATCAAATTAGAATCAAATGCCACAGGCACAACATATTATCACTGAATCTTTCCCAACAAGTCGGACCTCCCAATTGAATTTTCACCCAAAAAGGAGCTGTGTCTAGATTGAATTAAGCAAGGAGCAAGGGAATGCCAGCAATGAAATAGGGATTATTTAATTACAACTACTTCAACATCTTGTCATTCTCTGCACGTCAGTACCATCAGCTGTACCTAGCTGGAGTGTAGGAGAAAGACACTTCACAAACATTGTGTGATATGCATGCATGATTTCACTTCTATCTACACCATACACTCGTGCCTTACTTATTTAGGACACTCCAGACATTTATATAAAGCTATGATTGGGTTTATAGATATCTAAATGCAATACACATTTCAATAAAAAGATGTATTATATGAATTTTATCATTATTTGTGGCAAAACTGAATGGAAAAATGGATGCTTAAATGATTATATGTTGCCTAAATGTATATCAACACTTCTAACATAAACTCTATACTTTTAAGATACATTTAGCGTAATCTGGCCATAATCTATTACTTTAGTAAGAAATTCCAACATAAATCTCACAGAGAAACAAAATCCCAGGTTACTAATTAATATGAAATCAACTATATTGTCAACAACTTAACTGGATGTAAATGAATTCTTCATAACTTCTCTAAAGAAAAATAAAGCACTTCAGGTTCACATCCTAACCTTTGACCTTACTGCACTGATGCTATTGAAAATGCACTAATAAAGTGACTAGATAATGTCCGCACATGATTGTGATGAGCCTGTTTAATTGAAATAACTGACAATCACCTTAATTAAGTTCTGCTGAAAGCACAACATTTATTGAAGCATGTGTCGTTAGATGAAAAATTACAAAGATTCGAATCTGACAACATATGATATGATAAGTAGCTTTTGAAACAAGAGATGCATGACCCCAAAACATAAAACCATTCTTAGCATCAAACATGAGACACATGGATTCTTTGATATAGACACTTAACTCAATGCCATTAGACACTAATTAAAACTTCAGCAAAACATATTGCCACAAAATCATCAAGATAAGGTTAACACTAGAACTGAACTTGAGACACATGGATTTTTTGATAGAGACACTAGCATCAACGCCAAGAGACATCAGCAACTCCTCCGACTACAGAGTCTCATGGGTAAAGTTCAGATGCATACAAGGATTTACAAACTACCAGTATTCCAACTGTTGAGACATACATTCTATGATAGAGACCTAAAGTGACTCTGAGACCTTTAAAAGACACCACCAATTTTTATCACATAAGTATCAGGTTGACAGGGAATTGAGATGCAATTACCGTATTCACCCAATAAGCGACCATGTCCCAATAGGTGCCCCTTCCCATTTTTGAGGCCTCAATTTCAATTGCTCAGGCAATAATAAGGACCAAAATTACATAAAACTGTATAAATTTGCAATAATTTTGACTTATTAGCACCTTTTCATTTTTATCAATTTTTTTAAGCACCTTGGGCGCTTACATGTATTGGGTCCAATACGGTAATAAAACAAACTTAAGACGCACATGTTAAGTAAAGGTACCAACACCTCATCTTAATACTAAGTCACTACTGCAAGGTTATAGACCCATGCATGACCTTAAAATATCACTAATTAACTGCTATAGACATGTATACTTTTTTTTACACTTAACACTCAAGAGACACCAGCAACTATGGAGTCTTATAAATAATGTTTAGACACATACATCTGTAGAGACTTAAACCACAAGTGTTGAACTGTTGAGACTATTGAGACACATAGATTCTTTGATAGAGACAAAGACAGCAGCACCTAAGATTACTACTGAGTCACTTCTATAACAACATTCTAGACCCCTACAGAAGCTTAATCAGAACCTATCACTGTGTAAGAGTCGACCCAGAGTACACAAACCATATACCATTAATGTATACCAAACAGTGGTCAGACCTGATACAATTAGTTTACTTTATGACTTTTTGTCACACGATGTTAGCCACTACCACCTATTCCTGTACACGTCTCCACGTTCCCAGTCATGGCCATCAGTCTCAGATGCAGGCTTTCCAACAATTATATTAGTAAATTGAATTTGGCTTGTTTTGATAAAAGAGCACTATGGACTATTAGACGAGATGTTTGGGAAGGCTGCGAGATTTTAAGTCTAATCTAATGACATAGCTGGAAAAACATCTCTTACTACCAATAGCATTAACATAAAACTGCAGCAAATACGTTTGAGCTTTTCTTTTCCATAAAATTTCCTATTCTTTACTGTTTACAGCATCTGTTCTTATAAATTTGATATTGAATTGTCATACATGTTGAGGAATTTTTGAGAAGCCATGATATGTTTTTCTTTTTTCCTTCCTTATTTCTTTTTTTAAATTGAACAAATTTGAAATACAAGGCTTTTTTTCTAAATAATATATATGTAACAGGCCATTGTTTCAGATCTCCTAGATAACAATTCCTACTTGTCCCACCTGATATGGGTACACAGGTATAGTCTACAACATAACTCTGACTAGATCAATGTCACTATCCACATTTTACAAAGATTTTGTGATAATTACTTTTGACAATATGACATATATGGTTCCCATTCTCGAAATTACTGGATATTATCTTTCTTAGATGTCACAAAATTTTACATTGATCCCCATATACAAAAGACACTCTGTCTCCAATACACTCATACAATGTCAAATGGAATTTTATAATTGTTTTCTCCTCTTCATGATACTGGTATTTATATGTAACGTACCATAGGCATGACCACACATGAAATTTAGATCATTTTAAAGAGGTTATGGATTATGACATAAAAACTTCTAGTACATCTAGGAAAACAATTTTTATAAAGTGCAGTCTCAGTATTCCGAACACTTGCATTCTCAGCCCAAACCATCTGAATTTTTTAATTCCCATACCCACCGAATTCTGTCTATAGGTTCACTTAGACTGGACGCCAGACCCTAATTTATTGATAAAACTTTTTTCAGTAAAGGTTGTCACAAGATTATCTCCCCCTAGTTTGAAACATAAAATCAGACATGTAGCAGAGACAATTAGTGATTTGTTTTTTTCATATTCTAGAGACTGGTGGCCAGTCTAAGTGTCTACTGTACATGTATACATCAAATCCCTTCCCTGATGTTTCCATACAAATTGTGAGTTTTCTGACTATCAGTATGCAAATTATTGCTGTCCAAAAGATCATACAATTTAGTGATCAAGGTGCTTATAACATAATAAAACTTCCTTTTCAGTGTGTAATGAAATCTCTTCTTATGAAGCCTTTTTCACTAACTACCTCATACAATTATTGTTCTTAAACCATCTATGACCCAAAACATATCCCCATGCTAGAAAAGCACGAATAGAGCTTAGTTGGTAGATATTAGAGTTATATTGAAAGAAAAAATTAATTTCATCTCAGTAACGAATACTTATTTACCATAATTTATACTATGCATATCTTCCACAATTTCACATTAATTTGTATATAATTATGAAGAAAAATAAACCCTATATAAACTCGTACAAGGTCCCTAATTTCATGCCTGTTGTACCAACACAAAACTGGAAATATGTCCTTCTTTTATTCAATTTGATATTGGCAAAGGTCACAAGGTACAGAAGTATCATAAAAGCAGGAACTTTCTTTTAGAACTTATTTTTTCATAAAGATGTTTTAATATCACAAACAATCACTTCCTGTTGAATTTAAGACATTGCTATGAACAGTTTGGTATTAAATTTTTCTGTGAGTTCTTAATGAGGGCTACTATCTATAACTGGCAATGGAATGCAATACCATCATGAAGTCTTCAATGTCAACTTTTCTCCATTAAGTATGTACTACAGGCAATAAAACATCACATGCAGCCAGTTTATAAGCTGTGGAAATGATTCAAAATGTCATCAAGTTTTTAGGTATGTCAAACAAGTTTAATTTGTTCTCTGGGTAAAATTTCTGTTAAAGACTGTGACCCATTCTCGTACAATCTTTTTAAGGTACAAACACAAAATACCATATCTCTGCCAACATACATGTACTTTTCCTTCCACTTCTTTGAATTATTTATAACAAGGATTTGTTCCAACTTATCCAAATATCTTTTTTGTGAGCAGAGTCAGTAGGAGGTGCCATAAACAGCTTTCATAAAAACAGTAACCTCGCTAAGTTTTGCTGTAAACATCGCACAGGAAAGTAAATACAACCAAGGGAAAGCAAGGACCACTTCTAACAATACAATCAAGGAAACATGGATCGTTTCTCACCATACCACCAGGGGAAAACATGGACTGCTTCTCTTCATACAACCAAGGGAAAGAATGGACCACTTCTCACAATACAACCAAGGGAAAGCATGGACCACTTCTCATAATACAACCAAGGGAAAGTATGGACCACTTCTCATAATACAACCAAGGGAAAGTATGGACCGCTTCTCACAATACAACCAAGGAAAAGTATGGACCACTTCTCACAATACAACCAAGGAAGCATGGACCACTTCTCATAATACAACCAAGGGAAAGTATGGACCGCTTCTCACAATACAACCAAGGAAAAGTATGGACCACTTCTCACAATACAACCAAGGAAGCATGGACCACTTCTCATAATACAACCAAGGGAAAGTATGGACCGCTTCTCACAATACAACCAAGGAAAAGTATGGACCACTTCTCATAATACAACCAAGGGAAAGCATGGACCACTTCTCACAATACAACCACAGGGAAAGCATGGACCACTTCTCACAATACAACCACAGGGAAAGCATGGACCACTTCTCACAATACAACTACAGGGAAAGCATGGACCACTTCTCACAATACAACCACAGGGAAAGCATGGACCACTTCTCACAATACAACTACAGGGAAAGCATGGACCACTTCTCACAATACAACCAAGGGAAAGCATGGACCACTTCTCACAATACAACCAAGGGAAAGTATGGACCACTTCTCACAATACAACCACAGGGAAAGCATGGACCACTTCTCACAATACAACCACAGGGAAAGCATGGACCACTTCTCACAATACAACTACAGGGAAAGCATGGACCACTTCTCACAATACAACCAAGGGAAAGCATTGACCACTTCTCACAATACAACCAAGGAAAAGCATGGACCACTTCTCACAATATAACTAAGGGAAAGCATGGACCACTTCTCAAAATATAACCAAGGGAAAGCATGGACCACTTCTCACAATACCACCATGAGGAAGCATGGACCACTTCTCACAATACAACCAAGGAAGCATGGACCACTTCTCACAATACAACCAAGAGGAAGCATGGACCACTTCTCACAATACAACCAAGGGAAAGCATTGACCACTTCTCACAATACCACCATGAGGAAGCATGGACCACTTCTCACAATACAACCAAGGGAAAGCATTGACCACTTCTCACAATACCACCATGAGGAAGCATGGACCACTTCTCACAATATAACCAAGGAGTCTTGGTTTGTTTTTTTGGTTGTTTTTTTTTGGGGGGGGGTGCACAATTCAACCCACTCCCTTAATGCTGAGCACTAAGCAAGAGCAAAAGCTATCACTTTTATAGACTTAGGTGTTCTTCAATAACAATACAACCAAGGAAAGTATGGACCACTTCTCACAATACAACCAAGGGAAAACATGGACCACTTCTCACAATATAACCACGGGAAAGCATGGACCACTTCTCACAATATAACCAAGGGAAAGCATGGACCGCTTCTCACAATACAACCAAGGAAAAGTATGGACCACTTCTCATAATACAACCAAGGGAAAGTATGGACTGCTTCTCACAATACAACTACAGGGAAAGCATGGACCACTTCTCACAATACAACCACAGGGAAAGCATGGACCACTTCTCACAATACAACTACAGGGAAAGCATGGACCACTTCTCACAATATAACCACAGGGAAACCATGGACCACTTCTCACAATTCAACTACAGGGAAAGCATGGACCATTTCTCACAATATAACCAAGGGAAAGTATGGACCACTTCTCACAATACAACCAAGGGAAAACATGGACCACTTCTCACAATATAACCACGGGAAAGCATGGACCACTTCTCACAATATAACCAAGGGAAAGCATGGACCACTTCTCACAATATAACCAAGGGAAAGCATGGACCACTTCTCACAATACAACCACAGGGAAAGCATGGACCACTTCTAACAATACAACTACAGGGAAAGCATGGACCACTTCTCACAATATAACCAAGGGAAAGTATGGACCACTTCTCACAATACAACCAAGGGAAAGCATGGACCACTTCTCACAATATAACCAAGGGAAAGCATGGACCACTTCTCAAAATATAACCAAGGGAAAGCATGGACCACTTCTCACAATACCACCATGAGGAAGCATGGACCACTTCTCACAATACAACCAAGGAAGCATGGACCACTTCTCACAATACAACCAAGGGAAAGAATGGACCACTTCTCACAATACAACCAAGGGAAAGCATTGACCACTTCTCACAATACCACCATGAGGAAGCATGGACCACTTCTCACAATACAACCAAGGGAAAGCATGGACCACTTCTCACAATACAACCAAAAGAAAGCATGGACCACTTCTCACAATATAACCAAGGGGTCTTGGGGTTGTTGTTTTTTTTTAGGGGGGGGGGATGCACAATTCAACCCACTCCCTTAATGCTGAGCACTAAGCAAGAGCAAAAGCTATCACTTTTATAGACTTAGGTGTTCTTCAATAACAATACAACCAAGGAAAGCATGGATCGTTTCTCACCATACCACCAGGGGAAAACATGGACTGCTTCTCTTCATATAACCAAGGGAAAGAATGGACCACTTCTCACAATATAACCAAGGAAGCATGGACCACTTCTCACAATACAACCAAGGGAAAGCATGGACCACTTCTCACAATACAACCAAGGAAGCATGGACAACTTCTCACAATACAACCAAGGGAAAGTATGGACCACTTCTCACAATACAACCACAGGGAAAGCATGGACCACTTCTCACAATACAACCACAGGGAAAGCATGGACCACTTCTCACAATACAACCACAGGGAAAGCATGGACCACTTCTCACAATACAACTACAGGGAAAGCATATGGACCACTTCTCACAATATAACCAAGGGAAAGCATGGACCACTTCTCACAATACCACCATGAGGAAGCATGGACCACTTCTCACAATACAACCAAGGGAAATTATGGACCACTTTTCACAATATAACCAAGGGGTCTTGGGGTGGTTTTTTTTTGGGGGGATGCACAATTCAACCCACTCCCTTAATGCTGAGCACTAAGCAAGAGCAAAAGCTATCACTTTTATAGACTTAGGTGTTCTTCCTCCAGGAGACAGAACCCAGAGCCTTCCTCACAGGGTCCGGGAATTAAGGAGGGAGGATAGATCTAAAGTGGTCATATTTAATTGTAGGTGTCAAGCTAAGGCAGACAATCTGTTATTTATTAACTCAAAACTTTCTATATCACTCAATCATAACTTCCTTGGGTCAGTAGCTGGCAACTCTTGTTATAATAATTCAGTTATAACTTAATGAATTTGAGATGGATCTCTAATGGAAGTCTTATAGAAAGGACAGTGACTTCTTCAAGGTCAAATTCATACATCAGGTATAAACAAGAGGCCCAGAGGGCCTGCATCGCTCACCTGGTTTGTAATGCCAAGTAATGTTCTGAATACAGGTTCATTGTTTCTTTTCTGAAGGAATTTGAATATTTACCTCTAAATCCCCTATTAGGCTCGCCCCTCCTGCCCCCGGAGGGTCAGAGCCAAAGTTTATATAAGTTCTGTTCCCCTTCCCCCAAGGATGTTTGTGGCCAAATTTGGTTACATACCATTCAGAACTCTATGACTAGTAGCGATTTAAGGGATTTACCTCTATTTCCCCTATTGGGCCCCGTCCCTCCTGCCCCCGGGGGACCAGAGCCAAAACTTAGTTCTGTTCCACTTCCAAAAAGGATGTTTGTGGCCAAATTTGGTTATATTCCATTCAGAACTCTATGACTAGTAGAGATTTAAAGGATTTACCTCTATTTCCCCTATTTGGCCCCGCCCCTCCTGCCCCTGGGGGTCAGAGCCAAAACTTATACAAGTTCTGTTCCCCCTCCCCCAAGGATGTTTGTGACCAAATTTGGTCCTTTTTTGGTCTCCTTTGAGATTCAAAACAATAGGCAAAAAATGAGTTAAGATGTTTCAAGAAAAGACTTTGTCCATGCAATAGAAAGTGGTTTATTCTTTCAAGGTTTAAAATCATAATTTTTTATTAAATGCTTGCACATTTAAATGGTTTTTTTAGTTGCTATCTGTTAAAAAAACCTTTGAGATTCAAAACACTAGGCAACAAATGAGTCAAGGTGTTTCATAAAAAAGACTGCTTGCACATTTAAATGTTTTTTTAGTCACTATCTGTTAAAAACTAAATACTCTGTACATTGCACTTCACATCATTTCGGTAATTCAGGTATATTTTATTAAAAGGTCTGATAAGCTAAGGCTATACAAAAACTATTAAGTCATGGTTAGTCTGACCTGTAACCTGGAAGTTCGGTGAGGAAAATATCCAACAAGTTTGTCATGATACTTCCCAAGGAAAATTAACCACTTAATTATTCATGCCTTCTTCAGAGTGTGACCATCCACATACCGACAAACTATGGATAGTTTTTGTAAACGGATGAGAAATGGCACTGCACTGATGTAAATGGGTGTCATTTGTGTTGTCGTTAACACCTAGTATATCACAATTTCATTGGTACATCTGATCGACAGACACAAAGTACTTTTCTACAATTTCCTTTAGTGCCTTTACAACACACTAATTTAAAACTTTTAATTTTACAAGAAAGAGAAAATTTACGTTTTCAATATAGAAAAACTTAATTACTTCACCACTTAAAAACTGATGAAAAAATTAAATTTCATCCCATGCTTCGCTGTCTACAGTCTGAAGAATTATGGGATTGCACTTTCTAGTTCAACACTATTTCATGTGAATGTATTATCTGGTTCTCTGCTTAAAAACAAATTTAAATTTATATGGAGTATGATTTTGAGTGCAAGAAGAAAGATTTTCTTGAGGCAATCTTTCATCTGATGAATCCGTACCTAGGAGTGTGATATCTTAAGAATTGATGTTACCACCATCATACAAAGAGTTCCAAAATACTTGATTATATGTGAGCTGTTCTAAAATTAATGGGATCATGGTTGGGTTCTCCCATACTGTCTACTTAAACAATCTTTTAATTGACAGATCTGTAGAAGGTCCTGAAAGTTTTCAATGAATAACAAGAGATCCCAGAGGGATCTTGGCGCCCACCAAAGAATGATCTATGTCTGACAATGGAAAGAGGGATCTTTTCTCTGCTTTTCAAACTTTTGCAAACATACTACATATAAAATTTGAGACAGATCGCTTCAGTACTTTCTGAGAAATAGCAGTAACAAACTTCAACTATCAAAATCCAAGATGGCTCCTTGGCGGCCATCTTGTAAATCGATCGGTCCCAAATCGAAATATGCACAACTAGGGCCATAGAGGAACCTATATATGAAATTTGAGACAGATTCATTCAATACTTTCTGAGAAATAGTGATAACAAACTTTAACTATCAAATTCCAAGATGGCAGCCTGGCGGCCATTTTGTTGACCGATCGATCCAAAAACGCATTATGCACAACAAGAGCCCTAGGGAAACCTACATATGAAATATGAGAAAGATCCCTTCAGTACTTTGTGAGAAATAGCGATAACAAACTTTAACTATCAAATTCCAAGATGGCAGCCTGGCGGCCATTTTGTTGACTGATCGATCCAAAAACGCATTATGCACAACAAGAGCCCTAGGGAAACCTACATATGAAATATGAGAAAGATCCCTTCAGTACTTTGTGAGAAATAGCGATATTAATCTTTAACTATCAAAATCCAAGATGGCTGCCTGGTGGCCATTTTGTTGACCGATCGATCCAAAAACGCATTATGCACAACTAGGGCCCTAGGGGAACCTACATATGAAATTTGAGAAAGATCCCTTCAGTACTTTCTGAGAAATAGCGATAACAAACTTTAAGTATTAAAATCCAAGATGGCTGCCTGGCGGCCATCTTGTTAACCGATTGGTCCCAAAATGCAATATGCACAACTAGGGCCCTAGGGGAACCTACATATGAAATTTGAGAAAGATCCCTTTAGTACTTTCTGAGAAATAGCGATAACAAACTTTAAGTATTAAAATCCAAGATGGCTGCCTGGCGGCCATCTTGTTAACCGATTGGTCCCAAAATGCAATATGCACAACTAGGGCCCTAGGGGAACCTACATATGAAATTTGAGAAAGATCCCTTCAGTACTTTCTGAGAAATAGCGATAACAAACTTTAAGTATCAAAATCCAAGATGGCTGCCTGGCGGCCATCTTGTTAACCGATTGGTCCCAAAATGCAATATGCACAACTAGGGCCCTAGGGGAACCTACATATGAAATTTGAGAAAGATCTCTTCAGTACTTTCTGAGAAATAGCGATAACAAACTTTAAGTATCAAAATCCAAGATGGCTGCCTGGCGGCCATCTTGTTAACCGATTGGTCCCAAAATGCAATATGCACAACTAGGGCCCTAGGGGAACCTACATATGAAATTTGAGAAAGATCCCTTCAGTGCTTTCTGAGAAATAGCGATAACAAGAATTGTTAACGGACGGACGGACGGAAGGACGGACGGGAAGGACGGACGGACCACGGACAAAAAGCGATTTGAATAGCCCACCATCTGATGATGGTGGGCAATAAAAATTACCACCTGATTTCTAGGCAAATCAAGTTTCTCTTTTTTCCCTCTCTGCAAGATCTTGATTGTTCCTGAAATACCAATTCAGAGGGTGTGTAATATCTAACACAAACAGTTTTGGTCTCCTTTATATGGAAGATTATACTCTGCTATTTTCTTTGAGAGGTATAATCATTTTCTTTGAAAAAACTATTATCTTTGTTTCTGTGACTAAGCTATCAATCTTCCATTAATAGGTGTCTTAAGTAAAGGTCAGTCAAACTGGATACTATGGACCTGAGATGTTAGAACCTGTCCCAACTCATATTGAAAACATTCATGGTCAATATAATTTAGTCACATTATCACAATCAATATTTTATAATGCCAGTAGTGTGACAGTAATGTAGTTACAGTAACAGGGTAGAGGTCGGGGTGGTCATGGGAGCAATTTTCCTTAAAGGAGGTAGAAGAGGAAGAAATGTGTGTGTAATGTTGGAGGGGAGGGGTTTGAGGGGGGGGGGGGGAGGGTGCAGCATCATGCCTTATAGTAGCTTATCTGACTGTATCACATGTCAACATATAGCAAATTGTTTACATGTTCTAGCTAATGTGTGTCACAGCAAAGAGAATGAGTTCTTTCACTAAACCAGATTGCACCACCTGTCTTCTGTTATTTAACAATTTAAGTCCAAAATAGTACACCATCATGTCATACTGTGTGGACTTGCTCATTCACAAGTCATACAGTCCCTGTAATACCCTGGCTGTCATTGATAAACCGAAAAGATGAAATTGCACATAACCCTTTGATAATCAGGACTTCTTAAAATATTTTTAAGCTGATATCAAAATTTGAACATAATATACATACACATAAGATTGGTGAAGAATTTTCAAAGTAAAAGTGAAAGAACATCAAAGGAAAACTTTTGCTCTGAAATACTTGCAAACCAAAAACAAGGATAGTGAGAGAGCCGTGTCTTCTCATTTGGTTTATGTTACGATAATTAAGAATTTACTCTGACTTCCCGCTAATTCTACCTGTGTGTGTGTATTAAATAGTTCCTCTTGTCCTAATCCCTGAAATTAGAACCAGCTTTCTACCTTACTTATGTCATACGTGCCCACTTTCTGATAGCATGACATTGATAGAAATTGACATGTAATCAATTGGAGAATTGTAGAACTAATTCAAACTAAAATAACTTAAACAAAGTCTTGATTTACACATCAAGTTTCAGTACCTTTGAAATGTGTGTAAAATTGCAATCATAAGGTTACGTTACTATGCAAATCACCATATTTGTCAAGCAACAACAAAAACATTACCAAAATTGTATATATTAAACAATGATTTTTTTCTTTATTTCACTGCAACTATATGAATTGAAAGTAAGTACTTATTTTAGATTTCTCAAATCCCATAATCGCTATGTTGTCATATTTACTCCATCAAATCTCAATTTTTCCATCATCAACGCAATATCCATTTTCAGTTTTATGGGTTTTTTTATTTAAAAATAATGAAAAAAAAATCATTAGTAACAATAAAATGGTTCTTTTGTCATTAATTCGTCTTGGGATACTTTACTGGACCACTTAAGGAATTAGAAATGTACTTTTCGACACTTGCTTACAGATAAAAAATACAAGACGCAAATTTCTCCAGAATGCAAACTTAAAAATAATTCAAAACAAATTCTCTTTTTAAATGATTACATTTCTCCACCTTTTTTAATTTAAGAATGAAATCAACACTTTTTCAGCCTCTTAATCTATTAAAAAACAAATAAAAGGTTACTTAATTCTTCAATGTGTTTGGGTTTTTTTGTTACAAACAGCATTAATGTTGTAAAATTAAATTTTAAAACAAAAATTATTGAAAAAAAAGCATTTTGGACAAAAACTATCATTTTAATATCTTTTTCTTCCCGTGTTCGTGTTGATAAACAATTGAATTAAATGTGATAATGACTCTCTGTTCCAATATTTTGTTTTGTTCTTCAAGAATAAACATTAAAAATTTCAATTATGATTAAACAAGAGGCCCATTATGTCTTTTGTTCACGAAATAGGAACATACATGTAATAGGTTTACATACAAAGTTTAATTAAGCTTGGTGCATATTTACTCACATTACTGTGTTCACCATCTTCAATAATTATTATTGCAAAGGGCAATAACTCTGTAAATAAGTTAATGTCGAATCGAGCTTATTTTCAAACTTGTTCCAGATATTTCAAATGTTAGTCTATATGCAAAGTTTTATTAAGTTCAGCTCATACTTACTCAAGTTATCCTGTTCACAAGATTCATTAATTATAATTACAAAGGGCAACAAGATCTAATTATGACAGGTGCCTTTACATAAAGTTTCCCCAATCTCCACAGATGCTAATTTGACAAGAGTGGCCTCCCATGAATGATGACATGACATTTTACCAGTACAGAAATTTTATTTTGCAGAAGAAAAATGCTTTTTGAAAAGTTGCATCCTTTAAAGTTAACATATTAGGCACAGCAATGCCTATAATTGTATTAGATTTGTGTTCTCAACCATGTTCCTTTTTGTTTAATTTTGACCAATTGCATGCTGTGGCAGCCATCATGGTTCATCGATGCTGGTCAAAAAAAATGAAACTGGTCAACAAATCTGCAGGTCACCAGAAATGACCTCACATAAGTTACAATCTAATCAGGTTGATTTTCGAACTTGTCCGATATCTTCCCAATTTTAGTTTAAAGACAAAGTTTCATGAAGCTGAGTGCATATTTATTCAAGTTATTGTATTCATAAGGTTCAATAATAATTATTCTTGCAAAAGGCAATAACTCCATCAATTATTGTATTGATTTGAAACAGGGAGATATGGTTTCTGATAGAATAACAGCATACACAGATAATGAAATCAAATTAAAAAGATGACATGAAAATTACTACACACTATAGTCCACTGTCCTATAACAGTCGTATGACCTTGTATCACAACAGGTCAGTATATATATAAAATACCTGATTAATTACAAAAAGCTGTCAAAATTTGACATCTATCTCTATCTATTTAATCTAAAGATGATAAATAATTGATAAAGATTTATACAAGAACATCATCATCTTTGGCGATATCAACAACCCATACCTGACCCGAAGGTTAGTCTGCCCTCTAAACATATATACATACACTTATATCATACAGATTATCTATATTTATATACAGATAATCAACCAATACAGCCAATGTGAAATTCTACAGCCATCTTTCTGTCTCTTTGAGGCTATCAATATGCATATAGACATCAATCATTTTGGAGATGAAGATGACCCTTGTCAGCTTCCATATCTATGTAAGTGATGATCATCAGATGATTGACAGGCGTATAGTGAAATATGAACAAACTTACATCAATCACATGGACATGGGATCCCTCTGTGGAGCAAGGTCGGCTGATGATGATAATAAAATTGCTTCAACAGTCCTTGGAGCTATCCTCACACAATTGTACACTAGTATATGCAGGGTATTGTAACCTGCACTCTGGTGATAGCAGAATGCCACTGTATCAGAACTCAGAACTCGGCTGTTGCAGAGGCTGGAGTTATTCAGCATCCATATCAATGTAATGAAATCTACTAGCCAGGCATGAAATCAGCTGGTGGGTCAGTGTTATATAGTTCTACATAGTAACACTCTCACAAGTGGTGTAGTGTCTGAGGGAGGGGGACTATACAGGGAGGAGGAGGGAGTTATAGGGTGTAGTGAAAGGGGATATCATTGGAGAAGGGTTAACTACATGGGAAGTGGATATCAGATATGGGTAAGAGATGTTCAGATATTGGGAGAACAAATTAAAGTATTAAAGGGGAATACAATATATTACAGGGACATCAGATACAATTCGAGATATTGCAGGAGGATAAATATATTAGAAAGGGATTCTAGATTTAGAAAGAGGTTAAAGGATAGAGACACCAGATATTTGAATGAAGATGTCATCTATTGCTGCTGAATATACTTTCTGTCAAAATGGGTCTACCAACGACCCTGTACTTGAGGTCTAAAATACACCAGACAAACTAGTCCTTTTGGATTCTGCCTGGAACTCCCTTTTGGGTTGGTAAATATGCCTATAGATATATTTTGCAATTAGTAATTTGTAATTTTGTAATTTTTTAATATCTGAAGTGCTCAATAGATACTAAGCATTTAAAGGAATTCAGCATATTGAAACCCTGTGACACTGACAAGGTCATTTCTTCAAACAAAGTTGGGATTAATTTACCAAAATATTCAACCTACAGAATACACTACTGATCATGAGACTGGTCAATGAGAAGAGTAATAGATCAATATAATAGATTTTGGCATATTCAAGTTCTGGACTGACCCTACTTGAACTTAATTACCACTTCACACAATCCATTTCATATGTTAACATGGTAATGAGGCTGTACCCAGACCATTTCACTTGAGCAATTTACTTCACATTTGGTTTCAATAGTTTGTTTAGGGGGTACAAACTCCCTCTGTAAGAACTTCAACTGGTACCAAATGTGTTCACCTAGAAAGTAGATTGACTAATGAAACTGGACTATATTGTATAAGCTTATAACCCATTTATACCCTCCTTACTACTAACAAGATGGGGGAGTAGGGGTGGGGAGGGGGGCAGTCAATGTGGGAGTAGGGGAGGGGGGCAGTCAATGTGGGAGTAGGGGAGGGGGGCAGTCAGCTGGGGTAACAAGATAAATAGCTCTCCACCTCCCTGAGACAGCTGGTAGTACTAAATACACACCAATGTGCAGGATTCCAGGCATTTGTCTTTGGTTAAAATGTATACAGACTCATCAAGGTTTCTCCACCTGAGATCTGACAGTAATACAGAGCTAGTGTTGGGGGGACAGTGGCTACAGTTACTCAGTGTTACACAGTCAACATTACAAGGGGTGGGGGCAGTTGTTAAAATAGTAAGTGGGAGGGTTGTAATGGGGGAGCAATGTCAGATTTTTGAGAATGGTTGAGAAAAGATTATGGTGATAAAATGTTTGAGGAGGGTGAAAAGAATTTCCGATTTTTTTTTGTTTTTTTGAGGAGGGGGGATGGAACAGGGAGACAGGGGAGTCAGAGAGGGATTATGCAGGTAGAATATGTTGCAGTAAGGAGTAGTTAGAAAGGTTTAAGAAAGTTGTAATGGAGTGATTAAAGTTAGATTTGGAAATGATGCGTATGGGGAGACAAAATATAGAGACAAAATATAGACAAATAAACATTAAACTTTGGTGAGAAAGAAGGGCACTGTCCTGGAGAGAAAGAACAGAGGGAACTGTGGACATAACATTGATTACATTTTGGGTAGGTTTAAGGGATTTCGGCAGTAACATTTTTAGAATTTCAAGAGAAAGGTTTAGAAAGCTAGGGATTTTAGGGGAAGGTTGATTGATGAGTAGTGTAGACAGAGTTAATAGAGACAAGGTGTTACAGTTATGGCAGTGTTTACATATGTGTTAATTAACAATGTAAAGCAATACACACTAATGAATCAGGAATTGCCTTTCAACATGTTGGTTCTTCTCATCAGGTGCACAAACCCTATCACAAAGGGCCATAGTATGACTAGTGAATGGGTTTAGGTATATCTACATCCATAAGCCCTTCAGAAACATGTGTTTATAACAAGGGGATGATAACTGGGTGATCCTACACACTTTGGATATTTTATTTTGCACTTTTTAGTAAAAAAGAAAGAAAAAGAAAGAAAGAAAGAAATGAGAGAGTTTATAGGAAACAGAATAAGGAAGAAAGAAAGAAAGAAAGAAAGAAAGAAAGAAAGAAAGAAAGAAAGAAAGAAAGAAAGAAAAAAAATTAGAAGAATGAGAGAGTTTATAGAAAGAAAAGAAAGAAAGAAAGAAAAGAAAGAAAGAAAGAAAGAGTTTATAGGAAACATAATAAGAAAGAAAGAACTAAGAAAGAAAGAAAAAAAAAAAAAAAAGAAGAAATGAGAGAGTTTATAGGAAACAGATTAAGAAAGAATGAAAGAAAGAAAGAAAAATAGAAATAGGAAACAGAATAAGAAAGAAAGAAAGTTTGGGAATACATGACTGTTTATGACCTTGTCCCAGTTCTAAGCTAAGGTTATTAACTGTAGTTGGCAATGTATATAGTTTTGTGTTCTTTCATCTATAACAAAAACACATTAAATTTTGTTATCAGATATAAAAAATAAATGTTTATTTCTGCTAATGAATCCAGCGCTGGCAGACTTACCATCATGGTAGGCCTGTTGTCATCTCAGTTCACCATTAAAAAGCTCACAATATGCCAGCTACTCTGAAGGATTCATTTAGTTAACGTGCTTTCTTTCACTTTTAAAAGAAAACTCATTAGAATTATACTCTTAAAATTTCTAAATTACACATCAATGCATATTAACACAAAAAACATTTTCTCTTTTAAATTCAATATTTGTGTCGTAAAGAACAACTAAATTGACATTCAATTTCATATTGCAAGACTCAGACGTGTCGTTTACATATTCAATTCTGATGCATACTGCAAAACCATGGGTTGTTTAACGCAAATTTAAGATTACCTCATAATAATCAAAAACAAAAATGCTCACAATGGAATTCCAAATCTTAAAGATGATATTACATGATATCAAATAGAAATCAGCAGATTATTCATAGCTTAAAGCATAAAGGATGCACGATTATGATAAAATTTCATATTTGGGTTCAGTTATTTCGTTTCATTCATATTAAAACAAAGCATTGCCAGCTCTTAAGATAATAATAAAATGACAATGTGAAACCTGATCTGCATAGCTAAAAACTTTGTGTAAAGGAAACACAGTTTAATATAAAATCATTTTTGTTCTTTGGAATGAGATGCCACATTCTAATTCAACTTTGAAGATTATTTTTTTAGGATTTATTTTGTTTAAATGTACATTTAACCGAGTCTTTTCTAAGAAAGTGCCTCATTTAATTGGTAGAGGAAAGCTGGAGTATACAGAGAAAAACCACAGACCTGCAGTCTATATCTGTGTGCTCAATGTGTGTTTTGAACTGATAACCCTTAAGTAGAGGACATGTAAAGTACATGTTTTACTTTGTAACACCCAAAACCAATCTGTCAGTAACTATGAGTCAAGCAACTTATAAAATATACTGCGCAATTGAATGCCAACTTGTTTTCACATTACAAGATTAGTGCCTATATATTTTCTTTCATCTTTCTTTGACACCATCATAGTCTGGATTTAATTGAGTTCTCCACTGTCAAATTAGGTACTTTCCCCCAGTCCATGACACCTTCACCAGTATACATAAAAGTGGTATGACTTTCTGCTCCTGCTTAATGGTCAGCATAAAAGGAGTGGTACAACTAGTTCATCAGTCGTCTTAGTTGGTTTGGTTTATTAGGTATATGTGACTGCATGGGACGTGTTGTTCCGTGTCTTTGGTGGTATGCTTCAGTGAGATAGCACTATAACAAAGGCAAGAGTTCCGCTATCACAAGGAGACACAATACAAATATACCACAGCCTCTCAAAACACACTATCACAAGGAGACACAACACTACCCGGTAACATACTACAGCCTCCCAAAACACACTATCACAAGGAGACACAACACTAACATACTACAGTCTCCCAAAACACACTATCACAAGGAGACACAACACTAAAATACCACTGCCTCCCAAAAACATAGAAATATTCAAACATGCAAAGAAATTGCATGCACGGCAGCTGCTTAGATCATTCTTAATGCCCCGATTTCTCGAAACAAACTTAAGTCAAAATATATTTACATAAGTTACATAAAGGAGAAAAACTTAAGTTCTGACTTAAGTCTGAACTTCTGTTTCGAGAAATTAGGGCCAGGACTTCAGCATTACTGATGTCCTATACATCCTCTATCTTCTCAACCAACATTATATCATTGATATAAATATAGAGTTATTTGGTATTTTTCACAATAGAAGAGAAGCTAAATCATTGTAATATGTGTAATTCTTTGTTGTCACCATTGATTGAGGTCAAGGTCATTCATTTGAACAAACTTAGTAATCCTTCACCAAAGCATGCTATGAGCACAATACCAGATCTATAAGAATGTTGGGGTTTGTAGGAAAACATATGGTGAATTTCAGGCGATATGGATAGAGATATAACAGATGACAGGCACCTGAATAGCACGCCAAAAGCTCACTTTGTAAAACAGTCATTTATTAAGATTTATCCATACAGTAAAGTCTGTTTATCTGAACAGATAATGAGAAAACATCACATTTTTCTGACAAAATATTGTTTATTACATAAATCAATTTTTCTTGTCGCATTAGTGGCTCTACCAATTTACAACAATGAGATAAAGTAAAACAAAGAAATGAGAACAAATGTATCACATCCACAATACCATTCCTTCCTTATATTACCTATCAAGATAAATTCCAATCGGCGACGTTACACAATACCATTACCATTGATCATGTCAATATTTCAGAGCAGCCTATAATTGTTATGTAAGTGTTTCTCCAAGCCTTGGGTAGACTTTTACCAAAAGTAGCTATTCTTTATAGATTTATAAACCGTTGATCAGTAACACTCAGACACGCTGGACAGAAACAGTAGACTGATTACAACAGAAGAAATGGACGCTGATTAAGTTCTGGCAAGCTTATGTTTACTCCGATATTGTAGACTAGACAATGGTGACTGTGCATCTATCTGCTCTTAAGGAAATCATGCTATCTTACACCCATTAGAAGCTTTACATTGACTTTACAGATTATAAAATGGCAGACTTCATACATTATTCTACATACACTTGTCATATGTCCAGGAGCCAAAATGGTTAAGGTGATGAGACGTATTACCATTATAGACTTAAACATACACCTATGGGTTACACGTTCGAAACCTAATGTGGGGCAGTTACCAGGTACTGACTGATCTGGCCAACATAACCATGAAGCTGAATTGGTTTACACCAAGTACTAGTTAGTATATACATGTAATCAAATTTTCAATTACTAAGAACAGAATGTCATTAACACCTTATCTGAAACCGAGAATTTCTGTATCAATATGCCACATGAAAAGGACCATGTAAAAGATTGAAGGTTTTACTGTGACCTTGACATTTTGCAAAGGACCATATAGAAAATTGAAGGGTTCACTGTGACCTTGACCTTATGAGAAGGACCATATAGAAAATTGAAGGATTCACTGTGACCTTGACCTTGTGAGAAGCACCATGTAGAAATTAGAAAGGTTCACTGAGAACTTGACCTTGTGAAAAGGACCATATAGAAAATTGAAGGGTTCAATGTGACCTTGACCTTGTGGGAAGCACCATGTAGAAGATTGAAGGATTCACTGTGACCTTGACCTTGTGAAAAGCACCATGTAAAGATTGAAGATTCACTGTGAACTTGACCTTGTGAGAAGCACCATGTAGAAGATTGAAGGATTCACTGAGAACTTGACTTTGTGAGAAGGACCATATAGAAAATGAAGAGTACACTGTGACTTTGACCTTGTGAGAAGGACCATAAAGAAAATTGAAAGGTTCACTGTGACCTTGACCTTGTGAGAAGAACCATGTAGAAGATTGAAGGATTCATTAAGAACTTGACTTTGCGAGAAGAACCATATAGAAAATTGAATGGTTCACCAAGAACTTGACCTTGTGGGAAGGATCATAAAGAAAATTGAAGGATTCCCTGTGACCTTGACCTTGTGAGAAGCACTATGTAGAAGATTGAAGGGTTCATTGTCTACTTGTCAAATTGTTACTGTGTTACATCGGATTGCTTTTATCCCTGAATATGTTATGGTCTAGACGAGTGCATTGTTCTTTATTAATAGATTCCCAATGAGTTTTTCGCAGAGGTTTTTGCCTAGCCGATTCTTTAATCCTTTTCAATACAGTAATATCGCTCTATGAATTATTTTATTAACATTCACTATTAAGGATATTATAGTTGTCTTTATATTCAATCTGAATCTACTTGACTCAATTAAGTCTTAGCTTGTTTTATGGGTTTTATCTTTTGTCAAAAGAAAGTATAAGAAGCAAGCAATCAAAATCATTAACTCTGGTATTATCTTTATATGCCATCTGATTCTGTATAAACATGACAAGAAACACATTATAGTATTATATGGTTTATAATGTTGTCATCAATATCTGTTATTTTATCATTATCCTCCAGTTAGGTTTAATTGCAATTTAAGTGCTAGGCAACTAAGTTCATAGTGGAAAATCACCACCCGACCGTTAATACTAGCCAGCACCTTAACCATTCAGCCACCAGGATAATCAGCATAAGTAACAATGGCAGGGATTAGCTGCGATATTTTGATAATCTACATGGAAAATCTCAGTAAGTTAATGCCCCAAAACTCAATGGTCCTATAGCCATTTTAATCAAACTCCAGTACAATTAGCCTTAGTTCTAGATTCCTGTAAACGATGATCAGTCTAACCTTTGTAATGTGTTGTTTTTTTGTTGTTTTTTTTTAAAAATCAATATAATTGGGTGTCAAAACAAACATTTAAAAGGTCTAGAAGGCTTAATTTGTAGCAAATTACATACTTTTCAACATATTCATAGAAGACCATTTGGGGTAGATTAAGTTCTCAACACTATGACATTAAATTCAATATGTCAAACATTTACCCGTATCACATATATCTTTCCTTAATGAAGTAAAATACCCGTATTCAGTTACGCAAACATAGAGCAACATCTTTTTATGAAAGGTTCCATGAACTTAATTTTTGTCTTAAAGATGTTTTCTATATATATCTTAAATGTCGCTTTAGCTTTTAAAAAATGGTAACAAAATCAAGTTCTGTCACTTGTAAACATAATATCTTTGACCTTCACTAAAATCAGTTTGAAATATTTGACATTTGAGTAAAATCTTGATAAACAAATATCAATGTCTCAATCTTCTCGGTCTTCACCAAATCTGCAGTATGACCTTCAAATAACATTTGGTATAGCTGACAATTAGCCCAGGCTTAACCTTTCTGTAATGAATGTAAGCCAATTGCAATTGAAAAATGGACATTTAGATAATGTTAATGTTTAGGAATCTACTTAGGTTCAAAGACAGCACCTAAACCTTATCCCAAAGCATGCTGGGTAATGGTATCCTTTGGTAACAACTGGAACTCTTCAATGTCATTGACAGACGGTTTGAATATCAGGACATCTGTTGGTTCATTAAAAAGTTTAATTAACATAGACTTTCTGACTTCTTGTCCTGACTTCCTAGTCCAGAAGTCTTTGTCAATCAAACATGTTTACAGATTCATCCAGTATAGATCAACAAAGATTTTCATGAATGCATCAACTGACTCAAAAGATTATACCTAAATTTGTTATTTTCCATGCATTTAGGATGTTCTTGCAAATTCTGTTATTCTTTTCATCCCTGAAAATTCCTGCCCTGTAGGTAGAACATTAGAATTGTACCTGCTGCCACTGTTGCATGACTGTATAAGGTGACTATTAAGGATCTTTTCTTCCTAACCAACTTGTTTTTTCTTCCATAACCCTGGCTGTTAATAGGACTTAATATATTAAACCAAACCAAACAAAATCATGAAAATTCAAAATCAACTGTTTTATTTTAACTAGAAGAGCACAAATGACTGCCTCCATTGTGAGTTAACGAGTTAACGATATAGAAGAATAAGAAATTATCAGTATTTGGTTATCAAAATTAAAATTAAACTTGAATACAAACAGAATACAAATTTACAATCAAATAATTATTTTTTCTTTGTTTTCATACCAAATCTGGCTTTCTGATTGGCCAATATTTTTTTTGCATACCACTATGAAAAAAAAATAAAATCGGAGAATGGCGCGAAACCCCGACGTTATCGTGACGTCACAATAGAGACATTGACATTGCGTATTGATTCGGAAAAAAGAATCCCTTAAAAAACCACTATAATGTTACATTTAAACATACTTCATTTTACCAAATAGAGTATAAAATTAATTATAAATATTGATGTCACTATTTTTTAATTTTATCGGGGTATGAAAAAAAATTGTTTGCAAACTTTTGTGAGAATCCGCTACGCAGATTCACACAGTTTGCAAACAAATTTTTTTTTCATACCCCAATAAAATCAAAAAATAGTGACATCAATGCTTAAATGAAAAAGATAGACCTATACTCACTGTCACAGAAAACTTTATTGTCATCAAGCAACTATCTTCACACTTACCAAGACCCCTTGAGAATTGGCAGATGAACAAATGAAGGTCTAACTTTTTCTTTTGGAATATTTCCATTTACTTAAAGATTTTTTTTTTTTATCAGACACTTCTTGAAATAAAATTTCAATTACCTAAATAATCTAAAGCTTGACCAGCTCTTCCTTTGTGGTATTTCAGTTAAGTAAAATCCTAGATTGATATCTGTAAAGAAATCTTTGATTTTAAAGCAGCTAATGTTACTTTGGCACTTTATCTCAATATTTAAAATCAAAATTCCAAGAATCATTTAAATAAAAGTCAGGATATGTCAATAATAAATCACTCAGGACATCAGAAAATGGTCTTACAAAGTCGGCCCATGAACCTTGACTAATGACTTATCTCCCCTTAAATCACCTCCCATGGAATCTAAGGTTTTTACATTTGACAACAGTTTCAGCTGTCTGGTCCTCTAAATCACCTCAGAGCCCTAGAGTATGGCCCCTAATTAAGGGACACACATCAGCATACTAATCATAACGGCTCATTTAAATCAAAATCACAGGACTTAGGACCATAATGAATTCCCCGGTCCAACTGTGTTATTGCCCACACCCGGTGTCTAACCCCTGTTTTTTGTGTAAATGTTTCCAGAAGAGGTGTCCATTTTGAAGATAATTATAACATGGGAAATTTATGTATACTTTTATCTGTTAAGTCAACTGTTCACCATAAGTCTTTCTGTCCAACCTGCTACTCGCAGGAACCATGGAGAGACTAAGCCCCAAGATGAATATAGTTCTGAAATTGTTAGCTTCATGGCATGTTGAAAGATATGAAATCACCTAAAACAAATTCAAATTAATTCTTATTTCTGAAATAACTTCTTCCTCACTCAGTCACAACAAACAAGATAGCTTTTATACCCAAGACATTTATAAACCTACGAAAGATAATAACTTTAAACCTATATCTTCACCCTAATATTTTCAGAACAAGCTCAACAATACTTCCCACCCTGTATGAGCTACCCAATGTCCCCATTTTTCAAATGTAACAGCCCTAATAGAATACACATGGTTCAGTAATTTGCCTATCTTCCCCTGCAGTCAGCCTATCCCTTGATCTTGACAATAGATTAGCAGTAATGGAGATATCAGTGACAAAGTACATTAACAAAATAACTGTTTCTTTAACACTGGTCAAGCTGTCTCCTCTGAAGTAGGGATGTCTGTGACAGCTAGTTGTTAAAAAGTTAACAGAATATTTCTCTACAATATATTCACATACTTGTCAACCGTCCCTATTTTGGAAGGAGACTCCCAATTTTGAACCCCCAGTTTAGACCATTTTAGAAATTCACATCTTTCTGGCCATATCAGAAAAACGCATAAAAACACTTTTTGAGCATGTGGCCATGCTATTGAACAAACCAATACAAAACATTGTTTAAGTTCCATTTGAAGTCTTCCCGATTATTCAAAACAGTATAATGTCAACATTTTATACTATTTATGTCAATTCTGTTGAATTATGGTCAGCTAGAGAGATCTTTTCTTTTGCTGGATGTATCTATGGTAAAGCCAGATCAAGGACCAGGATTAAGAATCAATAGTGGAGATAAGTAGTCAAATTTGCACTTTACAGAGTTATTTCTGTTGCAGGTAGGTACAATGTATCACTTTATGGCATCATTATTTTGTGGGCACAATTCACATTGTTTTCTCCAAAAAGTATGTTGTTACGCTTGCAAACACATGATGTCAAAATCGATACCTACCCGCAAGGGCAGATAACTCTGTAATATGCAAATACAGAATTACATGAAGGAATAAATCAAACATTTAATGAAAACCAAAAATCTTGGTATCCACTTATCTTTGGTGTAGATGCAATGATGTTATCTTGATCATTTTGGCGTTAACTGTAACATGAGAGGAGAAAATATTAAGTGTTCATATCATAGAGGAACCCAGAAACTTCTAAAATTCAGACAGAATTTTAGAAACTCTGAATTAATCAAACCTGACTGACTTGTGGTTGTGCAAACTATCTATTTCAGCCAAGACATTAACAGTAAATTGCTCTCTTATCTAAAAGTTCTTTATGTTCATTAGTTACAGATTATCTCCCCTTAATTGGTTTAAAACTTGATTCTAAACGAATACTATAAGCAATAACACTACCAAGCTCAATCTATATTTCTAATATCTTAGAGACAAGACATAACTCACTTCTGCGCCGATAAACTCTATAAAGTATTCCAATTATGTCTTTTCTATACAGTCCAAGCAATGACATCAAAAACACATCACTATTGACCCCCCTTAATTTGAGCTTTAACTTGTGAAAAACAGTACCCATCACATCAATCAAACATTCAAAGTCTAGACTAAAATCTAGCTACAGTACACTGCAAAAGGAAATATTCACGCAAAAAGGCAGTAATCTTTAACATCTGAAGTATGTAATTTTCTTTTCAATTTCCATCGGAGATTGTCACTAAAAGTCCATGCCTAGGTATCATAGATTTTGAACCCTCAACAGTCTCCCAACGTCTGAACCAAAGTGAAAAATCTACGTAGAAAACTCAATTTTAAAACTAACTAAAAACACACAAACAAGCAAAATATTGTTGCTGCGGTTTTCTTTCGCTACCTAAACTATGGTGACAATTGTCATTACTCCACAATTCTAGCCCAATAGACCTACGTTACCGTGACAATAGGTTATTGACAAGCGAGGCAGTGATTGTGAAAATAGGTACGAAAATCAAACTTGTTAGATTTCCGACTGGTGGAACAATTCTCTCCTCTCCATCTGTGTTCTCAGACTATTACCTCAGTCGTACTAACCCTCAATAGACCCAAATGTATTTACCTCGCTCACACCAGATTGTCACATTACATTTAGAATTTTTCAGACAGAAATGTTGCTCCGACCATCAGCTGTAATGAGAGAAATTGGTTTATTTGTTGTGTAGCAGGTCTTCTCTCAATACCACTTTATTATCGTAATAACAGCGTGATGTCAACAATACTAAACTAATCTGTCACTTCTTTCAATAAATAGACATTCATGTCTTAATTTCATGACTGAAAATCACAACTGGGCATCAAAACATCAAAGCATAGAACAAGTTCATGGAGTTCAGGTTAAAAAACACAGGATGTAAATACTACATAAAATATGTCAATTCTACTCATATTTGTTCAGTAAGTAATATTTCATGTTTCATGTTTAAATTGCATGGCTAGAATATCAACTAAGCATAATGAAATGATGATGGGCTAAAAAATCATTAATTAGCATCAGACATGTTCATGTGGCTCTCAAATCATTAATTAAAGATTAAGGGGGAATAACTCCTACATATATTTCTAAGTTACACATGAAGCATTAGTCTTGCACACCGACAAGTAGAGGAATTGAAATGAATAACACATCAAATGGTAAATAATTGATACCCGCATGGATTTCAGGAGATGCTTCCTAAAACTGTCTGAAGAATGCCAAATTTATCTTAAATCTTGGTAAAGAGCGGCCGTTAATTCAGATCTTTTATTAGACAAATGTCTTCCCAACAGTTCTTATTTCCAAGTGTATGCTTCTTCGTCATCAGTCTGTTATATGGGTAGCTATTTTAAGACATTTTTCAGACATTTTGCCATGACTGTAGAATTTCAAAATGAAATCTAACTGATTTTCACATCAGTTGTTTTATATCAAAAATATTTAAAATATGGATAGTGATTTGACATATTTAGGTACTTGTTATGCTAAACCTTGATAGTTTGTGTATTTTACTGTTTAAGTCATTGTATTCATCCTTACTATTCTCAACCAATAAAATAAAACAAATCAGCTTTAAATTCTCAAATGCTCCAAATTATTACATTACTATTTGAACTGACTGACAATTGATCCCATGCTTTCTAAAGAACATATAAGCCTATTCTGTTTAACCAAAAATAAGTATTCATCAATTGTTAAATTAATGTTGCAAAAAAAGCTAAGGTAGAAAATACAAAATCAATAATTAAAATGAAAATATAGTTTGAAGTCTCAAAAAAGATTTCTTAGTCTAATTTTGTCTTGAGTAAAACATTTGGACAGAAGTTAGGTGAAGTAAAGGAGGTGACTAAAGTTTCAATTAGTATGACAAAGTTGACAAGAAATCAAGGCCGAGATTCCAATACTGATGATTGATTGCCCTTAATCTCATATAAAAATTTATATTTTTGAGGTTTTTCATTGTAAAACCAATTTTCATGATGTAATACTTACGTTATGGTAACGTATTACTGAAATGAAATCTTATTTTAAGTCCAGAAAAGCATTTTTTTTATAATCATAATCTCATCCAGTAATGCATATCCTATTTTTTTCAATTCAAATATGGCTATAAGCCTGAATGATCCATTAAAACTTTAAGATAATTTACATGGTAACATAATTCTGAGTATATATGTAGAGGAACTGCTTCACAGCTTTAACATATGTCGTCTTTATATCTGCAGTAGCACTCAATAGAAAATTATCCATACATTGTCTGATATCACATGCTCTAATGTAAAATGAAGCATGTAACAATCAGAGGATACCCAATTCATCAGCAACAAACATTTCCTATCTGTCATCATATGAAATATGAATTCTTTTTAAGAACAGCTCACCCTAGCTATCGCAGAACTAAAATCTCTCGGTGCAAATTCAATAATAAAGCATTTTAATGAATTAAGCAAAAACAGCCTTTCTGTTGAGTGAAGCTATTTCAATCCGTAGCTAATACTGTCAGTATCAGGTTTCCCATAGCACTACAGGATTGATTACACAAAAAAAAACACATTTTAATGTGAACTTAAAATTCTATGACACTCAAGCTAGGAAAACAATCGGCTTCATTACACAATTTGTTAATTCACTTAACGCTGACATTGTATCTAGCAATTCTAGGTCATTAGAATGTTTGTGATATCACAAGGTTTTGTTATAAAGGATCAGGGTTCATCTGTATCACTATCAAGCTTATAACATGTTGCAAGATCGACTGATATGGATCCATTAACCGATGGAATATGCAATATCATCAAATTGAAAAGAAAAGGGCACAATAGACCTGTAACTCACCCGCTAGCCAATGATCATTATATAAACTTGATAATCTATTATTAAAACATGCTATATGTCTGATATCCTCTGAATTTGAACCCAGTAATGGTTCAGATTTTTAGATTTTCAAACTGCTTGGCCTCTGAAAAATCAATCTGAAATTAAATCCAGTTTGACCCCACTGACCTTGAACAAAGTTTTAGTCAACTTGTTTTAGTGACACAAATTTACAGAAATTAATCCTCAAATAAGCCAGTACTTCAATCAAATATCAGATTCCTTGATCTGGATATAATATCAAAGATTCATTTCAGAATTTAAAATCACATATTTGACCCCAATGGCATTCATGTGGAGAGTTACTTGAAACTGTGGAAATATATCGGCCAGAGTGTCTTTTAAGGATTTTTTCTGATTGACCCATCAGAAAAACACCAACAAAAGTACTTTGTCGGGACCAATGTCAGTCCTAATGCATTAAAATTTTTCATGACTGCAAGATTTCATGGGCAAAACTATCGCACCATATTCTCAGAGTTAGAACTTGAGAGACGTTCAATTTATATGACAGACCTGTTTTTCAAGATGGCGATATTTTCCTTTGGCTGTCAGAATCTTTCGTATTTGACCACTGTAAAACGTATTATCCATGAAAATCTTGGATTCCATAGTTCAGATCGTCTGGAGCCGAAAAAGATAACTAGGGACAACTTTGCCCGAGTAATACGGTGTGGTACCATGTTTGCAGACAGGTTATCAATCAATTCATGCAAGTTTCATTTTTGATAGCGGCATATTGACGACGACGGAAACACTTGCACGAAAACATGATGACTATAGGTAGGATCCTGCGTATACCTTCTTCGAAACTGATATGTTTTAACCTTTTGACTTTTGGATCAAGACCTACATTGCTGGGAAATGTCCTGTTACTGTATTTTATGTAAGAATCAGCAATGTTTCCATGGTACTACTGTAAAAAATGTGCGAAAAATGAAAACCTAAAAAAATTTTCATCAGCAAAATGCTTTACTTTTGTTACAGATCATATGGAGACCAAATTTCTGAAATATTGTGGTAATGAAGTTAATTAATATAGTGAAATTCCAAATGGTAAGCAATACATTATGCATACAATGGTTTTTAGAGTTATGCTCCAGAAACCATTCGTACGAGTGATTTGCCAGGGTTTACTTACGGACGTCCACGGGAACAAAGAGCGAGTTTGTGGTAACGGCGGACATTTGTATATCCATATTCACAGTAAAAACCTGATCTAATTTCCATCCAGAACCAACTGGTTTCTTGTTGGGCAGGCTAACTATAGCAATTGTTTTAAAAATATTCCAAATACTAATTAGGATAATTGCTTAAGAAATGTGTGAGCAGACCCAAAATCTTAAACATCTCCTCCAAGGATTACCGTGAAACAATCTTGGATCTATGTCGAAACAGTGACCCAAGCATCCCCTTGTTTCTGACCCCATACCCTTTTCAAGTCTCAAATCTCAAATTCATTCTAATAGGTGAATATCTATACAGGTAATGATATATGTGTCTTGGTGATATATAACGTATAGATCACTGTCTTAATTTATCATCCAACTCCATATCCAACAGATTTTTAAGAAATCTAAAAGTTGCTTTTTCACACTTAAGGAATTTACATCAGGAAATGATCTTTAGGTAAATGCACATATCTGTAAACTCTTCAACATTTAGGAGTGATGGCAAAAGTTTTATACAAAAAATCTCTTCTGTATTAAATATGAGTGAGAAAACAGTCAGATTCCACACGATGTTGTTCAGAAATATCTGTAACCAAAGAGCATCGACTACAAACTTTTACCATTCGATAGCTGATGCATGACTGTACGGACAGACCATTGTTTTAGCAGAACAGAGTGAATTGGTTTGGAATGCCAAGTAAAACATATCTGGGTTGTTTTAAGATGGAGGTTAAATAAATACAGACTGAGGCTAATGACCATGAGCTTGGTACCTACCACACCGGCTGGTACTCAGGACTTTGATGAATACATGGACATATAGTGAATTTGTTCAACACAAAAAATAACGCAAAATATGTTTTTGGCAAAAATCAAGGCCATCATTTCAAGGCTTATGATGTTCACAAAATTCATTAGGCATTGAATGAGTCTAGAGCAATCTTGGATTTAGGTATTAGTTGGTTTGTATTTGCAAGTTATTAATTTTTTAGTAATCGCCTTGCTTTTAAAATTAAGTCACATTTGTTTTTATAAGGAGTCACCAAATTTTCTTCGAAATAAAAAAAGATAATAAGACAGTTTATATGAAAACAAATATGCACAAATGAAAAAACAATGCTTGCTTCAAATCAATTGTCTTTCCAGTCACAAAATGGTACTGACGCCCATCACTGATCGACCATCACATAGTAAAAGGGTTACATTGTCTATCTGTTTGGGCTGGAGCATTACACTGATATGCATGTAACTATCACAATTCCTGTACAAAATCAAGATTGAGAAACAGACAAGAAAGATTATCTATGTAGGTAACAGCTCAGTTCAAAATTTATTGGAAAATATAGATTTCCCCAAGGTTCATAATTCAGATGAATGATTACAATGCAGAATATTTGCTAGTGTTTTCTTTCAATGATTTTATATCAACATTATCACTTCCATCTCTTCTGGTATAAGAATGGGACTTGTAGGACCATGGCCCTGAAATAGGCAAGTCTAGACTCCAAAATTACAGTCCTTCTCAAATATCTGGATACAGCAACCGGTAATCACATTATTCACACTTAAATGTGGTAAATACGATTCAAACAACTTCTACTACACATGATGTGGTAAATATCTTCAACTTCTACTACATATATAATATGGTAAATATCCTCAACTTATACTACATATATAATATGGTAAATATCCTCAACTTCTACTACACATGATGTGGTAATTATCAGCAACTTTTACTACATATATAATGTGTCAAATATCTTTAACTTCTACTACACATGATGTGGTAAATATCCTCAACTTCTACTACATATATAATATGGTAAATATCCTCAACTTCTACTACATATATAATGTGTCAAATATCCTCATATTCTACTACACATGATGTGGTAAATATCCTCAACTTAGCTACAATATATGTGGTAAATATTATCCTAAACTTCTACTACCACATGATGTGGTATAATATCCTCAACTTCTACTACATATACATTATGGTTAAAATATCCTCAACTTCTACTACATATATAATGTGTCAAAATATATCCCAACTTTTACTACACATGATGTTGGTCAACTATCATCAACTTCTCTACTACACATGATGTGGGTGAGATATCCTCAATCTCTACTACACATGACGTGGTAAATATCCTCAAACTTCTACTATACATGATGTGGGTAAAATATCTTACAACTTCTACAACATATGTGGTAAATATCGTCAACTTTTACTACACATGATGGTTGTCCAATATCCTCCAACTTCTACTATACATGATGTGAAAAGCTACCTCAAATTTAACTATTCACGATGAGGTAAATTATCCTCAACAATACTATACATGATGTGGTAAATATCCTTCAACTTCTATACACATGTGGGTAAATAACCTCAACTTCTACTACCACATGTGTGTTAAAACATCCTCAACTTATTACAATACACAATGTAGGTGAATATCCTTAACTTACTACTAAACCTAATGTGACAAATATCACATCTACATATTTCTATACATGATGTGGTAAATTATCCTCAACTTCTACTTTATCATAATGTTACAAATATCCTCAGCTTTTCTATACTTGATGTGGTAAATACTCCTCAACTTCTACAATACATGTTGTGGTAAATCCTAACCTTTTAACAATACAAATGTGGTTAAATATCCTCAACTTCGTACAATACAGTGAAGTTGGTAATTATCCTCAACTTCTACTACACCTGATTGTAAAATGTCCTCAGCTTCTACCTGTTCAAGAAGTGTGTAAATATCCTCAACTTCTACTATACATATGTGGTAAATATCCTCAACTTCTACATTACACATGATGTGGTAAATATCCTCAACTTCTACAATACATGATGTGATAAATATCCTCCTTCTACTACACATGATGTGGTATAAATATCCTCAACTTCTACTACATGATGTGGTAAATATCCTCAACTTCTACTACTATATAATGTGGGTCAAATATCCTCAACTTCTAACTACATGATGTGGTAAATATCCTCAACTTCTACTATACATTGATGTGGTGAATATCCTCAATCTCTACTATACACATGACAGTGTAAATATCCTCAACTTCTACTACATACATGATGTGGTAAATATCCTTCATGATACATGTGGTAAATATCGTCAACTTTTACTACACATTGTTGTTGTCAATATCCTCAACTTCTACTATACATGATGTGGTAAAATATCCTCAACTTTCTACTATTCACGATGTTGTAAATATCTCAACTTCTACTGTCATGATGTGGTAAATATCTCAACAATGTGGTAAATATCTTTTACAATACATGATGTGGTAAATATCCTCAACTTCTACAATACATGATGTGGTTAAATATCCTCAACTTTTACAATACAATGATGTGGTAAATATCCTCAACTTCTACAATGTGACAAATATCCTCAACTTTTTATATACATGATGTGGTAAATATCCTCAACTTCTACTAATACATGATGTGGTAAATATCCTCAACTTTTACTATACAAATGTGTGGTACATATCATCAATTCTACAATACATGTTGTGGTAAATATCCTCAACTTCTACAATACATGATGTGGTAAATATCCTCAACTTCTACAATTTACATGATGTGGTAAATATCCTCAACTTCTACTATACATGATGTGGTAAATTCCATCCTCAAACTTGTGGTAAATACTTCTTACATGATGTGGTAAATATCCTCAACTTCTTACTATACATAATGTGGTAAATATCCTCAACTTCTTCTATACATGATGTGGTAAATATCCTCAACTTCTACTATACATGAATGTGGTAAATATCCTCAACTTCTTCTTTACATAATGTGACAAATATCCTAAACTTCTACAATACATGATGTGATAAATGTCCTCAGCTTCTACTATTCATGATGTGGTAAATATCCTCAACTTCTACTATACACAATGTGGTAAATATCTTCAACTTCTACTATACAAATGTGGTAAATATCCTTAACTTCTACAATACATTATGTGGTAAATATCCTCAACTTTTACTACACATGATGTGGTAAATATCCTCAACTTCTACCACACATGATGTAGTAAATATCCTCAACTTTTACCACACATGATGTGGTAAATATCCTCAACTTCTACTACACATGATGTGGTAAATATCCTCAACTTCTATTGTAGATGATGTGGTAAATATTCACAACTTCTACTATACACAATGTGGTAAATATCCTCAACTTCTACTAGACATAATGTGACAAATATCCACAACTTCTACTACACATGATGTGGTAAATATCCTCAACTTCTACTAAGCATGATGTGGTAAATATCCTCAACTTCTACCACACATGATGTAGTAAATATCCACAACTTCTACTATACACAATGTGGTAAATATCCTCAACTTTTACAATACACAATGTGCTTAATATGCTCAACTTCTACTACACAAGATGTGGTAAATATCCTCAACTTCTACATTACACAACATGGTAAATATCCTTAACTTCTACTACACTTAATGTGACAAATATCCTCAACTTTTCTATACATGATGTGGTAAATATCCTCAATTTCTACTATACACAATGTGGTAAATATCTTCAACTTCTACAACACATGATATTGTCAATATCCTCAACTTCTACTACACATGAGGTCGTAAATTTCCTCAACTTCTACAATACACAATGTGGTAAATATCTTCAACTTCTACAACACATGTGGTAAATATCCTGAACTTCTACTACACATCATGTTGTCAATATCCTCAATTTCTACAATACACAATGTGGTAAATATCCTCAACTTCTACAACACATGTGGTAAATATCCTGAATTTCTACAATACATGACGTGGTAAATACCCTCAACTTCTACAATACATGTGGTAAAAACCTCATTTTTTACTTCACACACAGTAGTATGGTACATGTCTTTATTACATATGATTAACATGATGTGGTAAATATCCTGACCTGGTGATTATTCAATCATTTGATCATGAAGCACAAACATATTTTATCAATGTCTCAGTTAAAGCTTTCTTATTTTGAAGTATTCATGTTGAGCTATGGTTGAGGCATGGAGGCTTTTTAGTACAATTTCAATTCTTCAATTTTGTACCCTAAGCCATTTTCCATCCATTTTTTGTTTTTCATTTTTTTTTCTTCAATCCAATGTCCTATTATAATCTTACCTTTCCAAAACATCCATTATTTAATAGAGAGCTGGGAGAGAGGCAGCCACATTACGGCCTATCAACAGTGCACCAGTCATCATGTCACACCAGTTTTGTAGAATAGAGAAAATTGAATTTTCCTCTGAAGCAGAAACTGTGTTTGTGTCGTTTTTGATGTTGGATTAATTGAGCAGTAAACGAGAAAGCCTTTCAATATGTCACACAGCACCACAACCGTGTACAGACCTAGAATAGCAATAACCATTGTTGTATGATGTTTGTCATTACGATCAACAAATATGAAACACTGCACAGTTGGATATTTCTGCAGTGATGATAAAGGCGATCGGACGGAACAGAGGTTCATTCATACCGATACCCAGGATGAGGAATGTGGATGACATATAAAAAGGATGGAGGATGGAATATAAAATGGTGAAAGATGGGAAAATACTTAGGGATCACTAGGAGTGGGGATTCAATATACCAGAATCTTTATTTCTAATAAAGCTTTGGCAAAAGTCCACAAACATTTGTAAAGGTATTTCTGATTGAATTGGACTGGGAGTGTTTAATTTTGTCTGGTCTTTTTCTTCATTTGTGGTTTGTGACATCAATAAATACAGCAATGAAATAGAACTTGATGTCTTTTTTAATTTACCTTTTAAGCATTGGAGTAGCATTGTTTTGACTAACTGTAATGGAGGTTGGTTTGTTGACTAGTGAATACAGCCTTGATACCATGTTATGATATGTACCCATGATTTTGGAAAAGGGAGACAACTGTTCTGAAAAGGAAGAGAAGAAATTATCCCACCGCCATATGAAGCTGAGACAGAAGGGGGCAGTCATTAGGTACACTTTACACCCCCTCCCCAACCCCCAACCCCATCCAACCCCATCACCCCCCCCCCCCCCAAAAAAAAAAACAAGAGGCCCATGGGCCTTAACGGTCATCTGACTCATGGCACAAAACAACAAAGTCACAGTATAAAGTATTGGTTAACGATTAATATAAACAATACAAGGAACTCCTTATTTGAATATGTAAGTTTCTGAAAAAGGTAAATGTCATTTATTGAATAAACTTGGTAGCCCTTCATCCAAATATGGTCGAAACCCATTCAAGGATTAATATAAGGAGGAGTCAGATTTTAAAGCCAAATTTCAGCAAAGCTCCCATTTTGGACCACGGTCATACTATCCCCATGGGTCTTACCTCGGTCCTTTATAAAATATGATTGTCCTTACCTAAAGTTCCCCCTTCTGAATCAATTAAAACCACTATAGACCAATTTTCATTAAGATCGGAGACTGAAACCTTAAAACAGGAAGTGGGCCAGCGGCCATCTTGGAATACCAAAATCTTTACGAAAATGTTTGCATGTTGTTCGGCATCAATTAAAACCCCTATAAACCAATTTTCATTGAGATCGGAGACTGAAACCTTAAAACAGGAAGTGGGCCAGCGGCCATCTTGGAATACCAAAATCTTTACGAAAATGTTTGCATGTTGTTCGGCATCAATTAAAACCCCTATAGACCAATTTTCATTGAGATCGGAGACTGAAACCTTAAAACAGGAAGTGGGCAAGCGACCATCTTGGAATACCAAAATCTTTACGAAAATGTTTGCATGTTGTTCGGCATCAATTAAAACCCCTATAGACCAATTTTCATTGAGATCGGAGACTGAAACCTTAAAACAGGAAGTAGGCCAGCGGCCATCTTGGAATACCAAAATCTTTACGAAAATGTTTGCATGTTGTTCGGCATCAATTAAAACCCCTATAGACCAATTTTCATTGAGATCGGAGACTGAAACCTTAAAACACGAAGTGGGCCAGCGGCCATCTTGGAATACCAAAATCTTTACGAAAATGTTTGCATGTTGTTTGGCATCAATTAAAACCCCTATAGACCAATTTTTATTGAGATCGAGACTGAAACCTTAAAACAGGAAGTGAGCCAGCTAAAATTAAGAAAATTTGCCCTTTTGGGGCCCCACCCCTCAGTTCCTAGGGTTCAGACCAGACTCATTTATATAAAATATAATTGTGTTTCCCCAATGATGCTTCACACCAAATATGGATAAAATTCATCCAAGGATGGAGGAGGAGTAGGATTTTAAAGCTAAAATTAAGAAAATTTCCCCATTTGGGGCCCCACCCCTCAGCCCCTAGGGGTCGGACCAGGCTCATTTGTAATATGATTGTCCTTCCCCAATGATGTTTCACAACAAATATGGATGAAATCCATCAAAGGATGAAGGAGGAGAAGGATTGTAAAGCTAAAATTAAGAAAATTTGCCTTTTTGGGGCCCTACCCCTCAGCCCCTAGGGGTCGGACCAGGCTCATTTATATAAAATATGATTGTCCATCCCAAATGATGTTTCACACCAAATATGGATGAAATCCATCCAAGGATGAAGGAGGAGTAGGATTTTAAAGCTTAAAATAAGAAAATTCGCCCTTTTGGGGCCCCACCCCTCAGCCCCTAGGGGTCGGACCAGGCTCATTTATATAAAATATGATTGTCCTTCCCCAATGATGTTTCAAACCAAATATGGATGAAATCCATCCAAGGATGAAGGAGGAGTAGGATTTTAAAGCTAAAATTAAGAAAATTTGCCCTTTTGTGGCCCCGCCCCTCTGACCCTAGGGGTCGGACCAGACTCATTTATATAAAATATGATTGTCCTTCCCCAATGATGTTTCAAACCAAATATGGATGAAATCCATCCAAGGATGAAGGAGGAGTAGGATTTTAAAGCTAAAATTAAGAAAATTTGCCCTTTTGTGGCCCCGCCCCTCTGACCCTAGGGGTCGGACCAGGCTCATTTATATAAAATATGATTGTCCTTCCCTAATGAAGTTTCACACCAAATATGGATGAAATCTATCCAAGGATGAAGGGGGAGTAGGATTTTAAAGCTTAAAATAAGAAAATTTGCCCTTTTGGTGCCCCACCCCTCAGCCCCTAGGGGTCGGACCAGGCTCATTTATATAAAATATGATTGTCTTTCCCTAATGATGCTTCAAACCAAATATGGATGAAATCCATCAAAGGATGAAGGAGGAGTAGGCTTTCATATAAATAGTCTTACGCACGGCGCACGGCGCACGGCGCACGGCGGACGGCGCACGACGACGGACGAAACACGATGACAATAGGTCATCCTGACCTTCGGTCAGATGACCTAAAAACTCCCTTCATTTTATGACACATGGCTGAAAAAGAAGACAAACACTTATTTATGATAGAAAGGGGAGATTATCAAATAATCAATATAATTTCATAGGTTCAGTACATTCATTTCATAATCAAACTCACTCATGGACAATGTACCCATCTCCAAAACTACTTTTAGTACCCGTGACATTTGACATTTATTTTTAACATTAGACAGTAATATACTGTTTTTGCGTCTGTAATCCAACTTTTACACTCAATGCTATCATACAATCGATAATTTTGAGGAATAAAATTTTTGAATTTCAAATTTGATAAACTATTGATATAGTGATTGACTTCTACAGATAGGATCTACATACATTGTACCCAGTAAGTCTTTTATAGGCACTAGAGTATTCCTAACACAACACAGACACAGATAAGTAGCGTTTCATATCCAGAAACGATGCTCAAGGGGAGACAATCACACTTAGAAGGATTATCTAGACGCATACATCTCCGTGATATCAAAATCCCTCAGGTCATAAATGTTTCAAAAACAAATATTCATTGACAGCCATTAGGTTGTTTATGAAAGCAAAGCCCTCCATGAAAATTTGGCAAGGTTCAGATATTGACTGTGTGAAATAGACAACACATAATTGAAACAGACAACACCCTACGATGCAAGTTGAATGTTGATTTCATATCATATCAAAAATCATTTCTTTTATTTCCAGTGTTGTTTCTTTTCCCTATCATAAATGACAAAAGTTTTAAAGAAGCCAAACCAAAGGCCTGTATGGGCCTGTATTGCTCATTTGCTTTTAGACTATTTCCATAATTGTACAAAATTCAACATATTTAACCTCTGTAATCTTGAACGAAGTCAACAAAATTTTAATTTGATGTGGCAATATTCTCTCTCTCAAACAGTTATATTTTAGGGATGTGACCATTGTTCCATATCATATTTAATATAGTTACATTTTTGAGATGTTATTCTACGTTCTGTTCTATATTAAGTTACATTTTAGCGATGTGACTAGTGTTCCATATCGAATATACATGTAGTTACATTTTAGAGAAATGATTCTTGCTTCATGTTCTATATCCTTTGTGGAATTTACTTCAATTTTGTATCAATAGTTTCATAAAATTCAAAAGTTTGTTTTTATAGGGGATAGATATTGATTTGACTTTTTTTCCCAAATACACTAGTCTACAGTTTTTCTTTTGTGATATTTTGAAATGTTTTCGGTATTTTCACATATACAAGCTGTATGTCCCCATTGCCAAGTTTAATCAATTTTGACATTTCATTATTGATTTTGAGTTATTTATAAAGTTCATTTTTTTCAATGTGACCATAGTTCCATATCTAATATAGTTACATTTTAGCAGTGTGATTCTTGCTTTACATCCAATACAGGTTCCTGGTAGATATAAACGTCCTGCTTAAGGAAACCATAGACACCTCCTCCATTGGGAGAAATCAAAGTGCTAATTACCTCATTACTATTCAAACTCATTGAGAAAAAAACTGCAAGTGTCCATTTAAAGAGAAAAGCATCTCATCAATAACCAGAGACAGGCTAGGATGTTTTTTATATCCGAGTACCCTACCACAGATTTGGCCCTGACAACCACTGTATTCTGTAGATATTGGAACCTTTTTTCTACCACTCCAAATCAATACGTATCTGTCCAGGCCAATGGGCTGAGATTTATTCTAATGCAGTCTAGGGTATCACCCGACTTAGATACCAGGAAAATAGATTTGCCATCTGGGGAAAGGGATAGATATATTTCTGTCTCCAATCAAATGTATCTATTTCTCCATGTTGCTCACTGAGCCCCTTCCTACGCTGACCTCTCTCTCCCAATCCTCCGTGAACTGATTCTAGACGATTCTTGATGCCACAGTTCATGACGAAACCTGGCCATTGTACGGGATCATCAAGCGACCAACCATATCAGGCATTGTTAAATAGCCTGGAAAAGTGTAGATCAGTCACTTTGTGAGAGCAGACAATGGCTTGACAGCCAGTAATGGCTCCTGTTAGGTTGAATAACTACAAACCTACACAAGGTACACTTCCCTTGTTTGCTGTGGCCATCCATTATTACTTGGTAGAAAAAGATGGAAGCATTTGAAATTAAGATTTGTTACTTTGAAATAACTGACCTCGGTAACATATAAACTGGGGAAGCCAAGCAGTTTTAATCTTATATATGGCTTTTTATTCAAGGGGTAATGGTGAGCCTTTTACCTGTTACCCCTGAAGTTTCATTATGGACTGCTCCTATTTGAAGTTGAAGAGTCTAAATGTGTCTGCAGGGATGAATGCGTTAAGGCATTCTAAAATTTGGAAAAAAACGTTGCTTAGGATCTGAAGGTTAATTGTGGGTTTTTTTTAATTCTCCATCTTTCTCCAAGCTCTAAAATTACCAGGACTGTTAAAGAGAATATAAACAAAAACAAATCATATAAGATAAATGTTGTTTTACCAGGAGTCCCTTACACTACACTCCTTCCATTCTATGACATTCACAACGTCCTCTCACTCCACACTTTCCCATTACATACCCTGATATCTTAAAACATCCCCATATCTACTTACTACCTGAACATCCCTTTAATCTCCATTCTACCTAAACAACCCCCAATCTCCATTCTACCTAAACAACCCCCAATTTCCATTCTACCTGAACACCCTCCCAATCTCCATTCTACCTGAACATCCCTTTAATCTCCATTCTACCTAAACAACCCCCAATCTCCATTCTACCTTAACAACCCCGAATTTCCATTCTACCTGAACAACCCCCAATCTCCATTCTACCTGAACATCCCCCAATCTCCATTCTACCTGAACATCCCCAAATCTCCATTGTACCTGAACATCCCCCAATCTCCATTCTACCTGAACAAGCCCCATTCTATCTCCATTCTACCTAAACAACCCCCAATCTCCATTCTACCTGAACATCTCCCAATCTCCATTCTACCAGAACAACCCCCAATCTCCATTCTAGCTGAACATCCCCCAATCTCCATTCTACCTGAACATCCCCCAATCTCCATTCTACCTGAACAACCCCCAATCTACATTCAACCTAAACATCCCCAAATCTCCATTCTACCTGAACAATCCCCTATCTCCATTCTATCTGAACATCCCCCAATCTCCATTCTACCTGAACAACCCCCAATCTCCATTCTATCTGAACATCCCCCAATCTCCATTCTACCTAAACAACCCCCAATCTCCATTCTACCTGAACATCCCCGAATCTCCATTCTACCTGAACATCCCCCAATCTCCATTATACCTGAACATTCCCCAATCTCCGTTCTACCTAAACAACCCCCAATCTCCATTCTACCTGAACAACCCCCTATCTCCATTCTATCTGAACATCCCCCAATCTCCATTCTACCTGAACAACTCCCTATCTCCATTCTACCTGACCAACCCCCATTCTCCATTCTACCTAAACAACCCCCAATCTCCATTCTACCTGAACAACCCCCAATCTGCATTCTACCTAAACAACCCCCAATCTGCATTCTAGCTGAACATCCCCCAATCTCCATTCTACCTGAACATCCCCCAATCTCCATTCTACCTGAAGAACCCCCAATCTACATTCAACCTAAACATCCCCAAATCTCCATTCTACCTGAACATCCCTTTAATCTCCATTCTACCTGAAACAACCCCCGATCTCCATTCTACCTGAACATCCCCCAATCTCCATTCTACCTGAACATCCCCCAATCTCCATTCTACCTGAACAACTCCCTATCTCCATTCTACCTGAACAACCCCCAATCTCCATTCTACCTAAACAACCCCCAATCTCCATTCTACCTAAACAACCCCCAATCTCCATTATACCTGAACATTCCTCAATCTCCATTCTACCTAAACAACCCCCAATCTCCATTCTACCTGAACAACCCCCAATCTCCATTCTACCTAAACATCCGCCAATCTCCATTCTACCAAAACAACCCCCAATCTCCATTCTACCTAAACAACCCCCAATCTCCATTCTACCTAAACAACCCCCAATCTCCATTTATACCTGAACATTCCTCAATCTCCATTCTACCTAAACAACCCCCAATCTCCATTCTACCTGAACAACCCCCAATCTCCATTCTACCTAAACATCCGCCAATCTCCATTCTACCAAAACAACCCCCAATCTCCATTCTACCAAAACAACCCCAATTTCCATTCTACCTGAACATCCTCGAATCTCCATTCTACCTGATTAACCCCCTATCTCCATTCTATCTGAACATCCCCAATCTCCATTCTACCTAAACAACTCCCTATCTCCATTCTACCTGACCAACCCCCATTCTCCATTCTACCTGAACAACCCCCAATCTCCATTCTACCTGAACATCCCCCAATCTCCATTCTATCTGAACCATATCCAATCTCCATTCTACCTGAACAACCCCTTCTCCCACCTCCACCCATATCTATAGAGCCTATACCAAATTTATTTAATTTTTTACCAAAATTGCACTGAACCCAACAGCTATAGACTTAAAACTTACTCTGAAGCAAAAACCAGTGAGACCCTGTCTACAAAATTCTAACCATAGACAATACCTTTATCAGAGTACATAAACAAATATGCTACATCAGATAAATTCCTAAAGAAATTGATTTTTAACATTTACGCCTGAGAGATGAGCAGAATATGGAGAAATTTTATCGCTATGGTTTCAACTGCACGTTTCCCCTGTAATGTAAGACCTAGTGTATGTTTCGATAGAGGGCTATAAGCTCCTTAAACAATGCATTATTCAAATACCTCTGACACTGTTATATCTTGTATTATATCTTGTTATAACAGATCATTATAATATCTACAAGACGCGAGTCTATATGAATTATGCTTTAGATGTACTCTTAAGGCATCCCAGCAGAGTTGTCCTTTACATTTTAAATTACTTATGAAGCCTTTAAAGTACAGTGAAGATAATTATAAGAAAATTTAAGATAAACTGTACATGTATACTTTATATGCTTTTTGAGTTAATGAAATTTTAATTGAAAATCAATTATGAACAAGTTAGCCAAATGATACAATCACCATAATAGCTATATAAACAATATGCAGTAATACAATTAGTGAAATTGTACAACAATGCTTGCCTGAAAAGCATTAAGAGTCATCAAGAAATGGGAAAGTACTAGAGAAAGGTTGTTGAGTTTCATTTTGTATATGTATGTTAACAGAATATATGGGCTAGGGTTATGGGGAATGCATTATATCACAAATATTTCGAGGAAATGGCCTGAACTAACACAATCAAATTTTCTTTTGAAGAAAAAACTATCTATGCTAAATAACTAAAATTAGTCAGAAAAAACTGACTGTGCGTACAAATTAAACTTCGTCAAAGTAATGCATGGTGTTCATCAAAATCTAAAAGAAAATAGATTTTGCTTCAGAAAATTTTACTTTTGCCAAGAATAATTAAGTTGTATATTTGGTAATGTTGCTGTTCCCTGGAAGAGTCCAAAATCTAGAGATGCAACAGAGGAGAGAAGTATTCTTTTTAAAACAAGAGGCCCAGAGGGCCTGTATCGCTCACCTGGTTTTTTGTTAGTAATTATCACAAGACTCAGACAATTAGAAAAATAAGCAAAATTGACTCCCAAAGTTTAATTTTGAATCACAACCATACAATGATGCTATTGATACCATAGAAATATGCTATCCAATACATAGGTTCAGAGGCAAAGTAATTTATATGAAAATAGTAGCCTAATTGACCTTTTGACCTCGCATCTATTGCCGTCTACGGCCCCGGGGGTCAGCCCTATCATTTGTACAATTTCAAATCCCAACCCTATAAGGATGCTACCATTGCATTATAAGTGCTCTTCCATTGTTAGTTGCAGAGAAGAAGTCGTTTATATGGAAATAGCTAAATTGACCCCTTTTGACCCCACCCTTCAGGCCCCCGGGGGGTCAGCCCCATCATTTGCAAAATTTTGAATCCAAACCCTATAAGGATGTAACCATTGCATTATGAGCGTAATCCCATGTTAAGCTGTAGAGAAAAAGTCATTTATATGGAAATTGACCACTTTTGACCCCGCCCTTCAGGCCCCCGGGGGGTCAGCCCTATCATTTGCACAATTTTGAATTCCCACACTATAAGGATACTACCATTGTATTATGGGTGCTATACCGTGCTTAGTTTCAGAGAAGAAGTCGTTTATATGGAAATAGCCAAATTGGCCACTTTCGACCCCGCCCCTCAGGCCCCCTGGGGGTCAGCCCCATCATTTGCACAATTTTGAATCCCCACCCTATAAAGATGCTACCATTGCATTATGGGTGCTATACCATGCTTAATTTCAGAGAAGAAGTCGTTTATATGGAAATAGCCAAATTGGCCCCTTTTGACCCCGCCCCTCAGGCCCCCTGGGGGTCAGCCCCATCATTTGTACAATTTTGAATCCCCATCCTATAAGGATGCTACCATTGCATTATGGGTGCTATCCCATGCTTGGTTTCAGAGAAGAAGTCGTTTATATGGAAATAGCCAAATTGAACCCTTTTGACCCCGCCCCTCAGGCCCCCCGGGGGTCAGCCACATCATTTGTACAATTTTGAATCCCCAACCTATAAAGATACTACCATTGCATTATGAGTGCTATCTCATGCTTAGTTTCAGAGAAGAAGTCGTTTATATGGAAATAGCCAAATTGACCCCATTTGACCCAGCCCCTCAGGCCCCCGGGGGGTCAGCCCCATCATTTGTACAATTTTGAATCCCCACCCTATAAGGATGCTACCATTGGATTATGGGTGCTATCCCATGCTTGGTTTCAGAGAAGAAGTCGTTTATATGGAAATAGCCAAATGGACCCCATTTGACCCCGCCCCTCAGGCCCCCGGGGGGTCAGCCCCATCATTTGTACAATTTTGAATCCCCACCCTATAAGGATGCTACCATTGCATTATGGGTGCTATCCCATGCTTGGTTTCAGAGAAGAAGTCGTTTATATGGAAATAGCCAAATGGACCCCATTTGACCCCGCCCCTCAAGCCCCCGGGGGGTCAGCCCCATCATTTGTACAATTTTGAATCCCCACCCTATAAGGATGCTACCATTGCATTATGGGTGCTATCCCATGCTTGGTTTCAGAGAAGAAGTCGTTTATATGGAAATAGCCAAATTGACCCCTTTTGGCCCCGCCCCTCAGGCCCCTGGGGGGTCAGCCCCATCATTTGTACAATTTTCAGTTAGTAGCCCATAAGGATGCTACCAGCCAAATTTTGTAGAAATCCGACCAGCGGTTATGGAGAAGAAGTCGATTGTTGACGGACGGACGGACGGACGGACGGACGACGGAGACGACGGACGGACGGACGACGGACGACGGACGCCGGACGCCGGACGCCACGGTATGGCATAAGCTCACCTTGGTCCTTCGGACCAGGTGAGCTAAAAATCAATTCAAATCTGCGTCATCTTATCAATATGTTACTTTCTAAATTCCACAAACACTGGAGGCAATAAAGGATGTGGGGAATTCTCACAACTTGATGCAAAAGACGAAAAATTTGTGAAATAATGCATAAATCAACAAGTGGCTCGTGGCCTGGCCCATTAGCCACACTGGGAAATGCTCGCTGATGTAATTGGAGAGAATATAGAACCGGTTTATACTGAAACCAATTCCAAGCACTAACACTCAGGTTTTTATAAGATTTCATTGGTATTTTTTTACAAATTCAGACAAAACCATCGCACCACCTATGTGTTGATGTGCTCTGTTAAAATCACTCTGTAATACACCTTAATGCATCTGCATCGTCTGTTTCAGATTTCTTCCCCCCTTTTTTAAGCAATAATGACTTTCTCCTCTATTATTTGTCACAGCCATTTTGGAAATGAGGTTAAACTACTTATTAGGCATTACTCCAATATATTTGTCACGGATGTGTTGCGAAAGCTGTTCCGATCGTAGCTGTTACTCCTCCTGCACTCTCCGTAATCATTTATTCATGAGTACGACAATGGATGATTCAGCTATGAGTTTAATTCTTTAAAGAATACCTCTCTAGTCTTATTTCCTCTGAGGATTCTCTCACCTTTAAAAAAACAGATGCTTCTCAAACCCCTTACTACATGCCTCTGATAAAGCCTGATCAGTCATAGAAAGCATCAAATCTGAACCTTGTGGCACATGTACATTGACAAGAGAATTGATATAAAATGGTAAAAATTGTTACAATGGTACAACTGGCTATTAGCCTCTCAAATAAACAAATATCGGGTAAAATGTAAAAGAAATCTGTGACTTCCAGTGTCTTCTATTGGGGCTGCAATATACAACCAAAAAAACACCAAAGGAACAGAACAAATATGACCATTATAGACATATATGTCTCTAATACAGTGGGTTAAAAAATGCACCAAATAGAGTTGATGAGTCATGGGTTTTTACAAGATTCCATTTAAGACCTACCTGTTAATGTACCATTGAAGACTTGCCTGTATAGGTTCCATTTAAGACCTACCTGTCAATGTACCATTGAAGACTTACCTGTAAAGGTTCCATTTAAGACCTACCTGTCAATGTACCATTGAAGACTTACCTGTAAAGGTTCCATTTAAGACCTACTTGTCAATGTTCCATTGAAGACTTACCTGTAAAGGTTCCATTTAAGACCTACCTGTCAATGTACCATTGAAGACTTACCTGTAAAGGTTCCATTTAAGAGCTACCTGTCAATGTACCATTGAAGACTTACCTGTAAAGGTTCCATTTAAGACCTACCTGTCAATGTACCATTGAAGACTTACCTGTAAAGGTTCCATTTAAGAGCTTCTTGTCAATGTACAATTGAAGACTTAATTGCTGAGGTTCCATTTAAGACCTACTTGTCAATGTTCCATTGAAGACTTACCTGTAAAGGTTCCATTTAAGAGCTACCTGTCAATGTTCCATTGAAGACTTACCTGTAAATGTTCCATTTAAGAGCTACTTGTCAATGTTCCATTGAAGACTTACCTGTAAAGGTTCCATTTAAGAGCTACTTGTCAATGTACCATTGAAGACTTACCTGTAAAGGTTCCATTTAAGACCTACCTGTCAATGTACCATTGAAGACTTACCTGTAAATGTTCCATTTAAGAGCTTCTTGTCAATGTACAATTGAAGACTTAATTGCTGAGGTTCCATTTAAGACCTACTTGTCAATGTTCCATTGAAGACTTACCTGTAAAGGTTCCATTTAAGACCTACCTGTTAATGTACCATTGAAGACTTACCTGTAAAGGTTCCATTTAAGACCTACTTGTCAATGTTCCATTGAAGACTTACCTGTAAATGTTCCATTTAAGAGCTACTTGTCAATGTTCCATTGAAGACTTACCTGTAAAGGTTCCATTTAAGAGCTACCTGTCAAGGTTCCATTTAAGACTAACCTGCCAATATTCCAATTAAGAATTACCTGCCAAGGTTCAATGTAACACCTACCAGCCAAGGTTCCAAATGAGACTTACCTGTCAAAGTTCCAATTTAGACCTACCTGCCAAGGTTCCATTTAAGACTTACCTGTCAATTACCTGTCAGCGTTCCATTTAAGACTTACCTGCCAAGGTTCCAATTGAGACTTACCTGCTAAGGTTCTAATTAAGACTTACCTGCCAAGTTTCCAATTTAGACTTACCTGCTAATGTTCCATTGAATACTTACCTGCCAAGGTTCCAATTAAGACTTATTTGTCAAGGTTCCAATTAAGACTTACCTGTCAATGTTCCATTGGAAGACTTACCTGCCAAGGTTCCAATTAAGACTTACCTGCCAAGGTTCCAATTAAGACTTACCTGCCAAGGTTCCAATTAAGACTTACCTGTTAAGGTTCCAATTAAGACTTACCTGTCAAGGTTCCATTGGAAGACTTACCTGTCAATGTTCCATTAGAAGACTTACCTGTCAAGGTTCCATTATAAGACTTACCTGCCAAGGTTCCATTTAAGACTTACCTGTCAAGGTTCCATTTAAGACTTACCTGTCAAAGTTCCATTGGAAGACTTACCTGTCAATGTTCCATTAGAAAACTTACCTGTCAAGGTTCCATATAAGACTTACCTGTCAAGGTTCCATATAAGACTTACCTGTCAATGTTCCATTATAAGACTTACCTGCCAAGGTTCCAATTAAGACTTACCTGTCAAGGTTCCATTGGAAGACTTACCTGTCAATGTTCCATTATAAGACTTACCTGTCAAGGTTCCATATAAGACTTACCTGTCAAGGTTCCATATAAGACTTACCTGTCAAGGTTCCATATAAGACTTACCTGTCAAGGTTCCATTAGAAGACTTACCTGTCAATGTTCCATTATAAGACTTACCTGCCAAGGTTCCAATTAAGACTTACCTGTTAAGGTTCCAATTAAGACTTACCTGTCAAGGTTCCATATAAGACTTTCCTGACAAGGTTTCATATAAGACTTACCTGTCATGGTTCCATATAAGACTTACCTGCAAAGATTACATTAAAGACTTATCTAATTTTTTTATACCAAGGTATGTAAAATGAAAATGCTTTACCTTCAGTTTAGTTTTAATTGTATTATGTCTTAATATATTAACAACCAGGGCCATTTAAGGAGGTGGCAAGTGTAGGAGAATGAGGAAAGCAGGAGTAACCAAAGAAAAAACATTGACCAACAGCCAGTTCCTGTCAAGGCCTTTTTAACCACTTGGCCACCACAGTCCATTCATACTGTTTTGCTATGTAAATTGATAATGTTTTAGCAATGAGTGCTATATTAAAACTTAAATCTAAAAGTAAAGTTATTATCATGGGTCAAAAATTTTATAATTTTGACTTAAAACAGTAAAATTATATTTAAATAAATCAAAGCATCATAATATGGCTTTAAGAGCAGACAATGAATAAAACTCGGCCAAGTTTTCTGTAATTTCATGTATGTCCATTCATTTAAAAAAAAAAACAATAATGAACACCTCAATAATACAACCTGTCTCTTTTTTATGATCATCAACGTGCCTGACAATAAATTCACAGGGTGAAAATTGAATCAAAACAAACCTTAATCCTGTTTAAAATTCATACACAGCGACATTTTGGAAGTTTAATTCTATTTTTGAAATCACCTTGACACTTTAATTGGCCTGATAACCCGCTGAGTGATTTTAACCTGTCCTAATGGTGGAAACAGTTCCTGTCTAAACTCGATAAAACTAATGCATTAAAACGTAAAGTGCATTGCCCTGTAAATTTTTTTATTTGTTCTAAAGTTGTTTTGCCTCTTATTACATTCCAGGAAGTTTCTAATTCCGTCAAACTCAGATAACGACCTTCAAATTTTAACTCAATCATTCAGGCAGTTCAACAATGAATGTGCCAGAATGCAAACATGAACTTTCTCAAAACATACTCTTCAATAAAAAGGAATTGATGAATGATTTCATATTCCAGTCAAACCTGCCTATAAAGACCACCAAAGGGACAAGGGAAAAGTGGTTTTTATACACAGGTCAAATTGTGTTGTAAATGGTCATTTGGAATCCTAAGAAAATTTTAAGTGTTCTCATAAGCAGGTGGTCTTTATACAGAGGTGGTTGTTAAGACAAGTTTCACTCTGTTTCAAAATAAACACATTCTTAAATTTCATTTTTCATCAAAATGTCCTGCTATAACAAGTGATTTTCTTTTCTGGCATTTGCATACTGTAAATTTACCTTGTTAAAATTCATTGTGGCATCTTTATAAGGGTTAAATGAATAATATATATATTATTAAAAGCTGTAATTTTTTCAAAAGCACCCAACGAAAAGCAGAAAAAACATTTACATGTATATCTCTTTTAAGTAAAAAAAATTATTTTCTAAATCTCTCTTTATATCAATGATTTTATTTCATAAAACTACTATTTGAATATCCTCTTAGGAAGTTAATGCAGCCATATGGTTTGTTCAATGACGAATGTCAATGAATCAATAACAATTTAAAACATTTCTTCCCTTATATCCAAGATATTTCCATACCCCTCTAAGTTAATGCATTCACGTGGCTTCTTCAATGTCAATGAATCAATGACAATTTATGACTTTTCTTCCTTCATATCCAAAAGATTTCCAAACCATTCAGCAATTTCCTGTTTGCTTCCTGTCATTATCTGACCAGAAGTCATCGGCTAATTGACTTCACAAACGCAAGGCCAGATAATCTGCCAATGGTATTTGGGGAAATGGACACACCGATAAATGTGAGAATAATTGCAACACTTCGGCCCTTGAATGACCTGTGGTCAGAGAAAAAACATGGCCACCATAACGACAATTTCACTACAGAAGCGTACATTTCATCGCCACCTTGAGGCATTGACCATATTCTAATGGTTTCCTGATGGTAATTTATCTGCCAGCTGTCTGCCCATGCATTTTATTTGACCATATATGGTGAATTGATGGACACACTTGCCATGTTTATGACAAGATTAGTATGTGATACCCAGGAAATGGCGTAGGTTTAGTCTAACTTAAGCCTGCAATCAAGGGGAGTAAAGCCCTAACCTGTGTATTATGGCTGTTTTATGTGTTACAGATTGTAATTATAGACACTAGACCCCTGTAAGGTACACAAATGCCATAGAAATGGATTGGTTCAGGTAAAGCCTCCTTAACGACATCATGATAGCATGGTACCTTTTCTAGATCTTAACTATTCATAGATACCACACAAAAGTTTAACCCCTACAGTTTCATAATGAACTAATCCAGTCTAAAGAATTAGAAGAATTCAAAATTGGCCTTGGGATGAATCATCTTTAAAATGCACTATTAAACATAATATTCAGTAAATTTTTAAAAAAATTTCTCAAGCTATTCTTGAATAATCTGACTAAGTCCCATAATCTTCAGTTAATTTTTAAAATATTCTCAAACTATTCTGAAATAATCTGACTAAGACCCCTACCGTATGTTAACACAAAACTGTAATATGATTTCTTGATTATCTTTATAGTCAATATATGATTTGTTGGTATTGATGAAATGTTTCTTCTTCATTCCAACATCTCAATGGAGACCTTTGTGTAAAACATAATGACGCCTTCAAATAACCCAAGCTTGCATGGAAAAGCCATAATAGAACTGGGCGTTCGCTGTCATAAAACTATTGAATGTTGTTTCGATCCTTCTTAAAACTCATCAAAGTACAGAACGATATAATTAAACTAAAGATATGAATCATTGGAAAGTGATAAAATATTTATATAATTGATTTCTGTAAAACCATACACCACTACAATTACATAAAGGAGCACATTAAGGTTTGGGTGTTTTGTATCTTATCATGGAACTCTGGTACGCTGTAAAGTTTATGCGACTCAGGTTAACTTTTATTACATACTTAACTTGTAAATATCTAGAAATAAAGGCTTCCCAACAGCCTAGATAAAAAAAATAATACTCCACTATGTTAAAGATGTTTCAGATGTTTAAATGTCTTGACAAATAAGTAAAATTACAAATAAGACAAATTCAACCCCTGTGATCTCTTAAGGTCATGGATATCCTTTTGAGTAAACTCTATTTCTCTCTCAGCATATTATTAGTTTTAACATTTTAATGACCTTGAGGATGTTGTTGTTATTGAAAAGGATTTAAAATGTATTAAAACAAATGGTGACCTTTAAAGCCAAGGTCATTTATTTGAACATACTTGTTTCTAGTTAGTCCTCTACCTCAGCATACTACAGGCACAATATCATTAACCTTAATAGCAAGCTTATACCTCAATTCACATTAAAACATGAGGATAAAAACTTGTAACAAAATTAAAGTATTATGTATCCTTCACCTGTCAAAACCACAATCCCATGTCACAGAATTTCCATTTCTATGTGAATTCAAACAGAACGTGTTTTCACAAAACTGTGACCAGAGGGAATTCATAAGGAAGGGGACATGACAAGCTGGCCCAAGGGGCCTGTATCTCAACATCTCACTGAGACAGGTGACATTGTACATCTAATGATGTCTCTGGCCCCTACAGGCCACTGGATTCCATCTTCTGCTGGAAAAAAATGATTGGTACATGCTGAGACTTGTTGATACAAGCCACCAATCTACAGGTCTCTATAATCACTGGTGGACTTTAGCTGGTCACCCGGCTGTGGATTCCACACACAATACTGTAATTATGTCCAAATGTGACAGTCAGTCGCCATTACATCGACCAACAACCATAACCAGGGAGGAGGAATCTCAGGCACTTTTAACAGCCTAGGATAAGTTGACAATAGTTCCATGGCAAGCCCCTTAGGATGGCTAAACCTCATTATCTGTTGTCATTTACAGTCTTTACATTGAATTATCAGATATCAATTTCCTGGAAAATTCAATGAAAACACACACTGATATACAAGCAGGCCGTCTTCTCGATACATATATACACGGCCATGAATGAGAAGGAAACCATCTACTAATCCTATACTTTAGGGTGAGGTTATCTAGGGCATTTGACATGTCTAGGCATAGTCTACTCCGTAATTAGGACCACAAATAAAATGTCTGAGAATATAATTTTGTTTCATAAGTTCAAGGAAACTTTTGTTTATGAATATTTGCTTATTCTAATAACATGTCTGAAAAGATTTAGATTGGTTTGGTATGATTGGGTTAATATCCTTATTTAACAGCCAGGGTCATTCCACTGGTTTGGGAAAGGGAGGGAGTTTGAAGTACCTGGAGAAAGACCACTGACAATCAATCAGTACCTGGTTACTGCCACACATGGGATTCAAACTTGCAACCTAGAGGTGGAGCACTTTTCTGTGGTAATTTGGTAATTTGTGAGGATATCTAACTCTTCTACCACAGTAACCAAAAACAAAAACTAAAATTTCATTTGTGGCTTTACATAATAAAGTGGAGCATGTGCATTGAAAATTAAATTGAAAAAACATAAATGTACAGTCTTGTTTGTTCATGAAAGACTTAAGTCCTACCAAGATATTTTTGAAACTAATATCAAATTAACACTGATTTCTCAGAAAGGGCACTGCTTATTAATATTATGAAGGAAAATTTTCTTTTGTTGCAATTTTGATGATCTGATTGAAATGCTGCCACCCACCAACACTCATTAAATTATTTTCTAATAAAAGCAAACATTTTTTATATAGTTTTTTTTCTCATATATTTTCAATAGTATTATAACTAACAGATCAAAATAGTCTATTATACACCTCATTGGTGCTAAGACAACAAGGTACTATTATACAAAGTTACATAAGGAGATTTGTTGTTATATCTACTATAAATTGCCTATAGTGTCAGCCTGGAGTGAGTGAGGAGGACAATACACATCCAATACAGGAGTAAGATTAGTGACAATAAACATCACAGATAAATTACACAGTCTCTATAATGGTAGTACTATTTATCTCCAGTCTGGTAGGTAATTATCCCACAATAATGGCTGAATGGCCAGGCCAGTGGTTAGTGATCTGGTTATTGTCAGGAACTGTTCACTTGACCTTGTGTGACCAACAGGACTAAATTAGGACAAGACTTAAAAACATTGGTTTGTTTGATTAGTTTTGCTCTAGTTTTACGTCCTATTAACAGCCAGGGTCATGTAAGGATGTGCCAGGTTTAATGGTGGAGGAAAGCCGGAGTTCTCAGAGAAACAATAGGCCCAAGGGCCGTAACGGTCATCTGACTACCTTGGCAATAATCATATAGGAAATAAATTAGATATAGTGTCATGGTAGCCATCTTCGATTTGGGATCAACCAGAGATGTAATAACATTTTGTCAGGACCATGTCAGAATCATTTCATGCAAGTTTCAGCCAAATCACACCGGTAGAACTTGAGAAGAAGTTCAAAATGTGTTTTCAAGATCGACCCGAAAAATAACAACACTTTGTCAGGACCATGTCAGGATCATTTCATGCAAGTTTCAGCCAAATCGCACCGGTAGAACTTGAGAAGAAGTTCAAAATGTGTTTTCAAGATGGCGGCTGTGGCGGCCATCTTGGATTTCGGATCGACCCGAAAAATAACAACACTTTGTCGGGACCATGTCAGGATCATTTCATGCAAGTTTCAGCCAAATCGCACCGGTAGAACTTGAGAAGAAGTTCAAAATGTGTTTTCAAGATGGCGGCTGTGGCGGCCATCTTGGATTTCGGATCGACCCGAAAAATAACAACACTTTGTCGGGACGATGTCAGGATCATTTCATGCAAGTTTCAGCCAAATCGCACTGGTAGAACTGGAGAAGAAGTTCAAAATGTGAAAAGTTAACGCACGGCGGACGGCGGACGGCGGACGACGACGGACAAAACATGACGACTTTAGGTCATCCTGACCCTTCCGGTCAAATGACCTAAAAAACCACAGACCAGCAGTCAGTACCTGGCTACTGCCCGACATGGGATTCAAACTCTGCATAAAGCTGGAGGGCTTGTGGTATTATATCGTGACATCTTTATAACCACTGAGCCATTTTCATCTGTTCCATTGGTAGCATTTGAATCTGGTCCATGGGTAGCTATGGGTAGCTTTTGAATCTGTTCTAGGAGTAGCTTTTGAATCTGTTCCATGGGTAGCTTTTCATAATGTTGTCTGGGTAGCTTTTGGATCTGTTCTATGGGTAGCTTTTGGATCTGATCTATGACTAGCTTTTGAATTTGTTCTCTGGATAGATTTTGAATCTGTTATATAAGTAGCTTTTGAATCTGTTCTATAAGTAGCTTTTGAATCTGTTCTATGAGTAGCTTTTGCATCTGTTTTATATGTAGCTTTTGAATCTGTTCTCTGGGTAGCTTGGATCTGTTCTCTGGGTAGCTTTTGAGTCTGTTCGATGGATAGCTGTTTGATGGATAGTTTTTTAATCTATTGCCTGGGTAGCTTTTGGATTTGTTCCATGGGTAGCGTTTGGATCTGTTCTATGGATAGCTTTTGAATCTGTTGCATGGGTAGATTTTGATTCTATTCCAGAAGAATCTTTTGAACCTGTTCCATGGGTTGCATTTGAATCTGTTCTATTGGTAGCTATTGAATTTGTTCTGTGGGTAGCGTTTGGATCTGTTCTATCAGTAGCTTTTGAATCTGTTCTCTGGATAGGTTTTGAATCTGTTCTCTCAATAGATTTTTAATCAGTTATATGAATAGTTTCTTAATCTGTTCATTGGGTACCTTTTGCATCTGTTCTCTGGGTACCTATTGAATCTGTTCTCTAGGTAGCTTTTGGATCTGTTCTATGAGCAACTTTTGGATCTCATCTATGACTAGCTTTTGAATCTGTTCTCTGGATAGGTTTTGAATCTGTTATATGGGTAGCTTTTGAATCTGTTCTGAGTAACTTTTGCATCTGTTTTATAGGTAGCTTTTGAATCTGTTTTATGGGTGAATAGCTTTTGAATCTGTTCTCTGGGCAGCTTGGATCTGTTCTTTTTGTAGCTTTTGAGTCTGCTCGATGGATAGCTGTTTGATGAATAGTTTTTTAATCTGTTCTCTGGGTAGCTTTTGGATTTGTTCCATGGGTAGATTTTGGATCTGTTCTATGGATAGCTTTTGAATCTGTTGCATGGGTAGGTTTTGATTCTATTCCAGAAGAATCTTTTGAACCTGTTCCATGGGTTGCTTTTGAATCTGTTCTATGGGTAGCTATTGAATTTGTTCTATGGGTAGCTTGGATCTGTTCTTTTTGTAGCTTTTGAGTCTGCCCGATGGATAGCTGTTTGATGAATAGTTTTTTAATCTGTTCTCTGGGTAGCTTTTGGATTTGTTCCATGGGTAGATTTTGGATCTGTTCTATGGATAGCTTTTGAATCTTTTTTTTGAATCTGTTGCATGGGTAGGTTTTGATTCTATTCCAGAAGAATCTTTTGAACCTGTTCCATGGGTTGCTTTTGAATCTGTTCTATGGGTAGCTATTGAATTTGTTCTATGGGTAGCGTTTGGATCTGTTCTATTAGTAGCTTTTGAATCTGTTCTCTGGATAGGTTTTGAATCTGTTCTATGAGTAGCCTTTGAATCTGTTGCCTAGGTAGCTTTTGAATCAGTTCAATGGGTTGCTTCTGAATATGTTATATAGGTACCTATTGAATCTGTTCTATAGGTAGCTTTTAGATCTGTTCTATGGGTAGTTTTTTTATTCTTTTCGATGGATAGCTTTTGGATCTGTTCTATTGGTAGCTTTTGAATCTGTTCCATGGGAAGCTTTTGAATCTGTTCCATGGGTAGTTTTGAATCTGCTCTATAGTTAACTTTTAAAAAACTTTCCATGGGTAGCCTTTGAATCTATTCTATGGGTAGTTTTTTTATTTTATCTATTCTTTTGATGGTGTTTCGATATGTTCTCTTTGTGCCTTTAGCATATGTTCTATGGCTAGCTTTTGAATCTATTATCTGAGTAGCTTTTGGAGCTGTTCTATGAGTAGTTTTTGAATCTGTTCCATGGGTAGCTTTTCAATATGTTGTCTGGGTAGCTTTTGGATCTATTCCATGAGTAGTTTTGAATCTGTTCTATTGGTAGCTTTTGAATCTTTTCTATGTAGCATTTGACTTGTTCAATGGGTAGCTTTTGAATATGTCCTATGGGTAGCTTTAGGATCTTTGCTATTGGGTTTTTTAATATCGTTTTCATGAGTAGCTTTTGAATATGTTCACAAGTAGATTTTGAATCTGTTCTATGGGTAGTTTTTTAATCTGTTCTCTAGGTAGCTTTTGGATCTTTCTAGGGAAAGCTTTTGATTCTGTTCGATGGATAGCTGTTCGATGGATAGCTTTTGAATCTGTTCTATTGGTAGCTTTTGAATCTGTTCCATCTGTAGCTTTTAAATTTGTTCCATGGTAAGCTTTTGGATCTGTTCTACGGGTAGCTTTTGAATCTGTTCTCTGGGTAGCTTTTGAATCTGTTCTATGGGTAGCTTTTGAATCTGTTTTATGGGTAGCTTTTGAATCTGTTCTATGGGTAGCTTTTGAATCTGTTCTATGGATAGCTTTTGAATCTGTTTTATGGATAGCTTTTGAATCTGTTCTATGAGTAGCTTTAGAATCTGTTCTATGGATAGCGTCTGAATCTGTTCTTGGGTAGCTTTTGAGTCTGTTTGATGGATAGCTTTTGAATCTGTTCCATTGGTAGCTTTTGAATCTGTTCCATGGGTAGCTTTTGAATCTGTTCCATAATAGATTTTGATTCTATTCGACAAGTATTTTTTTTTAATCTGTTCCTTTCGTAGCTTTTGCATCTGTTCCATTTGCAGCTTTTGAATATGGTCCATGGGTAGCTTTTGAATCTGTTCTATGGGTGGCTTTCAATCTGTTCTCGGGGTCGCTTTTGAATCTGTTACCCAGGTTACATTTAAATCTGTTATATCCAAAGTCATATGTATACACTCACCACATGCATACACATGTAGTGATAATAGGATGTATATAAGTGAAATATTTATATGACAGTTAAGCAATTAGCTTATATTTTGCAATATTATCCATGAATCTATTCTATGGGTAACTTTTGGATCTATTCTATCGGTGGTTTTTAGATATGTTCTCTGGGTAGCGTTTGAATCTGTTCCATGGGTAGCTTTTAAATCTGTTCGAAGGATAGTTTTTTAATCTGTTCCGTTTTTAGCTTTTGAATCTGTTCTATGGGTATCTTTTGAATCTGTTCCATGGATAGTTTTTAAATCTGTTCCATCTTTAGCTTTTGAATCTGTTCTATGGGTATCTTTTAAATCTGTTCCATGAGTAGCTTTTGCATTTGTTCTTTGGGTATATTGTGAATCTGTTCAAAAGGTAGCTTTTAAATCTGTTCTATGGGTAGCTTTTGAATCTGGTTAATGGGTAGCTTTTGAATTCGTTCTATGGGTAGCTTTTGAATCTGTTCTATGGGTGAAAGTCATGCAGTGCTGTGAAGTGTTCTTAGAGCAGAAAGAAAGACTAAAGGTTGGATAGACAGAGGGACAGATCCTTTTCCACAAGATCATGCATGAATGTATATTTCATTGTTACTTCTTAATTAATTGTCTCTTATTTCAAAGTTGATTGAATTATCTAAATTTTATTGAATTTTCCTATTGAGGAGCCAGCATTCATCACACAAAGTTTTGACACCAAGATTTCATATTTAGCTCGGAGCATTCTCCATGTAAGCATAAATGTTATGTAATCCAAGAAACAGCTATATACATGCCACAGTCCCTTAAATCTTGACAACATAAAGTACACATCACCAGTTAATGTACTTATAAACTAGAATCAACATCTGCCAAAATGCTACAAATTACTTCAGCTTACCATATAGCTGACATGTAGAATTGAGAAATTACAGCTTTATAACCGATACTGGTATATAGATAAAGGGACAGCAAAGAATTGACAAACCCAAATTCAATATCCAGCATTGGCTGACTTAACTCATTCCCCCCCTAATGACACATTTAGACTCTTCTAAATCAAAGACAAGACCAGTCCATTACGAAATTTAGGGGTGAATAAATTAACTGATCTATTACATTATACATTTTATTTTATTTTTTTCTATCTTTTTCTCAAAGTTTCTTTCTAAGATGTATTAAACTTGCAAATTCCTACAAGTGCAACTTTTTTGCTGTGTGCATAACAATTCTGCCAAGAAGGGAACAGAGGCCATTAATGTACAACCACAGAATGTAGAAAGTTTCACTTCACTCTAGAATCTTAAGTATTGGTATTTGAAAATCTAAATATAAAATTTGTAAATCAAAGACTGACAGGACTATAAAAGACGTGGGAACAAACCTATATTACGCATGGAAAATTCTGAACAATTTTTTTTGCATTTACCAATACAATATATTGAAATAAATGAAGGTGCAAAATACTAAACACACAAAAATAAATTGAGTTTCAGTAGCTAAACCACACAGTGTAACCTTATAAGGACTCTTAGGAGTCATTGTACAACCGACCAGGGGAGCCGATTGGTGAACATTATCATATAGCTCTATGGTCAAAATCTTAAGGGTTTTTTTTGTATAAAATACTGTAATTGTAACTTACTTTGGCACAATGAAATTTAACATAAAATTGATTTTGAATGTTATAACCGTGTTTTACTGTATATTACTTAAAGGAGCAAAACATGCAATATTATATCCAATGTTTTTGATCGTTTATAGTTCACGCACAACAAAATTATTTAAATTTTCATACATTCAAAACCACTGTAATCTACTTATGCTGAGCAGACAAAAATATTCCAATTAATAAGATTTCTCTTGACTAAATTGAATTACATAAAGGAGATACCAAAAGCTTATCTATGTGATGATGAAAAGATTGCTTTGACTTTAAAGCAAACTGATAGGTCGCCTAAATAAAATTTGAATTTGAGCTACAAAGTGATTGTAATTAGATTGAATCAGGAACACCCACAGAGATTTCCCAGAGAACCATACAGGTCAACTAACATAATCAAATCGCAGTTTGGATAAGACCTTTTCACTGTTTGCTTCAAGGAATTTTCAGTTTCCTGGAAAAACTCAATTTTAACATTTCGGATTGAAACAGAGGGAAGAACTCTCTGGAGAGTTAAGCCCCGACGAATTGGAGGATTACAGTATTATGGTCTGCATATCAACAACGGCTAATATTTGCCCGGGTCGACATGGACGACCAACTTGATCAAAGTAGAAATGGCAGCAATGAGCAAGGGCAACAGAACTATAAAAACATCAGCAAAAAGACCTGTAAAATAATTCCTTCATTTTTTTAAAATCCAACATGGCCACCAATCTTATCAGCTATCTGATAACTTCAGTTATTTATTGAATATTAAAAATATGTATACAATAAACAGAAAGCAAAGTGAAAACTAAGAATATCTGTAAACTTAGAAACATTTCTACCCAGTGTGAATTTGTGGTGTAATGTGACACAACGCATCAGAACATTTGTATAGATACAATGGGAAAGGGCAGACATGGGTAAAACTAAATCTATGACCTGCATTTCGTGGCGGCTGGGCGGTATAAAATTTCAAAATATTTGTGGCTTTATGATTTTAATCAATTGGTCTTTACTCCTCATTGTCTCTTTCAATCAATATATATTTCAAGTTAAATGACTGAATCTTTAGCATAAATATCAGTGTATTCAAGTTAAGTGACTAAATCTTTAGCATGAATTTGACTATGGGCTTTGAAATATTTCAAATTAAACAAGTTATTGGAGTTCAATGAGTTGGAGCTATTAAGAATTAACTATAATTGTCAAATTGTAGAGCAAATGAAATAATTGTGAAATTGTCGACCATTTTAGCAAAGAGGTTGCACCCAACATGTAAATGAGAGTATTTTGAAATGCCATACCCATAACTTGAAATCGAAAGTGAAAGAATTATAGATGAACCTCATTGATTGGCCACATCACAGGGGTGTAAGACACTCAATATTCTCATTTAATTGCTGTGTTTATTTGCATGCGTTTGACTTCTCCAACTTGATCGCTTCACAAGTAGGGAGAAAATCATACAAGTCATGTCAAGCCACTAGTAATTCTGACCACAAATTATCCTCATTTGATTTCTTGCTTTATGCAGGATATGAGAGTTCAAAAACACATCATAAATGACTTGAATACTTTAATAATTCTAGATAACCATTGTTAATACTAAAAACAGAAAGATTTCTTGAAACATTACACCAAGCTAATAATACTTTCGATTTAAAAATTTTGATGTAACGTTGGAACACCCGAGTTAATTGCCATTCTCGGCAGTATCTCTCGTTTCGCTTTCAATGCAGTTCTGAGCATGTGCTTTTTTGTTTATTGTCCATTGATTTGCATCTTATTTACATACAACATTTATCTTTCTGCTTCACACCGTTCTTGTAAAGCGGCAGACATTTTTCACCACAAGAACAAGAAGAACAGTATTTGGTATCGTGTTGATTTATTACAGCGATCTGAGGTTAATTGAGAGCAAAGTTTCATTTGTCAGAAAGCCCACTTAAACACCAAACTTGGCAATAAAATCTCTCCACTTCCTAGAGCTGGTATTTTTGCAAAATTTGCATCTGAAGTTGAAATTCACAGAAAAAATTTAGTCATGAAATTGATCCCCATTCTTAATCAAAACAACTTTTTTGTTCTCACTGTACGTCACAGTTGCCTTTTAAATTGGGATTTATACTGCACTAAGGTGACATAGCGGAAACAAACTTGTAACTCTACATAGAAATTTGAAAAAAACATGGTATATATTACATTCAAACATTTCAATAAAATGCCTCAAAATCACAATATTATCATTTATCTCAATCACTGAAACCTAAGTACAAACATTATTTAGTCCTAAGACCTAACTCTTAAATATCAATTAGTGTTTGTTTGATTATATTAACGTTCTATTAACAGCCAGGATCATGTAAGGACAGCCTCCCATGTATGCGGTGTGTTGCGTGTATAAAGTGTGTGATGTGCGTTTTGGGAGATTACAATATATTTGTGTGGTGTCTTCTTGTATAGTGGAACTTTTAACCTTTTTATAGTGCTATATCACTGGAGCATGCTGCCGAAGCATCAAGCACAGTGGCGTAGGAAGATGAAACGTAATGGGGGGGGCAAAGGTCCTCAATATTTTGTAACACCCCCCCCTCCCCCAGCCGCCGCCGCACCTACAGGAGGACATTAATTCAACTCTAAACCATATATGCTTTATGTACATTTTTCATATATCATTAAATTTAATCCTTGTACATATCTATAGACAGTGGGGTCGCTAAAAGGAAATTAACGAATACGCAAATTGGCCAAATTAGAGTGTGAGTTCCGAAGGCGCAAGATTTTGGTGTTTTAGGGGTCTGAGGGTGACCCCCGGGAAAAAATATTGTAATTTGAATGGCTGAGACGAGTTTTACAATGTATTTTAATGATTTTGCGAGCGCTCGAAAGCGCGAGATTTTGGCGTTTTGGGGGTCCAGGGGCCTCCCCCGAAAAAAAAAATTACGATTTAGAGTGACTTAAATGAGTTTTGATGAATTTGCGAGCGCCCGAAAGCGCAAGATTTGGGTGTTTGGTGGGTCCGGGCATCTCCCCCGGAAAAAAATTACGATTTAGAATGGCTTAGATGAGTTTAACGATGCATTTTAATTATTATAAAGCATTCTTAACATGGTAATTTTTCGATTTAAAGCTACCTGCATTTAGAAATGATAATTGTGTCGTCATAACATTATGCAACCCTACTGAATTAATTGTCTCGCTAAGACATAAACAAATTGATCTTTTAAGAGACATTTTTTTAAATAGTACATAGAATCCCTTGATGGACATTTTTAGTCTAATTTGTGCAGCGGAAAATTTTTAGAATGAAGTACGAAAAATGTGCAGGAGGACCCTTTTTTTTTTCAAATAAGCATTTTTAAAAAATTTCAGTTGGCGAAAATCGGGGGGGGGGGGGGGGGGGGGGGGGGGTTTGCCCCCCCCGTCCTGCCCCCCCCCCCCCCTACACCCCTGAAGCAACACATCCACATTATAACAGTATAATGGGCAAACCAGCAATCCCACTCCCTTTATGCCGAGTACTAGCAGGAGCAGATATTACCATATTTTATGGACTTTGGTGTATCTCTGCCAGAGGACAGATCACAGAGCCTATCTCACTGGGGTGAGCACTCAACAGGAGGCCAAAAATGAGGCGATGTCAAGGGAGATGGTAGAATTTAAGAAGAAAGTCAGTTAGGAACAAGAGAAAAGATAAGATTCTAAATTTAGTCGCCTTTTACGATCATGTAATAGGGGCAGTGGGTAAAATTTTTATGCTCTGCCTTCATGGAATGATCAATTAGTGATTAGTGATTCATACCATCAATGTAGCCCACAGTAACAGAAACTTTCTTATTTACACAGATAGAGTGTTTTTACTATGCAGAGTTTTTTCCCCTTGTGAGCTGTGGTATTGATTGTGTCATCATTTGTTTCTGTGATGAAAGATATTGTTTCCAATAAACTTACAATATTACACTCAAAAGCAAATGATACAACAATCAAATCGGTTGACAAGGGGAGATAATTCTTTATTCTAATGGTAGGAATCAGTAGCCCAAATCTGTGTGCAATAAGTCATAAAGTTGTCTTCCTCTGTCTTGCATTTCTTGATGTTTATATTTTAATAACTACCAATATTATCACACAAGGAAAGCATATTATTGCAGTGACTCTATATTGTCTCCAATCTTCACCACTAACAAGGAGTCATAACTCTGCATTTAAATAGTGGGTTGTGCCAAGATTGAGTCAGCATGGCAAACAAAGGGCAATAACTCTATACTTTCAGGGACACAATATCTCAATTTCTATTTGTGGCTTACACCAACAATTTATGATGATAGTTTGTAAGAAACACGCTTAAAAATCATATGATATGACATGAAATAACCATAGTAACATAAATCAGCTGATAAAGAGAAAGGGAGAACACTCTAGATATATGTCTCTATCAGGCTTTTTACGTGTTGCAGTAGCCAGAAACAATTCAGATTCTTTAATTTCTTTGGCCAATAAAGATGGTAGGGTACCTTTTTGCATTATAAAGCAATAAAATATATAGTAAGATATTGTCAAAATTAATCATTACCTTATCTGATCTCCTTCAACGCAAATATCCTGATATCTGTTATTTTACTTTTTAGATCTGTATAATTATATCTCACCCCTAAGCTGAACTTAAAAATGATTCCCTCTTTAACAGAACAGAATGCTGATAATCATTTCCCTTGCGATTTCCTTATGTAAAATTATACATGTAGTTATGATCCGATGAATGATAGTAAATATATTTATTACACAATTAGGAAAGGAAGCGGAACTCTCCATCAACTGGAGGTAAGAACAGTGAGGAAGCAATCATCCTTATCCAATGTGTATCTTATGCCATCTACCACGGCAATATATCATATTGTAGAATAACAATTACCAAAGAAATAAAATAATAATTAAACCATGTAAACATTATGAGAATCTAATAAAATACATAAAACCTCAATCGGACTCCGTCATGAATTAATTTAACCGCAAGAAACATAACCTAGATAATATAAGGCTCGGCTATGCCTGATATAAAAATATTGATTCTAAATCCCTGGACGAGATTTTTATAGCAATTATTTACCACGGAAATAATTATACGCCATCTATAAACACGAAGCTTGTTAGGAAGATGAACCGGAGCAGGAACATTGTTACAAAAGCCTGTTTTATGGGTGAAATGATGTATTGTTGTAATTTAACTACGGGTAAACCCCGAGTATATCACGACAGTGTTTGTAATATTTACACCTAGTCAGCTGATAAATCGGTCCTGTTCAGAACCACTGATGGGTGCTTTGGTAGGACAGCTATTGAGTGCAAATCAATTCCATATCAAGAATATTATAAACGGAGAATGCTTTCCTGTTTCGCTAACCAACACCAGAGCAGCCTGTACTGGATCTGACAACTTTTATTGATGTTTTATAACACTGACTATTGGAAAGTGTTATTTTTCAACTCTGTTAGCACTTAGCAATAATTGCATCCTACAGCAATATTTTCATTATTTTGTCGTAAAAAATCAAATTGTGTCGTGGAACGTGACGTCACCACAGTTTATCTGCATTACTATCATGTAAAACTTATTACGAGCAATAGAAGATGAAGGCCAGCATAGATACATTCTGTTATAGACATCAACCTGATTTAAAATGGATCAGTAGAGTGTCTTTAATATAAAAGGAAGGTCAAACAGATCAAACTTAATATGGACAAGAGACATGACTATCAAAGCAAGTGACAACAGCATTTATTATTGGAAGCAACAGATCTCCTATTTTTATTAGATATTAACTTCGTAATTTTATACAAAGCAATTATGTCATAACTATAATATAAGACTCTACTTTATAAGGAAGAAGGGGTCAGAGAATGAAGAAAGAAAGGTTAGGAAATGACAGAAGAAGGAGCAAGCAGTAAGGAAATGAGAGAAAATGAAATGAAAGGGAAGGAAGGGTTAGGGAAGAGGGAAGGAGAGGTTAAAGAATGAGGGAAAAATGAAGGAAGAAAGGATTAGGGAATGAGAGAAGAGAAAAGAAAGAATTAGAAAAAAAGGGAAGAGGTAAACATGGGTTAGGGAATGAAAAAGGAAAGGAGGGGCAAAAGAATCAGAACAGAGGAGGGAAGAGTTAGAGAATGAGGGAAGAGGGATGGAGGGGTAAAGGAATGAGAGAAGAGAAAAGGAGGCGTTAAGGTATAGGGGAAGATGGAAAATTGGTTAAGGGAAGAAAGAAGAAGAGGGAAGAGTTAGGGAATGAGGGAACAGGGAAGGAAGTGTAAAGGATGGAAAGATGAGGAAAGGAAGAGTTAGGGAATGAAAGGAGAGGAAAAGGGTAACAGTGAATGATCGAAGAGGGCAGGAAGAGTTGGGGAATGAGGACAAAGGGAAGAGAGGAATGAGAACACAGAAGAATCTGGAATGTCTAAATCATGTATTGATCATTATGATGAGGGGCCGCAGTGGCGGAGTTTGGTTAACCACCAAGCCTTCCATCTCTGGGTCGCGACTTCGAATCCTGTGTGAGGGAGTTGCAAGTGGTCAGTGGCTTTTCTCCGGATACTCTGGCTTTCCTCCAGCATAAAACCTGACACCACACAGATGACCCAGGCTGTTCATAGGACGTTAAACCAATCACAACAAAACCAGATTATGACTCTAGGCTTCATGGTTCTAAAGAGGATATGTCAGCTAGGGTATTAAAACTAGGGCTTATATGGACTTTGCTATTGAAACCAGACAATAAATTGTGAAAAAGATTACAGATAAATAATCATAAAGGAGATTAATTCCATGAATCACTAAATTAGAAATTGATTATAAATTCCATGAGTACAATAATTCAGTGTAATTTCCACAGATAACATTTCACCATCCCACACTATATATCTATATATGGATCCAACATCCAACTTTCCCCTATCTCCAGCCTCCAATAGATTTTATTCCATATTTGGGAACTGCAGCATCAGCAATTCCTAACAGATTAATTGTGTGCCTGCCAGACGAGAAACTATCCATCACCACCCTGATCTTTAAGTCATCCATACTTGAATTTTTATTCAATATAAACCAATGCAGTTATCAGAAGTCTTTTAACATTGAAAGCTACAACTTAAAATCTGTTAGAAATGAAAACATTGAAATTAATCATTATTCAATGTCATTTGCTGTGATGTTGATATTCAAAATTTCTCAAAAATCTCTTCATATAATAATTTCAGAAATGTCTTTGAACCACACATGTACATGAATACTAAAATTAAAAGTTATGATGCTTAAGCAGTTTTAAGCCAGTGAAGATGTGCAAAATTGTACCGAAATTGGAACTTCTTGCTTGAAAATTGATCATACGTTTAGAATCAACTTTTGAAAGCAAAAGTGACATTTACGTTTGACCCGACTCTAACAAGAGGCCCATGGGTCTTTGTCACCTGAGTTCAGACACAGAATGAAACAAAGACATGTACTCACTCAATTGGCCAAATATACCAATCCAGCTCTTGATGTGAGAACTAATTTCATTTCAGTTATGGTAAGTATTACATCATGAAAATTGGTTTTACATTGAAAACCCTCAATATGAGAATATAATTTGTCTAGAGTGCCAAAAATGACTCCAATAAGACAAATATCGAAACCTTTGGTAAACTAAAACAAAACCCTTTGGTAAATTTTTACATAGAGAGATTTTATCCATTAGACCTTTCAATTTATAAAGAGTATTATTCCATCCCATCTGTGAATTCAGAAGATATTTGAATTTCACTCAACTAAAAATTATTTACACAATTCATCTTTGCATTCATATGGTGAAGTTCTGAAAAGACAAACTTAGTTTTTTATACCATACTCTACGGTTATATAAGCAGAAGTACTATGCATTTCTATTTATCAAAAACATTGATGTTGTAAATTCCATTATGAAACCACAAAATTAAGTGTTTCCTTTTACGAGATACAGAACAGCATAATTCAGACTTTAGTATTTCTCTTTACAACATATACCATTCATTTCTATCTATTGTACATATTTTCATTGAAATTTTTAGCCTACTACTGTTACAAAGGTTTTTGAAGAATGATCTATACTTTAATAAGTATTGTGAATGATCTATACTTTAATAAGTATTGTATCATCCATCTCATTTTCCAGTATTCTATCTAGAGAAACCCATACTCTATCAAACAAGAGGCCCAAAGGGCCTTAACGGTCATCTGACTACCTTGGCAATAGTAAAATTAATTTCATATGGTGTCACTTTGTCAGGACCATGTCAGGATCATTTTCCATTTCCTTCAACAAATTTTATTTCAAACAAGAGGCCCAAGGGCCTTAACATGTAGGAAATTAATTAGATATAGTGTCATAGTAGCCTTCTTCAATTTGGGATCAACCAGAGATGTAACAAATACTTTGTCGATCCATGTCAGGATCATCTCAGGCAAGTTTCAGCCAAATCACATAGGCAGAACTTGAGAAGAAGTTCAAAATGTGTTTTCAAGATGGCGGCTGTGGCGGCCATCTTGGATTTCGGATCGACCCGAAAAATAACAACACTTTGTCGGGACCATGTCAGGATCATTTCATGCAAGTTTCAGCCAAATCGAACCAGTAAAACTTGAGAAGAAGTTCAAAATGTGTTTTTCAATATGGCAGATGTGCCGGTCATCTTGGATTTCGGATTGACCCGAAAAATAACAACACTTTGTCGGGACCATGTCAGGATCATTTCATGCAAGTTTCAGCCAAATCGCACGAGTTGAACTTGAGAATAATTTCAAAATGTGTTTTCAAGATGGCGGCTGTGGCGGCCATCTTGGATTTCGTGATCGACCCGAAAAATAACAACACTTTGTCGGGACCATGTCAGGATCATTTCATGCAAGTTTCAGCCAAATCGCACCAGTAGAACTTGAGAAAGTTCAAAATGTGTTTTCAAGATGGCGCCTGTGGCGACCATCTTGGATTTCGGATCGACCCGAATAATAACAACACTTTGTCGGGACCATGTCAGGATCATTTCATGCAAGTTTCAGCCAAAATCGCACCGGTAGAACTTGAGAAGAAGTTTAAAATGTGTTTTCAAGATGGCGGCTGTGGCGGCCATCTTGGATTTCGGATCGACCCGAAAAATAACAAACACTTTGTCGGGACCATGTCAGGATCATTTCATGCAAGTTTCAGCCAAATCGCACCGGTTAGAACTTGAGAAGAAGTTCAAAATGTGTTTTCAAGATGGCGCCAGTGGCGGCGGCCATCTTGGATTTCGGATCGACCCGAAAAATAACAACACTTGTCGGGACCATGTCAGGATCATTTCATGCAAGTTTCAGCCAAATCGCACCGGTAGAACTTGAGAAGAAGTTTTAAAAAATGTGTTTTCAAGATGGCGGCTGTGGCGGCCATCTTGGATTTCGGATCGACACCCGAAAAATAACAACACTTTGTCGGGACCATGTCAGGATCATTTCATGCAAGTTTCAGCCAAATCGCACCGGTTAGAACTTGAGAAGAAGTTCAAAATGTGTTTTCAAGATGGCGCCTGTGGCGGCCATCTTGGATTTCGGATCGACCCGAAAAATAACAACACTTTGTCGGGACCATGTCAGGATCATTTCATGCAAGTTTCAGCCAAATCGCACCGGTTAGAGACTTGAGAAGAAGTTCAAAATGTGTTTTCAAGATGGCGGCTGTGGCGGCCATCTTGGATTTCGGATCGACCCGAAAATTAACAACACTTTGTCGGGACCATCTCAGGATCATTTTCAGGTAAGTTTCAGCTCAATCCCACTGGTCAAACTTGAGAATGGAAGTTCAAAATGTGAAAAGTTAACGCACGGCGGACGGCGCACGGCGCACGGCGCACGGCGGACGTGCGCACGGCGCACGGTGGACGGGCACGGCCACGACGACGGAAACATGATGACTATAGGTCATCCTGACCCTTCGGGTCAGATGACCTAAAAATCTAACATGTCAAACACATGTATATATATATATATATATATAATATAAAAAGACTGTTCAGCAAAATTGTCTTCTTTAATTCTGAAATATTTCATTGAATTACCAAGTATTTGATCTGCCAGTTGTGCATCATGTTTTATATACTATTTATCATTTTACACAATTCACAGCATCCTCAATCATTCTTCTATATGGATCTTATGTCTTTTTGAAATTTTTTTCCGACCTTCTGAATCAAGTTAGCCATTTCTAAAATCTTTTGAAGATTTCTGGTAAAAGCAATACTGTTATTGATAGTAAGAAGTTTGGTCACATATTGGTTAAGAGCTTAGACTCTGACCAAGCTTAACAGCCACCACTTTTCCCTCAAATGCATTATACTCCAAACTTACTTAGAAACGTCCTCAAGTAGGATGTAACACTTTGAAAGAATATTAGTAACATCATAACAGACTTACCTTTCTTGTATAATATTGTGTAATTTTGTATATATTGTGCAAGCACACCATTTTTCTTATCTAATTTTTTTTGTAATCTTTTTCAGACTGTTTATCATATTTTGTCCCAATAAAGCAAAACATATTACTACAAAGTCTGCTTTGTTTTTCTATATTCCATAACAAAACATAAACAGCTTTTTGGCTGACCAATAAATACATGTACAAGTCAGGGAACAAACCCCATGAGACTTTTATCATAAACAATTCAAATAAAGAACTTTTTGTACAGATTAAAGGTTGATTATTTACTTTCTCCTTTTTTAGACATCTTCCTTTAAACAGATACACTGATTTCTAGAATCTCACAATATGAGAAGTGCAATCATTCCCCGAACACAAAAGACAAACAAGATTCCTTTTGTGCCTGGTTGCCAAGGTGACCCAGAGAATCGGGGTTCAACATCTTTAGGAGTTTTAAAGAATGATGAAGCATTTCCATCCTACATACAGATACGGAAAACACCGTAAAACCATTCGTATAACGTACAAAAACCTAGGGAATGTTTTTTGTCCTAATGGGTACATAGATCACCCAACCTTTAATATACACAGCAGCCATGACAGAGCATTTGTACAGAACTTACGTAAATCTTGCCTCCCCAAATAAAACCGCAGTACAGTATTGGCAGTAAATGAGAAATCCAAACGTCACTCTAACGGTGATTCAGGCCTAAATTGAGCTTGTGTTTTCAAATGAAGTGAGGAAAATGACTACAAAAGCACTATACTGGTCCGCGATTTGTTTCCAATTATAGGCCTGCAAGATTGAGTGATTTTACGGCATTTCCCACCAATGTTTTCATACCCTTCGGTTCAGTGATAGAAAGACTTTCTGCATGTGTGCTACACAATTTCAATATACATTAAAGCAAATCTATGTCCACATCTTAATCTTGTGATATCATGACACCAGGAGAAACTCTGCTTTAATCTTGCCACGTCCCATAGGCATTGTATCTTTGAGGAAATAAAGTTTCTCAAGGAAAAATCAAAACCACATTGTGTTCTTTTTTTTTTCTTTTCTTTTTTTAGCCAGTCTTCTATGCAGAGAAACCAACTTTTCTAGATGAAAATCAAACCATGTTCCTCCACATGGCAAAAATAACAAGAGGCCCAGAGGGCCTGTATCGCTCGCCTGGTTTTTTGTTAGTAATTATCACAAGAATCAATTAGAAAAATAAGCAAAATTGACTCCCAGAGTTTAATTTTAAATCACAACCATACAATGATGCAATTGATACCATACAAATATGCTATCCAATACATAGGTTCAGAGACAAAGTCATTTATATGAAAATAGTAGCCTAATTGACCTTTTTGACCTCGCATCTATTGCCGTTTAAGGCCCCGGGGGTCAGCCCTATCATTTGTACAATTTCAAATCCCACCCCTAAGTGCTCTTCCATTCTTAGTTGCAGAGAAGAAGTCGTTTATATGGAAATAGCTAAATTGACCCCTTTTGACCCCACCCTTCAGGCTCCTGGGGGGTCAGCCCCATCATTTGCAAAATTTTGAATCCAAACCCTTTAAGGATGTAACCATTGCATTATGAGCGCAATCCCATGTTAAGTTGCAGAGAAAAAGTCATTTATATGGAAATTGACCATTTTTGACCCCGCCCCTCAGGCCCCCGGGGGTCAGCCCTATCATTTGCTCAATTTGGAATCCCCAGCCTACAAGGATGCTACCATTGCATTATGGGTGCTATACCATGCTTAGTTGCAGAGAAGAAGTCATTTATATGGAAATAGCCAAATTGACCCTTTTGATCCCCCTCAGACCCCCGGGGGTCAGCCCTATCATTTGCACAATTTTGAATCCCCACACTATAAGGATGCTACCATTGCATAATGGGTGCTATACCATGCTTAGTTGCAGAGAAGAAGTCATTTATATGGAAATAGCCAAATTGACCCCTTTTGACCCCGCCCCTCAGGCCCCCGGGGGTCAGCCCTATCATTTGCACAATTTTGAATCCTCACCCTATAGAATGCTACCATTGCATCTATGGGTGCTATCCCATACTTAGTTTCAGAGAAGAAGTCGTTTATATGGAATAGCCAAATTGGCCCCTTTTTGACCCCGCCTCTCAGGCCCCCGGGGGGTCAGCCCCATTATTTGTACAATTTTGAATCCCCACCCTATAAGGATGATATCATTGCATTATTGGTGCTATCCCATGCTTGATTTCAGAGAAGAAGTCGTTTTATATGGAAATAGCCAAATTGAGCCCTTTTTGACCCCGCCCTCAGCCCCCCCTGGGAGTCAGCCCCATCATTTGTACAATTTTTGAATCTTCACCCCTATAACAATACTACATTGCATTATGAGTGCTATCTCATGCTTAGTTTCAGTGAAGAAGTCGTTTAAATGGAAATAGCCAAATTGACCCACTTTTGGCCCCGCCCCCTCAGGCCCCCGGGGGATCAGCCCCATCATTTGTACAATTTTCAGTAAGTAGCCCATAAGGATGCTACCAGTTAAATTTTATTGAAATCCGAACAGCGGTAATGGTGAAGAAGTCGATTGTTGACCGGACGACGGACGCTACATTTTTACACTTATTATAAGAAGTATATGAAAACACTCAAAATGAAATTAGAACTCAAAACTCATTATTGGTGCTTCTTTGACTTGAACTGCAGGTCTAGGTTAAATTGATTTCAATACATTGTGTATGACATCATTTTCGATTGACCAAAATGGTTTTTTATTGTGCGAAGTACATGTATTTCTCTAGGCACCTTCTTGTGCCTCCATAATAAATGTACAGTAAAAACCTGCCATAGTGACCACCTCTTATAAAGAATGACAGTAAAACCTGCCATAGTGGCCACCACTGTATAAAGGATGTACATTAAAACCGTGCCATAATGACCACCTCTGTATGAAGGATGGATACGAAAAACCTGTCCAGTGACCACCTCTGTATAAAGGATGTACATTTAAAAACCTGCCATAGTGACTCACCTCTGTATGAAGGATGTACAGTAAAACCTGTCAAAGTGACCTCCTTCTGTATAAAGAATGTACATATAAAACCTGTCAAAGTGACCACTCTCTGTATAAAAAGGATATACAGTAAAACCTGCAAAAGTGACCACTTCTGTATAAAGATGTACACTTAACCTGCCAAGTGACCACCTTTGTATAAAGGATGTACAGTAAAACCTGCCAAAGTGACCCACCTCTGTATATAAGGATGTAACAGTAAAACCTGTCATAGTGACCACCTCTGAATAAAGGATGTACAGTTAAGCCTGCCAAAGTGACCACCTCTGTATAAAGGATGTACAGTAAAACCTGCCAAAGTGACGACCTCTGTATAAAGGATGTACACTTAACCTGCCAAAGTGACCACCTCTGTATAAAGGATGTACACTTAACCTGCAAAGTGACCACCTTCTGTATAAAAGGATGTACACTTAACCTGCCAAAGTAACCATCTCATGTATAAAGGGATGTACAGTAAAACCTGCCAAGTGACCAACTCTGTATAAAGGAATGTACAGTAAAACCTGTCCAAAGTGACCACTATCTGTATAAAGGATGTACAGAAAAACCTGACCCCAAGAGTTACACCACCCTACAAATCTGTATAAAGGATGTACACTTAAAAACCTGCATAGTGACCACCTCTGTATAAGGGATGTACAGTAAAACCTGCCAATAGTGACCGACCTCTGTATAAAGGATGTACAGTAAACCGTGCCAAAGGTGACCACCTCTGTATAAAGGATGTACGCTTAACCTGCCAAAGTGACCAACTCTGTATAAAGGATGTACAGTAAAACCTGCCAAAGTGACCACTTCTGTATAAAGGATGTACACGTAAAACCTGCCAAAGTGACCACCTCTGTATAAAGGATGTATATATAAAACCTGCCAAAGTGACCACCTCAGTATAAAGGATGTACAGTAAGTACCTGCCAAAGTGACCACCTCTGTATAAAGGATGTATAGTAAAACCTGACCATAGTGACCACCTCTCTGTATAAAGGGGATGTACAGTAAAACCTGCCATAAGTGGACCACCACTGTATAAAGGAAGTACTATTAAAACCTGCAATAGATGACCACCTCTGTATATTTAAAGGAAGTACAGTAAAAACCTGCAAATAGTGACCACTCTGTATAAAGGTATGTACAGTAAAAAGACCTGCCAAAGTGACCACTTCTGTATAAAGGATGTACAGGTAAAACCTGGCCATAGTGACCACCTCTGTATAAAGGATGTACAGTATGAACCGTGCCATAGTGACACACCTCTGTATAAAGGGATTACAGTAAACCTGCCAATACTGACGCACATCTGTATAAAGGATGTACAGTAAAACCTGCCATAGTGACCACCTCAGTATAAACTTGATGTACAGTAAACCTGCCAAAGTGACCACCCTCTGTATAAAGGATGTACAGTAAAGACCTGCCAAATGTTACCACCTCTGTATAAAGGATGTACAGTAAAACTGCACTAGTGACCACTGGTGTATAAAGGATGTACAGTAAACCCAGCCAAAGGTGACCAACTCTGTATAAAGGATGTACAGTAAAACCTGCCAAAATGTGACCACACTCTGTATAAAGGGATGTACAGTATAAACCTGCCAAAGTGACCAACTCTGTATAAAAGGATGTACATAAAACCAGTAAAACCTGCCAATGTGACCACCTCTGTATAAGAAGATGTACAGTAAAACCTGCTTAAAGTGAACCATCTCTGTATAAAGATGTACAGTACAAACCTGCAAAGTGACCACTCTGTATAAAGTATGTACAGTAAAACCTTCATAGTGACCACCCTCTGTATAGAAGGAGTAACAGTAAAACCTGCCAAAGTGACCACGCTCTGTATAAAGTATGTACAGTAAAACCTGCATAGTACCACTCTGTATAAAGGATGTACAGTAAACACCTGCCAAAGTGACCACTCTGTATAAGAGGATGTACAGGTAAAACCTGCCAAAGTGACCACCTCTGTATAAAGGATGTACAGAGTAAAACCCTGGTCAACGTGACCACCTCTGTATAAGTGATGTACAGTAAAACCTGCCAAAGGTGACCACTTCTGTATAAATGGTATGTACATTAAAACCTTGCCAAAGTGACCACCTCTGTATAAGAACAGTGAATCTCTGTACAAGGATTAAAAACCTGTCAAAGTGACACCGTCTGTATAAAGGATGTACAGTAAAACCTGTACCAAAGTTGACCACCTCTGTATAAATGGATGTACAGTAAACCTGCCAAATGTGACCAACTTCTGGTATAAAAAGATGTACAGTAAAACCTGCCAAAGTGACCAACCTCGTATAAAGGATGTATAGTAAAACCTGTCCATAGTGACCACCTCTGTATAAAGGATGTACATTAAAACCTGCAATAGTGACCAACCTCTGTATAAAGGATGTACAGTAAAACCTGCCATAAGATGTGACCGACACGCTCTGTATAAAGGATGTACAGTAAAACCTGTCCCAAAGTGACCACCCTCTGTATAAAGGATGTACAGTAAAAACCTGCCAAACTTGTAGACCACCTCTGTATAAAGGATGTACAGTAAAACCTGTCAAATTAGACCACTCTGTATATAAGGATGTACAGTAAAACCTGTCCAAAGTGACCTCTGTATAAAGGATTACAGTAAAACCTTCCAAAGTGACCACCTCTAGTATAAAGGATGTATCCCAGTAAAACCTGTCAAAGTGACCACTTCTGTAAAAGGATGTACAGTAAAACGTGCCAAAGTGACCACCTCTGTATAAAGAGGATGTACAGTAAAACCTGCCAAAGTGACCACTCTGATATAAAGGAAGTACATTAAAACCTGCCAAAGTGACCACACTCTGTATAAAAGGAAAACTGTAATACAGTAAAACCTGCCAAAGTAGTGACCACTCTGTATAAAGGATGTACAGTAAAAACTGCCAAAGTGACCAACTCTGTATAAAGGATGTAAACAGTAAAAAACCTCCCAAAGTGACCATCTCTGTATAAAGGATGTACATAAACCTGCCAAAGTGATACCAACTCCTGTATAAATAGGATTACACTAAAACCTGCCAAAGTGACCACCTCAGTATAAAAAGGATGTACAGTAAAACCTGCAAAGTGACCACCTCTGTATAAAGGATGTACAGGTAACAACCTGTCAAAGTGACCATCTCTGTAATAAAGGATGTACAGTAAAACCTGCAAAGTGACCACCTCTCGTATAAAGGATGTAAAGTAAAACCCATGTCAGTCTAAAGGATGTACAGGATAAAAACCAGTGTGACCACCTCTGTATAAAGAATGTACAGTAAAACCTGCCAAAGTGGACCAAACCTCTGTAATAAAGGATGTACAGCTAAAAACCTTGGGCGCTGCAAAGTGACCAACCATCTCTGTATAAAGGAATGTTACATGTAAAAAACCTGTCATATTGTAGACCACCTCAGTATAAATGAGTGTACCAGTAAAAACCTGCAAATTGACCACTCTGTATAAAGGAAGTACAGTAAAAGACCAGCAAATGTTGACCATCTCAGTAAATAGGATGTACAGTAAAAACCTCCCAAAGTGACCAACTCTAGTATAAAGGATGTACAGTAAAACCTGCCAAAAGTGACCACCTCAGTATAAAGGATGTACAAGTAAAACCTGCCAATGTGAACCATCACTTTGTATAAAGGATGTACAGTAAAACCTGCCAAAGTGACCACCTTTGTTAAAAGGGATGTGTACAGTAAAACCCTGCCAAGTGACCAACCCTGTATAAAGGACTGAGACAGTAACACCAGACATAGTGACCACATCTGATAATAAAGGGATGTACACTTAACTGGGCTGCCAAAAGTGGACCACCTCTGTATAAAGGATGTACAGTAAAACCTGCCAAAGTGTGACCACCGTCTGGTATAAAGGGATGTACAGTACAACCTGCCTATACGTGACCACCTCTGTATAAAGGAAGTAGCAGTCCAAAACTGCCATATTGACCACCGTCCTTGTATCAATAAAGGATGTACAGTAAAACTCTGCCAAAGTGACACACTTCTGTATGAAAGGTTAAATGTACAGTACAAACCTGCCAAGTACCCACCTCTGTATAAAGGTAGTACGGTAAGACCTGTCATAGGACCACCTCTTTATAAAGAATGTACAGTACTGAACCTGCAAAAGTTGACCACCTCTACAGTATAAAGGGAATGTACAATACAACCTCCCCAAGTGACCACCTCTGTCTGAAGTGGATGTACAGTGAACAACCGTGACAAGCAGTGTGACCAACTCTCGTAATATCAAGAATGTACAGTAAAACCTGGACAAAGTGAACCAACTCATGTATAAAGGATATAACATAAGGAACCTGCCAAAGTGACCACTTCTGTAGTAAAGGGAAGTAAAGTACATCTGTCCATAGTAGACCAACCTTTGTATACAAGTGGTGTTACAGTCAAATCCTGCCAAAAGTGACCAACATCTGTATATATAAGATGTACAGTAAACCTGCCATCCTTACCACCTCCTGAATAAATTATGACACGTAAACTCTGAGTATAGAAGTACCACTACTGTATGAAGGATTTATAGTCTTTTGCCTAAGTGACCACCTCTGTATGAAGGATTTACATAAACCTGCAAATGACAACTCTGCCCAAAGGATGTACAGTAAAACTCTGTCAAAGTGACCATCACTGTATAAAGGATGTAACACTTAACCTGCCCAAAGTGTGACCACCTCTGTATAGTAAAGGATGTACAGTAAGAACCTGCCATTAGTGACCACCTCTGTATAAAGGATGTACAGTAGAAACCATTTCATAGTGACCACCTCTGTATAAAAGGATGTACAGTAGAAACCTGCCCAAAGTGACCACCTCTGTATAAAGGAATGGTACAGTAAAACCTGTCAAAGTGACCATCTCTGTATAAAGGATATACGAGTAGAACCTTCCAATGTGACCAAACTGTCTGTTATATAAGGTGAGTAAAGTTAAATCTGTCATAAGTGACCTCTCTCTGAATATAAAGGATGTACAATTCAACGCTGCCCTCAACACTGTATAAAGGACTGTAGCAGTAAACCTGCAAAAGTGGACAACCTCTGTATAAAGAAATGTACAGTAAAATCCTGCCAAAGTGACAAAACTCTGTATAAAGGATGTATATAAAAAACCTCCCAAAGTGACCACCTCCTGTAAAAGGATGTACAGTAAAACCTGTCATAGTTACCACCTCTGTATTAAAGGATGTACAGTAAACCTGCCAAAGTGACCAACATCTGTATAAAGGAAGTACAGTAAAAACCTGTCCAAAGTGACAAACTCTGTATAAAGGATGTACAGTAAAACCTGCTGTCCCCACCTCTGTAAAAGGAGGGTGTACAGAAAAACCTGCCCCCCATAGTGACCACTTCTGTATAAAGGATTGTACAGTAAAACCTCCCAAAGTGACCACCTATCTGTATAAAGGAAATGAACAGTAAACTTTTGCCAAAAGTGACGCATTCTCTGTATAAAGGATGTACATAAAACCTGCCAATAGTGACCATCTCTGTATAAAGAATGTACGATTAAAACCTGCCCCACCACCTCAAGGATGTACAGTAAAACCTGCCAAAGTGACCACCCATCTGTATAAAGATTGTACAGTTAAGCCTGCCAAAGTGACCACCTCTGTATAAAGGATGTACAGTAAAACCTGCCAAAGTGACCACCTCTGTATAAAGAATGTACAATAAAACCTCCCAAAGTGACCACCTCTGTATAAAGGATATACACTTAAACCTGCCAAAGTGACCACCTCTGTATGAAGGATGTACAGTAAAACCTGCCAAAGTGACCACCTCTGTATAAAGGATGTACAGTTAAGCCTGCCAAAGTGACCACCTCTGCCAAAGTGACCACCTCTGTATAAAGGATGTACATAAACACCTGTAAAACCTGCCCCAAAGTGACCACCTCTGTATAAAGGATGTACAGTAAAACCTGCCAAAGTGACCACCTCTGTATAAAGGATGTACAGTAAACCTGCCAAAGTGACCACCTCTGTATAAAGGATGTACAGTAAAACCCTGTCAAAGTGAACATCTCTGTATAAATGTATGTAGCCAAAGATTGTAAACCTATATAAAGATGACAGTAAACCTTCCAAAGTGACCACCTCTGTATAAAGGATGTACAGTAAACCTGCCAAAGTGACCAACTCTGTATAAAGGATGTACATTAAAACCTGCCAAAGTGACCAACTCTGTAATAAAGGGATGGTTCACACTTAAAAAAGGATAATACCTGCCAAAGTGACCAAACTCTGTATAAAGGATGTACAGTAAAACCTTACCCAAAGTGACCACCTCTGTATAAAAGGAATGTACAGGTAAAACCTGCCAAAGTGACCACCTCTGTATAAAGAATGTACAATAAAACCTGCCAAAAGTGACCACCTCTGTATGAAGGATGTACAGTAAAACCTGCCAAAGTGACCACTCTCTGTATACATATACAGTAAAAGCTATCTTTATAGATCGTTTCTACTGTATGCATAATGTTTTTTTTGAGCAAAATGTGGCAATTGTTTTAATCAACTTCTTAAGGTTATTAAAAAATGTCCTGTCACACAGCAAATCATGTTTCCAGAACATTAATCCTTTTATATACATTGGTACACATCTGCCAGACCAGTGTATACATAGACCCAGACTACTGTAGGAATGATGTTACTCTTGTTGTATCGAATTAAAGGTATCTGTCAATAAATTCAATTTTTCGATATTAATGTGAACTTTACAGAAAATAAAGGTTTAAACCCCTGATCCCCCCTGCAGAACCTGCAAGGCTTTTGCCTATATTAGGTGGTGTATTTTTTTTAGAATTTCTGAGTACTTTTCATGTGTAAAGGTACAAACAGACCTGTGAGGAGACGGTGAACAGCATCAGCATCAAATCGGAACACACCCCAATACCATTTCAGGCAAAATTCATCAACTCCTGCCCTAAACAACTAATTACCATGGAAATGGCAGAGTCAATTACTAATATGCTTGTAGCTATAACAGAAAATAAAAACTCAATTTTGAAACAGACCAGAATCCCTCATCATATTGATACTTAATTAATTCTGCACTTGTCGAATGCAGAGGAAGTTATTTAACAAGATTGTATTAAACTGAACACTTCCCCGAATGAATATTCAATTTCAAATTGTCTGAACAAGAACCGTTTAGGACATGCAACTTGCTCTGAGAGGAATTAAAGACATTGGAAGTGAATAATAAGGAATTATTACAATGTACTTACTGAAGTCAATGTCATTAATCAAAATAAATGTCACAATAAAACTTCATTTGCTACAGCAACATTCTCGCAAATCAAATGTGACATTTCTTTCATTAACTGCTTGTTGCTTAGCAACAGAAACGATAATTTAATTCTTTAAGTTGAATATCAACTGTAACCAATGCAGTTTGATTATTTTGTTGCTTGTCAACAAACAGAAACCATAATTTGATAAATGTTGTAACCTTGAAACTCTTAGCATGTGATATTTGTTTATTTCTGGTTTCCTAAATGCATAATATATATGCATATACTTTTAGAAATTCTTATTCCCTGATTTTTAAATATCATTAGGTTTGGATAGGTCTGGTATGGTCCAATTAATAAAAAAAAAAAAAATTTAGCATGTCAGAAAACAAAAGGTCAATGGGGCATCTGACCAAGACTGACTATGAAAAGTGGCACATTAAAGTAGTGGCTAACAATTAAGGCAATACAAGAAATAGGATGACTTTGACTGAAAAAGTAGGTCAAGGTCATTCAACTTTGAAGCCCTTCATCCTAGTACAATTACAGGCCAAAATATTAGTGAGTCTTAGACCTATTAAGTAATCGACCAATTTAGGTCTACTTACTGAATTCAATTTGAAAAGAAATGAAAGGATTATGGATCACTTTACATCATTGGTGATCATCCTGACCTGAACATTACTCTTTTAGAATAAAAAAATTTTGCAATTGTCAGCGGCAAGGTAACTTTAAATTTTACCTGTGTCATGCTTTTCTATGGAGAATTTCTCTGTTAACCAAGTTATAGATAGACTACCGTATTCGACCAAATATGCGCCCAGGGTGTTTAAAAAATTGAAAAAATGAAAAGGTTCTCAATAAGATGAAATGATTGCAAACCTATACAGTTTTGTGTAGTTTTGGTTTTTACTCATACCCAGGCAATTGAAATTGAGGCCTCGAAAAGGAGGAGGGGTGCTTATAGGGACATGGGCGCTTATTGGATTGAATATTGTATCTGGCATTTCTGAGTTCGCAGTCTTTAGTCCGGAGGCTTTAGCCCCATTTTTGGCCAAATCATGTCTTTTTATATGACAATGTAAACATTTATATGTCGGCCATTTTGAAATACAATATGGCAGACAGCTTTTAACAATTACTAATGTTTATATTTGCATTCAGTATCCCTGAAAATATAGGTATAGAACAAAAATGAGGATTCTTCATCATTTGATATTATATTTTGATATTTTTATGGCATCCACTTTGAAAAATGGCTGCCATGGCCATCAGAAGCAAGATCCGCTTGGGGTTCTATCTAAAATACCTTGTATTAGGTTAAAGTAATGGTTACATACAGACAACAAAGTTTTAACGTATTAGGTTCAATCTTGAAGGTTAAAATAACATGTACTATTGGCCGGTTTCCTGAGTAGCATTGTACTTCTATACCTATAGTCTTACAGACATTTTCTCTATCTATCATACTTATACAGCAGTTGTAGTTTTTCGTCAATGTTCTCGATGACCTATCCCTTTGGTACACGCTAGGTTATCTACCCCTCCGGACAGCTCGAATCCTATGGAATATCACGTCCAGACTGCGGACATGACAATCCTGCTGACCCAGATATTTCCTGAGATTAGACAGAGGAAGCTCAACCTCCAAAGCCAGTTCTCAAAAACAAATCAATTTAGCTTGGAAAGCCTTCTAACTCTATTTCCTCTGAAAAGGCACGACATGTGCGCCATCTACAAACAATTCAATTGTCATTTATCGGGAAGGAGTCTTAAGAAATGTCAATCCGAGAAGATGAATAACTTGGTTTTCCCTGCTCCCATCTTCGTCACAGACGTTCGTATTTCATACAATCTAAAGGTACAGATGAGACATACAGACAATTTAATTGGGAGTCACAATATCAAAGTCATCACCTTAAGAATTATCTGCCAACAAAATAGTGTAAACAATTTATGACAGCAATTGTGATGACACACTGATCAAATACAATCAAAACCCGATCCATTGACAAGATCAGTTGTTAATTGGACAATCATTTGTTAGTTTTCACTTTTTTGATGAATCAGAAAAGCTGTATATGTTAAATTTCACAACATTATTGGTTTAATTTCAACATTTTTAGTTTTTTCATTACACTGGCGCCCTACGCATTAGTAACCCCCCCCCCCCCCCCCCCCCCCCCCATAACCAACCTCCTTGATTATGACTTTAACTATGTTTAGAAGAAATCATTACATAATCTTCTTTTATCCAAACAAAGGGCTTTTTACACCCCTATGTAACTTTATTAGACTCTAACCATGCTTGGTCAGAATGGAGTCCCATTATAGTCACAGTGGTGAAAGGCTTAAAAATATTTCTGTAGGCTCAGTTTTGACACCAAGACAGAAAATTACCTATTGCAATACTTACTGCATTTTCAAAGCAACCATATCAATTGATTGAATACATGACATTCACCTACATACAATACTATTTCAAATGATTGATAGAAAAGCTTTTAGAAATTCACTTAAAATGTATCATTGGCTGTCTTGATTCTTTAATTGTATTGTGTCCAGTTCAGCTTCAGAGCAATTTAATTTCCATCCATCTTGGAAATGTCGCTCCTCTTAATTCCCTAATACCAGATTGGTATCCCCTATACTATCCTCAGAGTTTAAGCGGTTTGTCTTGATGTAGTTTAAATACAGCAGACGGCCATCATGTAGATGTTATGTGTAGCCAAGAGTGGCTAATGACATCGTTTTTAAGATTCAACATTTCCATTTGTTTGAAAAGAATACTTTATATACCCAAATCAAATGGACAATCGAAACCCAGTATTTACAGATAAATCCGAACAAAAGCCCTACATCAACTTTCCGTCATTGCTTATAAATAACTTTGTTCCAGATTAAAATTCTCCATATTTGTTTTCCATAGTTGCTGCCATTGTAGAAAGTTTCATACACAAATATTAATCAAACTTTTTCAAAATTTATTTCTTATTTCCTCATGTAGATAATTATTTTCTTTGTGTCAATAACAGTAAATAATTCTCAGCAGAAGAAATCTAGTCTTCGGTAAAACAAAAACAGATCAATCTACAACTGTAAGCCAATTGGCTAACTAATATCCACTTATACCTTAGTATGACAAACAACATCCGGAGACCTACGAAACTACTTAAAAGTTAAAAGCATTATTCATTGTACACGTAATACAAACATGTTATGGAAACATTGAAGGGGGATGAAAACCACAATGTTATAACCATAATTCATTGTAAACGTGTTCGTTATAAATATGTTTTACTTTATGGCAACCAAATGTTCCTGTATTCTATGTTAAATCCATATAAGTTTGGTCCTTAACTGCCAAGGTTATTTAAGGTCATGTCAGATTATGGAGTTGGAGGAAAGTCAAAGTTCCCAGAGGAAAACCAACCTGCGGTCAGTACCTGACAATTGCCCAATATGCAATTCAAACCTGAAACTTAAGAGGTGGAGGGTTTGTGGTAATATGTCTGGACATCTTAACCACTCAGCAAAGATACCACAAACCCTAATCTTAAAGCCAAACAACAATCTAGAACCCTCTAGAGAATGTTTTCAGCTGGTATTTATCAATGCAGATATTAGTTAAATAAAGAATTACCTAAAAAACAAAGACAACATGATATGCTGTCCTTCCATTAAATTAAACGTAATCCTTCACTACATCATCAGGTTCCATTTCTTCTCTGATTAACGAAGCCTACTGTAGCGCTTCCGACCAGTCAAACACAATAAGTCTGCAAATTTTCTGTTTTGAAATTGAAACTAGTGTAAAGATACAACACTCTATTGTGAGGTTTCTGTTTCCATAGAAAGGCTTCTCAAAAACTTCAGCAAATTCTCCTAAATTAAACTGCTTGATTAAGATTATGCAAACTAAAATACGACACCTTTCTTTAACAGCACAATTTAATTTCTGTTCTTAAATTTCAATACTTTTTTTATTCAAGAAACCTGTTTACTGTGTAGTGTAGAGAAGATGACATATCTTAAAGGTTTTGTTAGTTTTTTTAGTTTCACAGAGCTCTTGAATAAATATTCAACATAATTTTAAACAACATTTAAATAGAAATTGTGTTGTAACTGCCCGTACCTGACAGTCAATACCTAAAACTTGGCATTCAGAACATGTCAAACAAAATAGAAGTTTATAATGATAGTGGTAGAATGTCATGACACATTAGCCACTCAGCCACTGTGGTGGCACAAAAGGAAAATTTCAGAAATGCATTTCTTTTTTGAGTCTCATCACATGAAGAAGGTTTGCTTAGAAAAGTTTTATTTTGTGAAATCCCAAAAGAATCATTACAATTGATTTAGATTAGACTTTCCTAGAAGGATATTTTATTCTATGAACAAGAGAACTCTAGACCCATCAAGGCTTTTTTTTCAAATGGTGATAACTTAACATGCCATTGCAAAGTCAACAAATAGTTGTAAAATTCCAAATTTTTATGTTCATCCAATTCACAGAGTAAATTCAATATAAACCGAAAGTGGTGAAGGAAATGACAATCAGAGATAGTAATATATAATTTGACAAGCAAGAGGCAAACTGTCGGAATGAAATTACGAAAAGATTGTCATCCAGTTCCTATCGACCAACTCTGCAGGCAATGCGTCACCCTTAGCAACAATGGAACACGATTGCGATAAGATTTGACCAGACAAATCAAGTTAGGCATAACTGCTGGGTTCGAAGAAATGCTCAAACGAACACAACAATTAAAGCAATATTCTCAATTATACTCGGGTAGATGAAGAAATCAGGTTATATGGCTGCCCGCCGGTAACCTAGGTCCTCTGCTGATGTTTGAGTGAAGGATGTAAACATATTTAGGATGTACATCATGTGATAAGCAGACAGTGCGTGTTTCCATATGATAACAACTTGCGGCCTTTAACATTAAAGCATCACCACATCATATAATTGAATAAGTATTTTATATAATTGTCTGAATTCTTAGGATAATATCCGCAAATGGACTTCAAAATCACAACTGATTTGAATTTACATGTTGTTCAATTAAAAATATCCAGGACTTGAATCAGAGACATTAGGCACCTTGAAATGACAATAATAATCTCTTTATTTGACTTTACCAATTAACATTTATATTTTTATTAACTGTTAAAAATATTTGCCTGCATAGTGATGAGTCCTCTACAAAGATCTCAATTCAAAGTTGTGCTACCCGGCTCATAACAAATTGCTTGAAAATAACAGAACATGTGATGATCAAATGTGCTTAACAATAATTACAACATTCAAATTTTAAATAAAACTTTTCATTTTTCAAGAATTCAACTAATGAATCTTACTTCATTGTAATTCTAAATGAATGAAAGTATTTAAATTTAAAAGAGGAATACCAGACAATCTTTAAAAGAAAATTTAAGATTGGAAAAAAACATACTATTCAGGTTCCAGAAAACATCTGCAGTTTTGTTTCATCAAAAATGTTGAGTGTTATTTTATTTCTAATATAGATCTATATATATACACCTTAATTAACTGATGGCCACCAGTGTCCAGCTGGGAATGCTGACCACTGACTGAAATATATCCTGGGTTCCATGGCGACCTATGATTGACATCCACAGGACACTTCCTGGCAGATGTAGACACCATTTTGATGTAGGATGACTTTCCTGTTTGGATGGTCAAAACACTGTGTGATACAGATTTTACACTGCCAACAAATTTGGAAAGTCATAAAAAACTTAAACCAACATATGATCTTAGTTTTTCGGCCTTACCATATATCTTAGAATGTAAATTCTGCACTTGGATAAGTGTTGGCTCTATCAATGTAAAAGAACAGGGAATATATACATATTGAATGTAAAGTGGACCAAGAGTCAAACCCATACCACCAGAGCCATACACCAACAGCTCTACCAACTGAGCAAAAGAAGCATGCTTCGTCAGCTAAGTGACAAATTTTAGCCTGTATTTAAGACTAAGTTAAGCCACATTTGAACCTCTGCTCCTATTACACAAGCATGAGTATTGGTGTGAAAGATTTTATCAATTTGATTTTTTTTTTTATTTCTATCATGAAACATTTCTGTATCTGGATAAATCAAGTTGTTGAAACCAATTTTTGCCGTTATAAAAACATTTTTGGAAGAGAGTGATAAGCAGGCAACAGGATCATCAAATTCTCTACAAAATCCAATTTTTCTGGTTTACTTCTTACGAGCAGAGAGCTTCTCGGTACAAATGGAGAACAATTAGGACTAGCTTGTTCCTTCTCACTTGAGACATTTTTTGCTTGTGGTATTAGACATAAAACCACATAAGCAAATGACAAGTCATTTATATGAGTTCCCAGTGTAGTTTCTTTGCCTGCCAACGGCGTTCAGATGGAGATTCCACCTTCTGGTCAGCGAATCTTGTTTACAAAAATTGGGCAGTTTTAGGAACGGTTTTAGGAACGGCACATCAGACTGGACATTTCCAAGGATTGAACGGAAAAGTATTCTTATTCTCTAATTCCGTTACATGTTAAGTTTCTTGTCAGAGATCTTTCAAGATCAGATAGACATTCAGAGCTATGCCTCCCCCACTATAGTTTCTAACAAAAGACGAAGCAGCATTGGATAAAAGGGGCTAAAATAAATTAAGAACCAAAAAGTGAACGGATCCTACCAAGTGTCCATTATTCATTTTGTTTTCATTCCACTGTATAAACATAAGGTATGTGAGTTTTAAAATAGATCCTAAAAATAATTCCCCTTTCACATGTATACAATGTTTAATACCATTTTGATATGTATTATGTACAGTTTAATTTGTAATGCCTTTGTTTAAGCTGGGCATGCATGGTTTTTACACATGGTCAACCATTTTCACGTGTCCCTTCCTAGCCAATTTACAAATCACTCTGTTATCTGTTGCCTGTCATACGACTCCACGCAAAGCTTAGCCGTTTGTTTTCCAATACCGTTATCAATCGTGCCAAGCATTTTCAGTTTTAAGCCTCTCGCTGTAATGAAGGAACTTTATACAAGGTCAGTATTAATACAAAATGAATTGTCAATCCCCCATACAATTTTAGAAAGGATTACCAGAAAACCAAATCCTGTACATGCTGTGACCTAATTTCATAAATTTTGTTCATTTACACTTTGCCAATAAATCCCACTGAATACTCGGATCAGGCATAACGTTTCATAGTGTTCAAGGCCAATGATTAAAACGAAAACATTATTTTGATTTTTTTTAAAATCTAATATTCCAAGAAAAGAAAAAAAAAAAAACCTTTGATTTTTTTTTCCATAATTAACATGTCCAAAACCAGGGATCCCGCAAAACAGGGCATATCCACACGCCCCCCGCAGCTGGGTCATAACAACCCCAATTGGGGACATATCAAGGGGTTCAAAAGTAACCAATTATTCCAAGTTATAAACTGTGTATGTTAAATTATGGGTATTGTGAAAGTGGAGAAAAAATAACAGCAGGTAAACAAAAAAGAAACAGTAATCATATGTTTCAATTGGTGCTTCAATTGGATTTATAGCCAGGGACACAAAAAACAAAACAATAAATTGGTATTTTTCGACTAAGTTTTCATGGTAAGGGCAAAACAAGAGGTCTAAAGGGCTTTAACGTGTCCATCTGAATTATTGACCATGGATGAAGGTCCCTAGATCCCAACCATAAGCTACAAATCCCAATATCCGGTTCTCTAACGCCTCTCTAGTTATTTAAAAGAATGTCAGTTTATAAGATTTATAGCCTACTTGACCCCCTGTGAACCTTGAATGAAGATTCAAGGTCAACGCCATTTGGAACGAACTTGGTTGTCCTTTTTCAACCCAGCATGTCCATCAGCCAAATATAAGGGTCCTCTAGGACCAGAGTTATTCACAAGCAAGTTGTTTATAAATAATTTTAGGCCTAATTTGACAAACCCTGTGCCCTTGAATAAAGTACAAGGTAATTCGTTTTAAACAAACTTTGGTATGAGGCCCTTCAATCCCAGCATGCCACAGGCCAACATATCTTGTCCCTAAGCCCTTTTAGCCTATTCACAAAAAAGTTGTTAAAAATATTTTAAGCCTATTAGACCCCAGGTGGACCCTTAAATTGAAGGTCAAGGTCATTCCACTTGAGCAAATGTGATAATTCCTTCAATCCAAGAACTGTGACAGGCTCAATCTCAGGTTCTAAATTATGTCTTTTAGTTATTCGCGAAGAAAGTTGTTTTTACAGGAATTTTAGCCTATTTGACTCCTGTGACCTTCAATGGAGGTCCAAGGTCAGTTCATTTTAAACAAACTTTGGTAGCCATTTGACCCAGCATGTCACAGGCCCAATATCCAGGTCTTTAGAGGTATATTCCATAGGAGAATGGGCGTTAAGAGATTTTCAGCCTTAATGACCCCCTTTGTGAACCTAGAATGAAAATCAAGGTCACTTCATTTGAATAAACTTGGTAACCAGCCCTTCATCCCCAGCATTGCTACAGGTAACAATATCAGGTCCCTAAGGCCTTTATTAGTATATTTAGCAAGCAATTTGTTTAAATATTTTTAGAGCCTATTTGACCCCAGTGAACCTTCAGGTCAAATGACCTAAAAATTCCCAAAAATGGTAAGATTCGCAGAAATCCAAGATGGCGGCCTGGCGGCCATCTTGTTTTTCCTATCAGCCTCAAAAACTGTATGGCACAAATAGGGACTGAGGGTAACCTCCATGTGAAGTTTGAACAAAATCTCTTCAGTAGTTCTCAAGAAATATCGATAACAAACTTCAACTGCCAAAATCAAAGATGGCTGCCTGGCGGCAATCAGCCTCAAAATCTGTTTTTAAGAAATAGTGATAACAAGCATTGTTTGCGGACGGACGACGGACCACGGACCATGGACGCAGGGCGATTTGAAATTGAAAAAATGAAAAGGTTCTCAATAAGATGAAATGATTGCAAACCCTATACAGTTTTGTGTAGTTTTGGTTTTTTACTCATACCCAGGCAATTGAAAATTGAGGCCTCGGAAAGGAGGAGGGGTGCTTATAGGGACATGGGCGCTTATTGGATTGAATATTGTATCTGGCATTTCTGAGTTTGCAGTCTTTAGTCCGGAGCTTTAGCCCATTTTTGGCCAAATCATGTACTTTTTTATATGACAATGTAAACATTTCTATGTCGGCCATTTTGAAAAACAATATGGCAGACAGCTTTTAACAATTACTAATGTTTAGATTTGCATTCAGTATCCCTGAAAATATAGGTATAGAACAAAAATGAGGATTCTTCATCATATAATATTATATTTTGAAAAAATGGCTGCCATGGCATCAGAAGCAAGATCCACTTGGGGTTCTATCTAAAATACCTTGTATTAGGTCATAGTAATGGTGTACATACAGACAACAAAGTTTTAACGTATTAGGTTCAATTCTTGGAGGTTAAAATAACATGTACTATTGGCCGGTTTCCTGAGTGGCATTGTACTTCTATACCTATAGTCTTACAGACATTTTCTCTATCTATTATACTTATACAGCAGTTGTAGTTTTTCGTCGATGTTCTCGATGACCTATCCCTTTGGTACACGCTAGGTTATCTACCCCTCCGGACAGCTCGAATCCTATGGAATATCACGTCCAGACTGCGGACATGACAATCCTGCTGACCCAGATATTTCCTGAGATTAGACAGAGGAAGCTCAACCTCCAAAGCCAGTTCTCAAAAACAAATCAATTTAGCTTGGAAAGCCTTCTAACTCTATTTCCTCTGAAAAGGCACGACATGTGCGCCATCTACAAACAATTCAATTGTCATTTATCGGGAAGGAGTCTTAAGAAATGTCAATCCGAGAAGATGAATAACTTGGTTTTCCCTGCTCCCATCTTCGTCACAGAGGTTCGTATTTCATACAATCTAAAGGTACAGATGAGACACACAGACAATTTAATTGGGAGTCACAATATCAAAGTCATCACCATAAGAATTATCTACCAAGAAAACATGCTAAGTGTAACAATTTATGTCAGCAATTGTGATGACACACTGGTCAAATACAATCAAAACCCGATCTATTGACAAGATATCAGTATGTTAATTGGACAATCATTTGTTAGTTTTCACTTTTTTGATGAATCAGAAAAGCTGTATATGTTAAATTTCACAACATTATTGGTTTAATTTCAACATTTTAGTTTTTCATTACACTGGCGCCCTACGCATTAGTAACCCCCCCCCCCCCCCCCCCCCCCCCCCCTAACCAACCTCCTTGATTATAACTAAATGCTCCTAACTATGTTTAGAAGAAATCATTACATAATCTGTTCTTCCTTATCCAACAAAGGGCTTAACTCTTTCACCCCTATGTAACATTATTAGACTCTACCATGCATTGGTCTGAATGAGTCCATTATAGTCTACAGTGGTGAAAGGCTTAAAAATATTTCTGTAGGCTCAGTTTTGACACCAAGACAGAAAATTACCTATTGCAATACCATATCAATTGATTGAATACATGACATTCACCTACATACAATACTATTTCAAATGATTGATAGAAAAGCTTTTAGAAATTCACTTAAAATGTATCATTGGCTGTCTTGATTCTTTAATTGTATTGTGTCCAGTTCAGCTTCAGAGCAATTTAATTTCCATCCATCTTGGAAATGTCGCTCCTCTTAATTCCCTAATACCAGATTGGTATCCCCTATACTATCCTCAGAGTTTAAGCGGTTTGTCTTGATGTAGTTTAAATACAGCAGACGGCCATCATGTAGATGTTATGTGTAGCCAAGAGTGGCTAATGACATCGTTTTTAAGATTCAACATTTCCATTTGTTTGAAAAGAATACTTTATATACCCAAATCAAATGGACAATCGAAACCCAGTATTTACAGATAAATCCGAACAAAAGCCCTACATCAACTTTCCGTCATTGCTTATAAATAACTTTGTTCCAGATTAAAATTCTCCATATTTGTTTTCCATAGTTGCTGCCATTGTAGAAAGTTTCATACACAAATATTAATCAAACTTTTTCAAAATTTATTTCTTATTTCCTCATGTAGATAATTATTTTCTTTGTGTCAATAACAGTAAATAATTCTCAGCAGAAGAAATCTAGTCTTCGGTAAAACAAAAACAGATCAATCTACAACTGTAAGCCAATTGGCTAACTAATATCCACTTATACCTTAGTATGACAAACAACATCCGGAGACCTACGAAACTACTTAAAAGTTAAAAGCATTATTCATTGTACACGTAATACAAACATGTTATGGAAACATTGAAGGGGGATGAAAACCACAATGTTATAACCATAATTCATTGTAAACGTGTTCGTTATAAATATGTTTTACTTTATGGCAACCAAATGTTCCTGTATTCTATGTTAAATCCATATAAGTTTGGTCCTTAACTGCCAAGGTTATTTAAGGTCATGTCAGATTATGGAGTTGGAGGAAAGTCAAAGTTCCCAGAGGAAAACCAACCTGCGGTCAGTACCTGACAATTGCCCAATATGCAATTCAAACCTGAAACTTAAGAGGTGGAGGGTTTGTGGTAATATGTCTGGACATCTTAACCACTCAGCAAAGATACCACAAACCCTAATCTTAAAGCCAAACAACAATCTAGAACCCTCTAGAGAATGTTTTCAGCTGGTATTTATCAATGCAGATATTAGTTAAATAAAGAATTACCTAAAAAACAAAGACAACATGATATGCTGTCCTTCCATTAAATTAAACGTAATCCTTCACTACATCATCAGGTTCCATTTCTTCTCTGATTAACGAAGCCTACTGTAGCGCTTCCGACCAGTCAAACACAATAAGTCTGCAAATTTTCTGTTTTGAAATTGAAACTAGTGTAAAGATACAACACTCTATTGTGAGGTTTCTGTTTCCATAGAAAGGCTTCTCAAAAACTTCAGCAAATTCTCCTAAATTAAACTGCTTGATTAAGATTATGCAAACTAAAATACGACACCTTTCTTTAACAGCACAATTTAATTTCTGTTCTTAAATTTCAATACTTTTTTATTCAAGAAACCTGTTTACTGTGTAGTGTAGAGAAGATGATATATCTTAAAGGTTTTGTTAGTTTTTAGTTTCACAGAGCTCTTGAATAAATATTCAACATAATTTTAAACATTTAAATAGAAATTGTGTTGTAACTGCCGTACCTGACAGTCAATACCTAAAACTTGGCATTCAGAACATGTCAACAAAATAGAAGTTATAATGATAGTGGTAGAATGTCATGACACATTAGCCACTCAGCCACTGTGGTGGCACAAAAGAAAATTTCAGAAATGCATTTCTTTTTTGAGCTCATCACATGAAGAAGGTTTGCTTAGAAAAGTTTATTTTGTGAAATCCCAAAAGAATCATTACAATTGATTTAGATTAGACTTTCCTAGAAGGATATTTTATTCTATGAACAAGAGAACTCTAGACCCATCAAGGCTTTTTTTCAAATGGTGATAACTTAACATGCCATTGCAAAGTCAACAAATAGTGTAAAATTCCAAATTTTTATGTTCATCCAATTCACAGAGTAAATTCAATATAAACCGAAAGTGGTGAAGGAAATGACAATCAGAGATAGTAATATATAAGTTGACAAGCAAGAGGCAAACTGTCGGAATGAAATTACGAAAAGATTGTCATCCAGTTCCTATGACCAACTCTGCAGGCAATGCGTCACCCTTAGCAACAATGGAACACGATTGCGATAAGATTTGACCAGACAAATCAAGTTAGGCATACTGCTGGGTTCGAAGAAATGCTCAAACGAACACAACAATTAAAGCAATATTCTCAATTATACTCGGGTAGATGAAGAAATCAGGTTATATGGCTGCCCGCCGGTAACCTAGGTCCTCTGCTGATGTTTGAGTGAAGGATGTAAACATATTTAGGATGTACATCATGTGATAAGCAGACAGTGCGTGTTTCCATATGATAACAACTTGCGGCCTTTAACATTAAAGCATCACCACATCATATAATTGAATAAGTATTTTATATAATTATCTGAATTCTTAGGATAATATCCGCAAATGGACTTCAAAATCACAACTGATTTGAATTTACATGTTGTTCAATTAAAAATATCCAGGACTTGAATCAGAGACATTAGGCACCTTGAAATAACAATAATAATCTCTTTATTTGACTTTACCAATTAACATTTATATTTTTATTAACTGTTAAAAATATTTGCCTGCATAGTGATGAGTCCTCTACAAAGATCTCAATTCAAAGTTGTGCTACCCGGCTCATAACAAATTGCTTGAAAATAACAGAACATGTGATGATCAAATGTGCTTAACAATAATTACAACATTCAAATTTTAAATAAAACTTTTCATTTTTCAAGAATTCAACTAATGAATCTTACTTCATTGTAATTCTAAATGAATGAAAGTATTTAAATTTAAAAGAGGAATACCAGACAATCTTTAAAAGAAAATTTAAGATTGGAAAAAAACATACTATTCAGGTTCCAGAAAACATCTGCAGTTTTGTTTCATCAAAAATGTTGAGTGTTATTTTATTTCTAATATAGATCTATATATATACACCTTAATTAACTGATGGCCACCAGTGTCCAGCTGGGAATGCTGACCACTGACTGAAATATATCCTGGGTTCCATGGCGACCTATGATTGACATCCACAGGACACTTCCTGGCAGATGTAGACACCATTTTGATGTAGGATGACTTTCCTGTTTGGATGGTCAAAACACTGTGTGATACAGATTTTACACTGCCAACAAATTTGGAAAGTCATAAAAAACTTAAACCAACATATGATCTTAGTTTTTCGGCCTTACCATATATCTTAGAATGTAAATTCTGCACTTGGATAAGTGTTGGCTCTATCAATGTAAAAGAACAGGGAATATATACATATTGAATGTAAAGTGGACCAAGAGTCAAACCCATACCACCAGAGCGATACACCAACGGCTCTACCAACTGAGCAAAAGAACATGCTTCGTCAGCTGAGTGACAAATTTTAGCCTGTATTTAAGACTAAGTTAAGCCACATTTGAACCTTTGCTCCTATTACACAAGCATGAGCATTGGTGTGAAAGATTTTATCAACAATTTGATTTTTTTTAATTTCTATCATGAAACATTTCTGTATCTGGATAAATCAAATTGTTGAAACCAATTTTTGCCTAAAAAAACATTTTTGGAAGAGAGTGATAAGCAGGGCAACAGGATCATCAAATTCTCTACAAAATCCAATTTTTCTGGTTTACTTCTTACGAGCAGAGAGCTTCTCGGTACAAATGGAGAACAATTAGGACTAGCTTGTTCCTTCTCACTTGAGACATTTTTTGCTTGTGGTATTAGACATAAAACCACATAAGCAAATGACAAGTCATTTATATGAGTTCCCAGTGTAGTTTCTTTGCCTGCCAACGGCGTTCAGATGGAGATTCCACCTTCTGGTCAGCGAATCTTGTTTACAAAAATTGGGCAGTTTTAGGAACGGCATCGACTGACATTTCCAAGGATTGAACGGAAAGTATTCTTTCTCTAATTCCGTTACATGTTTAGTTTCTTGTCAGAGATCTTCAAGATCAATTAGACATTCAGCTATGCCTCTATAGTTCTACAAAAGACGAAGCAGCTTGATAAAAGGCTAAAATACATTAATACAAAAAAGTGAACGGATCCTAACATGTGTCATTATTCATTTTGTTTTCATTCCACTGTATAAACAAAGTATGAGTTTAAAATAATCTAAAATATTCCCTTCACAGGTATCAATGTTTAATACATTTTGATATGTATTTGTACAGTTTAATTTGTAATGCCTTTGTTAAGCTGGGCATGCATGGTTTTACAGGTCAACATTTCACGTCCCTTCTAGCCAATTACAATCACTCTGTTATCTGTTGCCTGTCATACTACTCCACAAGCTTTCCGTTTGTTTCCAATACAGTTATCATCGTGCCAAGCATTTCAGTTAGCCTCGCTGTATGAAGGACTTTATACAAGGTATCGAAATGAATGTCAATCCCCCATACAATTTAGAAAGGATTACCAGAAACCAATCCTGTAAATGCTTGACCTAATTTCATAAATTTTGTTCATTTACACTTGCCAATAATCCCACTGAAACTCGATCAGCAAAACGTTTCATAGTGTTCAAGGCCAATGATAAAACGAAAACATTATTTTGATTTTTTAAATCAATATTCAAGAAAAGAACTTTGATTTTTTTTTCCATATTACATGTCCAAAACAAGGATCCGCAAAACATGGCATTATCCCCCACGCCCCGCAGCTGGTATAACAACCCAAATACATCAAGGTCAAAGTAACAATTATTCAAGTATAACTTGTATGTAAATGTATGCGAGTATTGTGAAAGTGGAAAAATAACAGCAGGTAACAAAAAGAAACAGTAATCTGATATATACAGAAAGTTTCATGGGGCTTCATTGAATGGTTTAGGATTTATAGCCTGGAAACAAAAACAAACAATTATTTGGTATTTTTTTCGACTAAGTTTACATAGTAACGGAAACAAGAGAGTCCAATGGGCTTTAACTGTCATCTGATTATTGACCTTGAATGAAGGTCCCTTGATCCCAACCAAGCTACAAATCTGTTGTCCAGTCTCTATGCCTCATAATTATTTACAAGAAGTCATTTAAAGATTTGAGTCTATTTGACCCCTGTGACCTTGAATGAAGCTCAAGATCACCCATTTGAACAAACTTGGTAGCCTTTCATCCAAGCATGCCATCAGCCAAATATCAGGTTTGTAGGACTCCCAAGTTATTCACAAGAAGTTGTTTAAATATTTTAGCCTATTTGACCCCACCCATTTGAACAAACTTGGTAGCCTTTCATCCAAGCATGCCATCAGCCAAATATCAGGTTTGTAACTCCCAAGTTATTCACAAGAAGTTATTTGTTTAAATATTTTAGCCTATTTGACCCCTGTGACCTTGAATAAAGAACAAGGTAATTCATTTTAACAAACTTGGTAGCCCTTCATCCCAGCATGCCACAGGCCAAATATCATGTCACTAGGGCCTAGGCCTTTTAGGCATAAAGTCACAAGAAGTTGTTAAAATATTTAAAGCCTATTAGATCTCTGAGACCTTAAATGAAGGTCAAAGTCATTCACTTGAACAAACGTGATACATTTTGTAGTTCTTCATCCAAGCATGTGACAGGCTCAATATCAGGTCTAAATTAGGTCTTTTAGTTATTCACAAGAAGTCGTTTACAGATTTTAGCCTATTTGACTCCTAGCTGTGACCTTGAATGGAGGTCAAGGTCATTCATTTCAACAAAATTGGTAGCCTTTTATCCCAGCATGTTACAGGCCCAGTATCAGGTCGTTAGGCTTTTTAGTTATCCATAAGAAATATATTAATGGTTTAAGGATTTTCAGCCTATCTGACCCCTGTGACCTTGAATGTAAATCAAGGTCACTCATTTGAATAAACTTGGTAGCCCTTCATCCTAGCCCAAGGCCTATTGCTTATTCACAAGAATTTGTTTAAATATTTTAGCCTATTTAACCCCTGTGACCTTCAGGTCAGATGACCTAAAAATTCCAAAAATGGAAGATTCGCAATAGCAAAAGGCACAACTAGGGCACTTGTCTGATGTAAACAGAAAGTTTCAAGTAACTGGGTTGAACTGTTGTTTAGTAGCCCAGAAAAGACTGATGGACTGATGGAGCCCAATTTAATATCCCCTTGCAAACGTGTTTTGCAGGGGATAAAATTACTTCATATTCAAAATATTGATCTTCCCTCTGGGTAATAACGAATAATCACAGTCTCAGCTAGAGATCAAACTTGGAACCTCTAGTTTTCTAGTCCGAAGCTTAAACAATTAAGCTAAAGAAACATTCCAAGAGACTGGTATATTGCCAAAGAATTCACTAGGGAAACAGCATTTATATGAAGTCACAAATAATTCTAGTGACAATTTACTTTTTAATAAAGTTAAATACAGTGCCAAAGAAATTGTGGCAAAGAATTATACATGTGTATGGTGCTAAAATTTGTTCAAAAATGATGTTTTTATCTTTAATGCCAAGTTAAGGTACAGGTAAGCAAACCTATAGGTTCTATTGATTGTCTCAGTGTAGAGAGACATCTGCTATTTCAATCCATCAATTGAATTATTTTTCATCAGAGCAGCTAACACCAAAACTTGCTGCAGGTCGATACACTGCAGAACTAAGGGACATAACTCTCATACAATATGACACTTGCTATCAAATTGAAAATATGTACAATTTTCTTATAATACTTCTTATAAGTTTTAATTGTTTATTGTACTAGAAAACCCATAACATAACAATACATGGTGTTATTTCTCTTCTCCGCTGGATTATGTCACAGGATTATCATAAATTAGATTATCTGTTTACCAATTACAGAAATCAGCTTTCTGTTTCCAGCAGCTGATAGCAAAATCAATTTTGTTTACCTTACAGAAACAGATGTATAAAACTTCGCTGTGTGAGAAAACTACGGCTTCCTCATGTGATTGATGGTTTTCCTTTAATGTTTAAGAAAAACCTTAAAAAATCATTACAAAAATGTTTGCAAAAAAAAAAAAAAAACATTTAAAGGATTGAAACATATTTCTTATCAAAAATGAAATTAACAAGGGACATTAGACACAATTTATTGACACCTAGATATCTCATAATCATTAATCTTACCAATGTTTATACGTAATATAATTTCCAGGGTTTCCTTAAAAAAAGTTTCTAGTCATTCTGCATACTCTCTTCAAATAACTTGTTCTTCATGATGTTGGGGATTGTAAACTCCCTCTGGTACAAGGTTCATATAATGATAACAGCTTCAAGAATTAATGTACATGTAGGTACATCTTAATTTCTCTCTTCATTTAAATTCTCAAAATAAACGTTTATTACTTTTAATATACATTCACAGTTATTAAACCATCATAATATTATTCCGCTTAAAAGGAATTTAAACAGAAGTATATCTAAAGCAAATTTTATAATTTCAACGCTTTTAAACCATATTCCAACCACAGGAGCATAAAATTGTATCTATAACACAAAAAACGAATTCATTAGATGAGATTCTAGTTTCTGGGGAAAATCACAAATATGAATTCAAGGCTACATCAAGAAAATCAGCGACATTGAGAAGATTGCACAGGCCCAAGAGACTGTCTGTGTCATTTCAAAAACATTTCCTTTTTTAACTGTTTTAGTTTACAGAAATTTTCTTGTACACAGCTATCAAGATACATGTCAATCTAACCAATAATTTTTTTGAATATAATTGCTTGCAAGTGAAAATGCAGGGCTTGGCAATGTATTTGAATCCTCTAAAGGAAAACACATTAATATGAGATCGTTATCTGGAACACACACGTATAAGTATACAATTTTTTTTCCTACATCACTCTTACCGCTGTTCCTGGAAGAATAGAAAAACAAGTCGATCTTCAATATAGACATTTCTAGAAATTACATCACCGGAATACAGATATATGTCAAACTCTCCGGGGATTACTTCCGAATTTCAACTCGTAATGTTCACCTTTAAAAATCTATTCATCAGAACCTCATTGCTTAACTTAAAGTGACATATCTTCCGATGCCCTGTTCTTTATCTCACTATAAAATACTGAGAACTGTTTGAATGTCGGGAGATTTGACCAGTAGCCTATACACCACTGAGGTCCTGCAGTCACCCTACATTCTTATCTCGTTTTACATTCTGACTATAACACCATCTATATAAGATTAACCTTACTGCGAATCTCTTTTGAACTTTCTCCCTGAACAGTTCTGCTATATACTTAATCAAATTACCGTTTATTTAATAGTTTTCATGGCATTGTCTTCATGGACTTTTTATCGGAAGATGTCAACTGAATTTTGTTGGAGTCATTTCCATAACACACGTTTAGTTGGACCTAGCATAAATGATTGATATATAAATGGTAAAATGCCTGATCTCTGATCTGAGCCGATTCTTTACTTTGTAGATGTCCGCGGTATGTTGTGAACTGTATTACTGACAATGTGTATACTTTGTAGATGTCCGCGGTGTTTTGTTAACTGTATACCTGACAATGTGTATACTTTGTAAATGTCCGTGGTATTTTATGAACTGTATACCCGACAATGTGTATACTTTGTAGATGTCCGCAGTGTTTTGTGAACTGTATACCTGACAATTATGTACATACTTTGAAGATGTCAGCCGTATTTTGTGAACTGTATACTTGACAATGTGCTTACTTTGTAGATGTCCGCTGTGTTTTGTGAACTCTATTCCTGATAATATAACTGACAATGTGTATACTTTGTAGATGTCAGCAGTGTTTTGTGAACTCTATACCTGACAATGTGCTTACTTTGTAGATGTCAGCAGTGTTTTGTGAACTCTATACCTGACAATGTGCATACTTTGTAGATGTCAGCTGTATTTCTTGAACTCCATACCTGACACTGGGTTGCTGGTACCACCATAGCTGTCCCAGAATGGTGAGATAACAAAGTCTGGTACCTTCCTTTTATATTCCTGAATCAGACACCTTCAGATATTATTTTACCCATAGGACTGGCATAACTATATCGGCAGAACTGTCTGATGTGGTTTGGAATAAGCCATACCGGCCACTGATCTCTGCAGTCTTTGTGTAGTTAATCTAATAAATATCATTAAGAAAAGAAGTCTGTAAAAAAGTCTGTAAAAATCTCTATTGCTTATATATGAATACTATAATTTGCTATCTTTTTAGAAAATTTTGTATTTTAAGCCCAATCAAAACGGATCATTTAATTCTTTATTGATTTTATAAATCATGCATTACTGCAAATAGAGACTGCTGCGAACTTTTGTTCAGTTACAAAACCTGGAAGAATAGATCTATGAAGAAATATGTACCAGTAATTCATATTTTTTGTGACATTTCTCTTGAAACGGAGAGAAATGAAAGGAAAAAAGGAAAAACATCCTGCCCTGTGTAAAACAGTGTCACCTTGGGGCTATCCATGACCGTGTTATTGAGATATTTGTCTTTATCCAACAAGTCAGAAAATCTAATCAGCAGCACCAACATGCGAACTATAATTCCACTCAATGATAGTGGACAAACGGCCATTTCAATTTTCCGTGACATGCTGTCAATCTCATTGCCAAACTTTTCACTGATAATTTGTTGTGAAAATCAGTTTACTGTAAGCATTTACATATTGGCTCTGTGCTAATTGAGTTTTCCTTTTACATCAGTGGCAACTTAAGATGAATGCACGGCGTTACGAGTGTCGTCTGCTGACAGAGTTTGACAAATTCTGACCTTTTGAATTCCATACTAATTGCAATCTTTGTACGATTTACAATGCTAATTCAGTTTTTATCACAAGTTGATGATATGAAATCAATGAAAAAATCATCAATCATTCAATGGTGTGGTTTTTTTCTTCTTTTATTTTGCATATCGCAAATAAAAGGCAGTAGAATTTCCTACTCTGCAGTGCTCCAACTGATATTGAAAATCTGTTTCAGCTCTGAATGATTTGAACCCTTTAGGCCAAAATTTGTAAGAGTAGATTAGACCTCATCAATTATTCACCAAAATTGTGCCCTGTATTTCTTAATTTTAATTAGATGTTACATAATTCAGATTGTAAAATAAAAAAAAAGATATCACATTTTCTCGAAACTTCATCTGAAATGACACAAATATAAAATAGCACTGCTTGCATTACCATTGAAACCATTTTAACCATGCATCAAACTTAATAATGGTAGATATCTTAATGAATTTGTTACCAGTCAAATGGTGACAGCCCTTTGTTAATGTACTAGTTATCAAGTAAAGATGTTTCCATGAAAATGCACCATAAAGCGATGACAGAGTGGTTAAGATGTCCCCACATATATTTCCATAACCCTCCATCTCTGGGTCACCAGTTCAAATCCCATGTGGAGCAGTTGCCAGTTTTGATTATTATGTGGTCGGTGGTTTACTCCAGGTACTCTGTAAAACTAGGCAATCAAACCAACAAACCAAGCACCATAAAACAATATTTGAGCGAAGTTCACAAATCAACGACATTTCATTGAAATTGCACTATAAAGCAATGAACTTTCAATCAAACTACATTATAAAGCAATGACAATCCAATTAAAGTATTCTATAAAGCAATATTACAGTGAATTTTTGCTCAAAAATCTACAGCATTACATCAAAATTGCAAAATTTCATAAAAGTACATTACAAAATAAAGCAATAACATTTCAATTTGTTCATTTATTTTAATTTTTTTGTCCCTTTGGCAGCTATGTGACGGTATGATTTACGGCCAAACTAGAATGACATTTCTGTAAAGATGCACTGTAAAAAGTAATTTTTCAGAGAAATTTCACTATAAAGCACCACACTTGGCTACCAACAGGAAGACATTTTGTTTAAAGATGCTCCACCGCTGACAAATGGAATTTTTTCACTTTCAAAAACAGGAGCAGATGATTTAGTATTTTTCTATAGTTACAAAAGTTACTTACTTTACACCATTACCACCATTGAAAAGTTTGACTTTCTAAATTTACTTCAAGTTTAAAATATAAAAAATAATGAATTGCATCCCGAAAAATTCCCTGGCACTACGTATATCCTATATTGAATGAAGTACTTAGTGCGCATATATTATATTTTGTGTTAGTTACACATATATATACACGATTAAATAACAATTATTGTTCAAAAGATGAGTATCATTTATGCTCTGGCGGCGGTGGAGCATCTTTAAATGAATACATGAAGAACTCCATAAGAACAAGCTGCATCCTCTATTATAAGTGGCTGGGAACAAAAAGTCAGCTACTCATGCATTCATTAAGTATTTTATAACATTCAGTGGTAATTGCCAATTAGTTTTTTGACATGATGCAATACAAAGTTTAAGACATTTACTTTAACATCTTCAGTTAAATCATTATTGGTTATGGCACATAGACGTTACCATATTTCTAATGCAAAGTGATGCACACACCAAATTAACAGATTTACCCCATTCCCAGTAGTCTGACAGATCAGACATCGGTATTATGTGACATTATTACACAACATAAACACCTCAATGACTGCACATCAACACATCTGATCAGATTATCCCTGTACCCCGGATCTCAGACTCTCTTCATATTTGATTCTTTAAATCTTAATTCCCCTACATCTTTAGCTTTTTCTACGCTAGCAACGCTTTTTTTTTTTGTTCAAAATTATGTTTATTCCTTTTTCTTCTCTAGCAACGCTTTTTTTGTTTGTTAAAAATTATGTTTATTTTCAAAGAATTCATTCAATTCATAGAAATTTACATTATTTTGATCATCCTAAAGATCAGATTTTACGCACCATGAAATTTTGTGGGTTTTTTTAGATTAAATTAAAATATCAATTTAAATATAAATGAATAGTAATCTTAATAATTTTGAAAAAAAAAGGCCAATTGTCACCTATGAATTCATGAGCTATAAAAAGTTAATGCTGTTCCTTAGACTTATGATATCAGTATTAGAAAGTTTATATTAAATTTGGAAACCTTGTTCTCAAACTAAAAGATTCAGAATAGGTGATTTTTTTGTAAAGGTCACAGTTGAAACCCAATATGTAATTTGCCATTGGCTTAAGATTAGGGAATGTTTTCCAGCACATGTGACAAATGTCAGGAGCATTTAACTGGGATCAATTGGTATCCGTCACGGAACTATCCATCTCCGAAGGTAATTCGGAGAAGGAGTGGAAATGATCCTGGTGTATTTGACATCTCATCAAATCACTCAATTATGTGTAATCAAGTGACCGCTGGGCAGTCCGAGTTAATGAGGTGACAACTCTCACACAAACCTGATTGACCACTGGCATTTTTCTTTATTCCATCGCTGATTGACCGGTGGAATTTCTTCTCATCTCTTTCCATATTCCAGCATTTGATTTGACCGTGCGATAAACACCCCACGGAAATGCAGTTTGCTGTTTCCTAAAGCTTCGTAATCAATATGGCTGGCATGCTGATGGATAGAGTATCAATTGATCCTATCGGTCAGCGGTCAGATATCCGACAGGAAACAGTAGTTAGGGATCATGACAAAAATTACTAATGGTCAACACTTTCTGACTGACCTCTACCCTGAAGGGTCAAGTTACATTGTAAATGAACACCTACTTAAGACTGTCAGTGGAGCAGACTCCTGAATATTTCATCAGTGTGTCTATTGTTACACCCTCGTAATATGCAGGTCTCTTTCTGGCTTCTAAGTAATGCTGTAATTAATTAGATGTTATAATCAATGATATTTTTACCCCTTGTTCATTTTCTATTTAAACATTCTGCTAATCAATTCACTAATTCTGATACAGTCACCGTCTAATAGGAAAATTGCACTTTCCAAAACTGTAACAGATTTTTATTCAAATGTTAACAGTTCTACAGCGAAGAATTTCCTCAGACTTGTAAAAATTAATAAAAGATATAATCTAATAATATACAGCCAAACCTGTCTATAACGACCACTGAAGGGGAGACAGAAGAACGGTCACTATAGACAGGTTGCCTTTATAGACAGGTTGGGGCTTTCGTGCCAACCAGCGAGCCAGTAAATAAAACAGAATTATATTAATGCAAAACAGACCTGCTATTGGATATTTATATATTTATTGCCACGCATTTAAGAAATAATTGCGTCAATATATTTCCGTGATTTTCGTTCATTTTATTTTTTGGATGGGGCTTTCAAATGCAATCGGAAATTTTGATCATAACAAAATCAACTCGTTTTGATACATAGTAGATTTTTTCAGGTATGAACATAATCATTACCTAATTACTGACTTCACATGGCCTGGAATTATCCGTGAAAGATTATTTTCAGACAATGTATGCGTGTAATATTTTTAAAACACATTCTTGCTGGCAAGTCGTATGTAATGTTGCCGTGTAACCAGTTTTAATCTCAGAACATGAAAGATTGATTTGGAGGCGTTTTCTCACAATATATATATTCAACACTATTAAAATCAAAATGCAAATACACATATTAACTTTCAGTAGCATTTCTACCAAGTATTTGGACCGTAATTTATTTATAAACACATCGAGAATATCCAGGTTACATCGAGCGATAATCCGACTGACTCTAATCGTAAAGAAATCAAACATAAAGTTATAGACCTAATTTGAAAAAGGTTAAGTACAGGCCATTTCTTAGTAATAAAACAGTGCTAAATATCGACAATGAATAACGGAACACATTAAATAAATCGGCATGTTTTATTTTGCCAACCGTATCATCCGAGTTGTGGCTTCAAAATCACACTTTACGAGTGATCTATTCGTGCACATGGCGTTTGCCACCAAATATAATTTCAGTCTTTGATACGCATAAACGGTCGTTAAAAGGTTATAAACCATACAGTCCTGTATAAACAATTCGTAGCTTGGGCTTCGGCTGCCATTTGCTTACAAAGGTAGTTAATTACCGGAAGTAGGTAATACTACACACACACACGGTACTCTTTACTCGAAAAGTCGACCGGTCGTTAGACAACATTGACGGGCTAAAATGACCGGTCGTAGATAAGTTTATCTGATCTATGACAACTTGATCTGATCTAAGACAACTTGATCTGAACTCCTAAGACATGTTGATCTGGGCCCGGCACCATAAAACTTTCTCAGACCGATTTTTTACTCAAGTCTATGTAAAATCATATACTTGAGTAAAAAATCTGTCTGAGAAAGTTTTATGGTGCCGGGCCCTGACCTAGTTCCTTAAGACATGCTGATTTGACCTCACAAGATGATCTGAACTCCTAAGACATGTTGATTTGAACTCCAAAGACAAGTTGTTCTCTTACCCCAGATAGGGATATCCACAGTTTTACCGGTGTGAGATTTTTCTATCTCACCCTAGGGTAAAGACAATCTACACAAGATCTTTGCACGTGCTCGACAAGATCTTTGCACGTGCTCGACATCACGACGTCGCGTCTAGTATAATAACGTCACAAGAACAGTGAAATGACGTCACAGAGGCGGCAAAGACAGCGACTCTTTTAGGTCACATCACCCTCGCTTGTATGTGACACGTTTATTAGAAACACAAAGTAGTGCATGGGGTAAGATTCTTAAGCTGTCGAACACTCGGCAAAGCCTCGTGTTTGACAATTCAAGAATCTTACCCCTCGGGTTGAGATTCTCCTGTCTCACCCCAAAAGGGATGAAAGATTCTATCAATCTGAACTCTATGACAAGTTGACCTGACCTCCAAAGACAAGCTGATATGAACTCCAAAGAAAAGTTGATCTGAACTTCTAAGACAAGTTGTTCTGAACTCCTATGACAAGTTGACCTGAACTCCTAGTTGATCTAACTTCTAAGACAAGTTGATCTGAACTCCTAAGACAAGTTGATCTGAACTTCTAGCTGATCTGAACTTCTAAGACAAGTTGATCTGAACTCCTTAGACAAGTTGATCTGAACTCCTAGCTGATCTGAACTTCTAAGACAAGTTGATCTGAACTCCAAAGTCAAGTTGATCTGAACTCCTAGTTGTTCTGAACTTCTAAGACAAGTTGATCTGAACTCCTAAGACAAGTTGATCTGAACTCCTAACTGATATGAACTTCTAAGACAAGTTGATCTTAACTCCTATGACAAGTTGATCTGAACTCCAAAGCGAGCTGATCTGAACTCCTAAGAACAAGTTGATCTGATCTCCAAAGTCAAGTTGATCTGAACTCCTAGCTGATCTGAACTTCTAAGACAAGTTGATCTTAACTCCAAAGTCAAGTTGATCTGAACTCCTAGCTGATCTGAACTCCTAAGACAAGTTTATATGAAATCCTCAGACAAGTTGATCAGACCTCCTAAGACATCTTGATCTTAATTCTTAAAACACCTTGATATTACCTCCAAAGAGACAAGATGACCTGATAACCATACTAAACATTCAATGATATAACACTGATCTTGTTAAATTTTTGACTTGTATGCTTTAGGATGCAACAGTTATTGTATTTGGATTTCTTAAGACAACAAAGTACAGTCAAATGTACTTCAGCAGCAAACTCTCCACACAGATACCAAGTTTAGACATTTCTATCCTCATATGGCAGTTGATTATCAAGGTAATGCAATTTAAATTTAATTTTACGAAAAGTTTATATAAGCAACAACACAGCATATAAAAACCTATTGAAATATTTTGTAGACTTTTTGTCTGCCTGGTGCCTCTTCCAAGAACGGAATAATCAATTATCTTGTAGTGAAAGTTATTGATAATTTGATGTGGTAAGTTTCTGTAAATACCTACTACCCTGGTCATCGTAAGTACTCTAGGCTTTGTTAGGATGTCAAACTCTCTTCATGATTTGCCAGATAGTACCCTTTCTTTTTGGACTAGCTTTCCTTCCAGAATATTTTACTAAGAATAGCTTGTACTAATCTCTGTGCAATGTACTTTCTTTTTTTGCAAACTATTTAAAGCTTATATAGCTATATGTAGGAGACTGTCTGTAAGGCCATACTAGCAAAGCATGGCCTATAGAAGCCTTTAGATCTTAATTCGCTTGAAAGCATTTTCAATATAGTTAAGCTGAAATTAAAAACTCAAATAACCAATCTGATCTATCAATCAAAGTTATTGCAGAATTTGCTTAAAAATTAAAAAATCAATTTCATCGGTCAAATAATCCAATTTGATTAGATTTTTTCCTACATTTTGCCAATTATTTTCTGATAAAGCTACAGGATTGTCAACCATTTAAAAAATCTCTTAAAACACATTCTTATCTCAACAAGGTCATCAGGATTCGTTTGATATTGATCGAATAAGTTTTTTTTCTTAATTTCCAAATAAAAGTCCATTCCTGCTGAAGAAAGGATGTACAACTGCAGACCTAAGCCCCAGAAGACTAATGATGGAGAAAGCATCCATTCTGGTACGAGTTCCTGCCAGGTTCATACACTGTGACAAATTTGTCTACTGTTGGACATCGAGAACACCTAAATGGGATTTTGGACAGATAATGACAAAATCCTGGAGAAGGAAGTGCTTTGACAATGATTAAGTGCTGACATTATCGATGGATTTAGGATGTTTTACCCGCCCAAATTTGTCATCTATATACCAAGCGTTACTGTCTATCGAGTCTCAACAAGCTAGACTTAGTGAGGGGTTTTTTTTTTGTTTTTTTTTTTTTTTTTTCTGATTGAACATAGCAGACTGCACACTTGTCTACCATCTGTACCTTTACCCAAAACTAGAAACACAACACTGAAAAATATCAGCTGGTGATCTCTTAAATAGTTGAGCATTCTTGCTCTAAAGACATATTATATTAGCTATGAGAAAAAGTTTCTTTTCCATTTAGTGTCATCAGAAAACTCAATTTTAAATTGTACGTACTTCAAATCAGAAACCTCCGCCTTCTATTTAATTCAAATCAGATTGATCATATCGATCCTAATAGCTGACATTCCAAGATTTCAAAATAAAACATTTGTATTTTTTTTCATTAAAGGCCCACTACCTTTCCAAAACGGCTTTTAATTTTTAAAATGGGAATGTAAAACAAGATCGATAATTTTGTAGAGTCCTAAAAATTATTAACTTACCGTTAATACTACATTAATCATCACCTTCTGAACGATTTGATTAAAATAAATAAAATGTTTATTTTCATAAGGCGGGTCGTAGTATGTTTCCCGCCGTCATCCTAAATACCGCGCGGTAGTTGACTATCACTGCGCCAGACGGCAACACAGCGAATTGACTCTCCACTGTTTTTATATATTACGCAGGAAATCTTGCATATGTTTGGTGTTGTAACCTTATTTTAGATCATCGGTATGCATTTTCTGATGTTATTAATGTTTTTGAAGAAACCTTTATATTTTGCTCCGGAAAGGTAATGGGCCTTTAAATGTCAACAAATTGTAATTTATACAATGAATATTTTAATATAATTGGAATCCAAACTGCTAGATATTCTGTAATTTAGTTCATTTTGAATTCATCAAGAAAATTTGATCATCAACACATTGGTAAAAATACCGAGTCGTAAAATACCAACAAAAACTATCCAGTATCATTTGCAAGTTTGGAAACCTGTAAATCCAATCAGCATTCTAATTTTGTGTTTAGCAAGAAGTGTTCACATTAATTACTTATCAATGCTAACGTAATCCCAGGAGATAACGCGGTGCGGTGTTAGTTAGGGTGACACAAACGCACGCGACAGTCAGGGCTTGGTACAACCTCCCGATGGCATTAACAGGGCCATCGACTGTCAATATTGGTACATGTCATTCACAAACATCTCGACAACACTGATCAGCTCCTTCACAAACATTTTAATCACTCAGATGAAATTCTGGAATCAACAAACCAATGTGCCATTCAAGAGGTTAAAATCAAAATAATGTGTAACTTTTCGTGCAGATAATTAAAGAATCAACAGATGTTGACGGACCTGTTGATATACAAGTTGGAAGTTGTTTATCGAGCAGAACTTCGTGATTACAAGTTCAGCGCTTCTGTTTAGACATCAAGTCAGTTTTAATCAATCTGTGACTACTAACTTAATTCCATAAACGGTAAGGAAGGAAAATGGGTTAATCCAAGTTTGATTTAAATTATGTCAACAAACTAAAGCCTTCAAGAACAAATAATCGTGTCCAAGTTTTCCTCGACAAACACATATATTGCAATATCCATGTCCGCATTCAGATAACTCATGGAACATGTACAAATGGAATGTTGATGGCTGACACTTTCTACAAATGCCCAGTAGTTTCATTAGACATTATGGTACATTGTACTTATTATCCTAACTCATAAATGCTATTAGAGCTTCTTTTATTAGACTTAATGAAATCTCTATTACAAAATCTGTTTTTTTTTCAGTAAGTACTGTTTATAAAGAAGTAGGACTTACCTTAACTCCTGTATAATCTTCATCACATATTTTTTGTTTGTACTTCCAGGGCATGCTGTTTTAGTGAAGTTGGGTTGGTGGATGATAGGTACCAGGTATCCAACACCAATGATCAGGTTTAAATCGTTCAAGGCATTGGGCACCAAATGATTCCATAACGTTATTATTTTCTTGTGACAACAATAAATTGAAATGTCCTTGGTGCAAGATACAGCAAGACAACTCTGCAAATACAAAAGGATACAAAATATTTCATTCTTATAATTTGAAAATATAACGTTAAATCTCAAATAGAATTTCCACAAGTTTAAAAATCATAAAATGTTTCAACAAGAGGCCCATGGGCCTTAACGGTCATCTAACTTTTAGTACAATACAACATAGTCGTTCAAAATTTTTAGCCTATTTGACCCCTGTGACCTTGATTGAAGATCAAGGTTATTTATTTGAACAAACTTGATTGCCCTTCATCCCAGCATGCGGCAGGCCTGATATCAGTACCCTGAGCCTTCTGGTTCTAGAGAAGAGGTCATTTAAAAATTTTAGCCTTTTTGACCCCCATGACCCTGAATGAAGATCAAGGTCATTCATTTGAACAAACTTGATAGCCCTTCATCCAAGCATGTCAAGGGCCCAATGTCAGGTCTCTAGGCCCTTAGGTATTCATAAGAAGTTGTTTAAAGGATTTTAGCCTATTTGACCCCTGTGACCTAGAATGAAGGTCAAGGTCCTTCATTTGAACAAACTTGGTAGCCCTCCTTCATCCCAGGTTGCTGCAGGCCTGATATCAGTACTCTGGGCCTTCTGGTTCTTGAGAAAGAGTCTTTTAAAGATTTTAGCCTATTTGACCCCTGTGACCATGAATGAAGGTCAAGGTCCTTCATTTGAACAAACTTAGTAGCTCTTCATCCCAGCATGCGGCAGGCCTGATATCAGTACCCTGAGCCTTCTGGTTCTAGAGAAGAGGTCATTTAAAAATTTTAGCCTTTTTGACCCCCATGACCCTGAATGAAGATCAAGGTCATTCATTTGAACAAACTTGATAGCCCTTCATCCAAGCATGTCAAGGGCCCAATGTCAGGTCTCTAGGCCCTTAGGTATTCATAAGAAGTTGTTTAAAGGATTTTAGCCTATTTGACCCCTGTGACCTGGAATGAAGGTCAAGGTCCTTCATTTGAACAAACTTGGTAGCCCTCCTTCATCCCAGGTTGCTGCAGGGCTAATATCAGTACCCTGGGCCTTCTGGTTCTTGAGAAAGAGTCGTTTAAAGATTTTAGCCTATTTGACCCCTGTGAATTGAAAAGACCTGCCTTCTTTTGAAAAAACTGTTGTTTGAATGAAAAGTTTACGGCACACGGCACACGGCACACGGCCTTTGGGGCACACGGGCACGGATGACGACGGACAGTGCATGATGACAATAGATCATCCTGATCCTTCGGGTCAGATGACCTAAAAATGCATGATTGATTTGATTGAATATGTCTAGCAATCTATTTATAATTTACATTAATTGATGACAGCTCATGTTCGTGGACTCAAGAAAAATATATGTACAAGTCGAATAGCTTGTATCCAATCCTTTTGTATATGAGTTAAAATGAATTGTGTTTAAATCACTATATTTACCCAATAATGTCTTTATCCCCTTGAATTTTAATAAAGACTGTGTTTTCTGGCCACTTAACACTCATGAAGAGGTCATGACCTTGAAAGGATAACGTAAAAGAGACAAAACATGAATATACAACAGCCTCCCAAAACATAGAGATATTCACACATGCTAGACATCACATACAGTGACAGCTAGACTATAGATCCTTAAATGACCCTAGTTGTAGATAGGACATTAAACCTAACAAGAGGCCCATAGGCTTTAACGGTCATCCGACTATTGGTACAATGCCACACCTCAAAGAATATAGTAGTGACAAAATATTAAGGCAATAGAAAAAGAACTATTTTCATAGAAGAAGGTCAGGTTCTGATATATTTGATAAATTAGACCATGAATGAATGTCCCTTGATCCCCACTATGCTACAAGTCCAATATCCAGTCTCTAGGCCTTTTAGTTATTTACAAGAAGTTGTTTAAATATTTTAGCCTATTTGATCCCTGTGACCTTGAATGGTACATGTCAAGGTCATTCAATTCAATAATCTTAGTAGCCCTTAATCCTATCAATGCCACAGGCCCAATATCAGATCTCTAAGCCTCTCAGTTAATTACAAGAAGTCGTTTAAAAGATTTTAATTATCAAGGTGAATACTGGAGGTCAAGGTGAATACTGAAGGTCAATGTGAATACAACTGTAGACCAATCAAAAAGTTTGCTTTCATCAAATTTGCTATTTCACCAATTTGTGTCAAATCATATTGACCATGAGAAGTTCTTATCAGAAATAACACTGAGACCAAGACAGCTAGAACATACAGCATCAGTGATACATAACGATCACCTGCAACTTCAGCAAGTCAATTCCAACGTCAATTCTAACGGAATCGTAATGTCAGCGATGGTCTTGGTTAACTTGCATGGCAAAGCTTTGACATAATAGCGGGATGCGTATTCCAAATAAGCAGTCTGGGGAATGTCAGTAACGTGTCTTTACGATGTAAATTGATACGACCAAGGCTCATCATTCTTCACTAGCGTCCAATGATCGGAATGTGGTGCGGTGTAATTGTCCCAACAACGATCTACACCATTACTGTAACTCAATGCTAATCACTGTTCTTAAAACCACAACATAATCCTTGTTAGTTCTCACAAATAAAGCATCATTTGGCTTCCAAATCAGCAATTTATTTGGTCATATCACATGTCAATTAATTCAACTATACATCCAGTTGAACAGCAGGAAAATTTCATTGATCTGAATTAAAAATCATGACATTTTAAAACTTATAAATTTCCTTTATCAAGTCATATTTTCATAAACACTAGTTTATCTGAATCTTGAAACTGTACAATTATAAAACTAAATAATAAATTTATTTTAAGGGACTGTGCTTCAATTTATTCTCTTGATCTAAGTTGGTTAGGGTTAGGCCTAAATATGTCGCCAATATTCCTCCCTCTGGAAGAATGGCAATAATTAACAAACATACTGTATATGCCATATTTAACCTAATGTGCGCTCTAAATAACTCAAGTATAGTATATTTTATCTAAATTTATCACAAGGATTGGGAACAATTTGCAGTATATTTGTGGACAAAACATAAATTTAGTTGACCAGAGGTTACAAAGACAAACTGTCTCAGGTTAATAGGACATGAAAAATTCACCTGAAATTGAGGCATATGTTCACACCAAGAAAAACATGTCAATTCCTTTGTGGTACATATAAATCAATATTACAGGGGATTTTTTAATTGACTTGATTAAAAAATCTTGAAATTGAATAGGCCTTTCAACCATTTTATCTAACATCAGAAGCATCCTAACGGTTTGACCTACATTGGAATTAGACAAGCATTCATTCGATCGGAGACATTCAAGGCTTCAGCAATTGTCTATTTAAAGATGCTCCATCGCCGACAGAGCATAAATGATATTCATCATTTGAACAATAATTGGTGATTAATGGTGTGTATATATATACCTTATTAACACAAAAACTAACATAAAATAATTTATTTTGCCTTTGGTGCACGCGCAATCAGTACTTCATTCCATAAAGGATATAGTGCCACTGAATTTTTTTGGATGCAATTAATTTTTTTTCATATTTTTAACTTGAAGTAAAATTAGAAGCTCAAACTTTTCAATGGTGGTAATGATGTAAAGATAGTAACTTTTATAATTGAAGAAAACTACTGAATCGTCTGCTCCTGTTTTTTGACAGTGAAAAAATACCATTTGTCAGCGGTGGAGCATCTTTAAAGTTACTTAGAATCTATATGTTATGCAAAATAAATAACATTACTGAAGTTATGTAAACATAACAACCTGTACCTTTGAGTGTCATAACATGACGATCGGATATAATTAAACATGGCCGATTTATTTCACAACACGCGTGTGCATGGTGATCAAGGATCTCACTTCTAAATCCTTGATGGTGACGAACGGGTACGCTAGAAAATTGAATTGAGTTTGATTTTAGTTACAAGTAGAATCTATTCCAATTTAATAGTAGCGAATGAAATCACATGGGCTTACGTAATACAGAAGGCGTGACCATTTTTCTTCTAGCACTGTATCTTCATCACCTGTGCAGAGCTTGAAGGTCAAACGCGCATGACAGGTACACGTCACATGTCGGGTTTTTTTTTAGCTTTTGATTATTTTTTTATTTTTATTTTTATTTAATATAAATTCAATATGATGTTTATTTTCTAATTAAAAGTTTGTTTACCCTACCGAGTGATTTTTTTTTCTTAGTCGGATCAGAGTCGTATTTTTTCCCGCCATCAGATCTTGACTAGTGCAAATGTATGTACGTGCCAAGAGCGGTAACTCTTACATTAAATATTCCCCCGCCTAAAACTATCCCGATATATATATATATTGTTTACATATCTGAAGGACGACTAGATGAATTTCCTTCAAAAATGTATAAACTATTCTTTAAAATCTATACATGGAGAATTATAGTGCTAGAATTAGATTTTAGATACATTTTTATACGAGTATGTCTTACACTTATATTTTCTAATGAAAGAACGAACTATATCGAACAGGTATCAATAAATCCGGCTTCTTCGTCTCAATCTAAGTGGGCAGGGGCGTAGCTAGGTTTTGAAAGACCTGCATGCTTGGGGTGCAGGGGGCGATAGCCCCCTGCTCAGGGTCCAGGGGCGAGGTAGGGGGTATGGGGGGCAAAGCCCCCCAAAAGCTGACGGGAAATTGTTACAATGTAGTAGCTATTTTACCTCTATTGTAACTATTTTTAAAGTATCTACGAATGGTTAAATGGAGGTCACGATATTTATAGGCGATAACCATGCAAAAATAATTCACAAAATTAGGACAGTGGTGATTTTATTTTGTTTACACTATATAATCGTACAATACTAGACTGGCCTGGCCCCGATTTCTCGAAACAAAAGTGTATACTTAAGTCAAAACTTTTTTTTTCTTATGTAACTCAAATGAAAATTTGTGACTTAAGTCAGTTTTTGACTTAAAGTTTGTTTCGGGAATTCGGGGCCAGTGCTTGAACAAAAAACACGGATTTTGGCTGTAAAAATTAAAATAGTAAGCAATGGCTGAATTTTGTACTGAGGACAAACTAATGGCGAATATTTTCAACAAAATTAAAATTAAGTTCATGTGTTGGTTTGTTTACGACAGCTAATCAAAGAACACTGTCAAAATGGGGAATTTGCGAAAGAAGGGACCACGAACACCCAATAAAGAAATTAAACATTGTATTTATGACACGTTTTCTACATATTCTGGTATATTTAGATGTCTATTTCTAAAAAAAAAATATTTTCTAAATCCACAACCTGTTCATATTCGACAAAAAACAAAGTCAACTATTTTGTGAGTAATACACCGGAAATCATCGATTAACACACGTTTTATAACGGGATGGGAAATATACAGAAATTGAAAAATTCACATTTTTCTCGTTTCTAAGGCCAAAAACATATTGCAAGTGCAATTTTAGATGTTTTGCTATCATTTTAACATAATTATTTGTTTTTAGAATATTTCTAACATTTCATGCTATATTGTTTATTTTGGTAATCGTAAGTGTTTGCCTTTTCAAAATCCACATTTGCTTTAGGGATTTTGGTAAAGAAGTCTAATATTGTCTTTGACATGATTCAAACATAGCCATATTTAACAACTTGGTAACCGGAAATATACAGACTATTCTAGCAAATTTCCGGAATGTCCAATCTTCATTAAGTCTTTCAAATGTGCACAAAGTTATGTTAAGTATACAGTGGGTCATATCACATGTATTAATACGTCATTTATATTCTGCAGCGTTACGTGAATGCAAATGTTGTGGGTATTTTTCTAGACTGACTGAACGAAAAAGTTTGTCAGATTATTTTTTGCATGCATGCACGGGCGCTACGCCACTGGTGGGGTGGGGCGGAGTTGTGTTGGTCAACTAGAAGACAAATGAAAACTGTCAATCGAAGGGTGGTGGTTAGAAAATCTTGAGGACTTTTGTCCCCTAATGAGTTCTGAATCAAGATTTTTTTCAGACATTGTCGCATTGTTTTGGTTAACTGAGGAAATATCAAACCTCAGCTGGGGATTGGTTACAGCCATAAATGCGCTGTTGTTTACAGTTAGTGAAAGAATTGTATGAGATTTGGAAAAAAAATCTTCGAAAGAGAACAAGCGATGGAAATGAATTGTATGTACATATGCTAAGGTCAAAAAATATGTCTGTTTAGGGTTACATTGGCCAAAAAAATAGGGTGGGTAGGTCGGGAGGATTTTTTTTAATGTCTTTCAATTTTTTAATGTCTTTCAATCTAAAAAAAATGGCCGGAACCGGAGTATGAGATCGAAATCCCGAATTCTATTTTTTTCCGTAGAAAAGTGGAAAAATTATTAGGGTCGGGGTAAAAAATTAGAGTCGGTCGGGTAACCCTAAACAGACATATTATGTTGTTTTTTGGGTTTTTTTTCTTATCACCTGTATTACAGTTGTTAGGAAAACTCAAAGATCTATATATATGCTTCATCTACATTATTGTCCGTCCTTGAGAAAACTAGATACTGGCGTGCAAAATATGTAAACATTTACAAAAAAACTGGAGAATCAAGGATGGCGTTGTCAATCTTCCGATTACATGCTAAATCGAAGGGTCTCGTCTATATACTTGGTCACCAGAGGAAGAAAATCTTAAAATATGTTGTATCACTTAATAATATATTATCAGTTTCACTAGCCTCTAAACCTGCCATTATTATGATTTTTTTTTTATGAAGTAACGTTCATGATTTTTTTTTTATGAAGTAACGTTCATGACAAGTATTGTACCATATCCAATAACAGAATACAACACCATTTGTTTATTCCACACCATATATATTACTCCCGTCTTCTAGCTCACTCAATCACTTCAGCATCGCCTATCATATTTCGAGCTCACTAATGGCGCTAGTCACCTAGGGACTTCCGATCCGATGACCAACGGAGGAAACAGACAAATGTGGATGTAAGAGTAGTATTAGTACACTTTAACACTCTACATTTGTACGCAAACATACGGGAAGGCCAATCAGGGTTTAGGGGAGCTTTGATTACACCGTGGTACATTATGTACCTGTGTTTGAAAGAAGAATGAAACAAACCCAGATGTGAACTTCATTATATATAGCAAATAAAATCGATCTTTCTAAATATCAATATTATTAATACATATATATTTGCATCTCTATTCAAAATTAAGGTTTAACTATTTAACATAACACTTTGAAGTAAGTTTATAACATTCATAAATTAATTTAGATTTATATCGTCACTTATAAAGTAGAGATGGATTTTTTTATCATTCAAATTTATATTATTTCTTTGTGAAGACAATCCCGGTAACTCTGATTTCTTTCCATTATACCTGTGTATACCCGTGTGACACTATTGATTACTGCTATATGTACTAACCTCTGTAATTATTGTCACCGATACAGTGGATTAAACAGGTCCATGATAGTTTGGCTTGTTATATTGATGACATATGATAATATTTTCTTGTACTTATATATCACGATGTAGGAGAGTTAACTCAAAACCTTGATTTACATGTACCTGTATACTAAACTGTTTCAATGTACGAATCATTATACATTAATGTATATACACCAAAAAGCATTGCATCACACATAAGTCTCAATTCAGTGAAATATAAATCGGTGATAGTAAAGATGATACATAAATAAATATGATACACCAAAGACACCAATATCTACCAATAGCAGACTAGGGATGATGAATGTGGTTGGTAATGTCTGACATAGTTTGCCAGACTCGAAAGTGAAACCATAAACCACGAAAGACTTTATTTGAACTCCTGCTGGAAAACAATCTAAAATTTAGTTTAAACATATTTTATTGTATCAAATATGTACAATGGGATTGGGCACAAGTTTTTCCAACTTATATTAAGCCCTTTCCATACAATATTAGGTAACACATACAAAATTATACAAGATGACATTAACAATAAAATAGTATTTTTTTGTGAGAGTGTGGATAAGGGAAAGGTAAAGATAGGATGTAAGAAGGTGCAGGTATATGAAAAGAATGTGACAGAGGCCTTCATTTATATTATCATAAATTATAGTTAAGACATTTTCACTAAAAAAGAAGCATTGTTTAAGACTGTGTGAATGATCTTTCTCGACCCAGATGGCACAAGTACACAATCCACTACGCACAACTTTCGGCTTATCAATGTTCATCATATCTCCTTCCATGGTTTTCCTTCACTTTGTTCAGTCCTTTCCTTCTGATATTTCCGTTTCTAAAGGACATCATGTATATTATTGATACATGTTTAGACTTCAATTGTAATTAACCATTCACAACACATAATATGTGTAATATGTCTTATGATATGAACATAGAGGCTGTCACTTTTTCTATTAAGTTAAATTAAATGTTGAGTCAGTAGCATATCGTATTCCCTGCCGATTCCCAGCCGAACTCAGTACTTCGTATTTTGATATGTAAATCGTATTTTGATATGTATCAAGTTGGATCATTACAATTCAATTTCTTTGAAATTTACACTTGTAATATGGTCAATCTAGTTGACACAAAAGTAACCTCAAATTTCTTACCCATAGAAATTAGTATAACAATGAAATTAAAGTAAGTTGATTATATACAGGTAGACACCGCTAAAACAAGTACATGTACATTTTTTTCAGTATCTGAGAAAACATTTTAAAAACGTTTTCCATAATCGCCTACAATAAAAACCGAAAGGTTATGGAACAGCAGTAAAGGTACTAAAATAGATAAAAGACGTCTTCTTCGTTCGGAGGTTAGGCCTTTGTTTGAAAGTATTTCACTATAAAAAAAGAAAATTAAAGTCAGTACTACCACAAGGCGGCGTCCCCAGTCCGTTCCTTTTGCTGATTTTATATAGCCAAGACAACCATAATGATACAAGTTTCGTGTCGGGTTAATTTGTGTTTATAAGATAACAGTTTTATACTATTTAGTTGATAGTTTTAGTTCATATGCATACTATCTAAATATGTGATTATACGTAGGGAGTTGACTGTTCACCAGTCTCTAGAATATTAAGAGAGAGAAAAAATCACTAAAATTTGGCTAGTTTCAAAATAGGGGAGATAATCTAGTACAGAACGCTGCTAAGTTATGTAGGGTATAGATATTTGAAATTCGACCACCAATTTTAAAATTTTGAACACCAATTTAGAACCACATATAGGTAATCATGACATGGAATACCTATATTATAAGGTTTTTTATATTGTTGCCAAATGTTTTTTTTCCTGCGTGATAAATGGTATCCTATCTAAATCCTGATATACACCTGAACACGTATTCATCCTTGATCCTACAGAAACATATATCATATCATAAACATTTCTGATTACATAAATATGTGTTTCTGATATTATCTGTATATTGGGAAAACACTAATAGGCAGGTATAGCAGACTATGAAATTTATATGTATGTATCAGAAAAATAGATGTTCATGCTATAAACAGATCTAGAGATTTAGAAAGTATATATCTGATTGATTGATTGATTGATTGATTGATTGATTGATTGATCGATCGATTGATTGATTGATTGATTGATTGATTGATTGATTGATTGATTGATTGATTGATTGATTGATTGATTGATTGATTGATTGATTGATTGATTGATTGATTGATTGATTGATTGACTGGGCTTTAACGATATGTGGATCTAGACATCACTGATTGGTCAAACGACAAGTCATGCATAAAGGCCAACTGCCAATCAGAAACGTTTTCAGCAAGCACTGCGAACATTAAAGCAAGGACGTGAGACTTATAAATAGTTGATTAAAGGGATCCAAACTGTTTACAAGTTATGCTTATTTTTTTTTAATTTTCGTCATAATCCTCCTCAAAAGACGCACTATGCGCCCTTAAAAAGAAAAAACAATACAACTGATGGTAAATACCCGAGAGATTCCGGATAAACAAACCAGAGAATGACGTATAATGTTTTGATCACATGACCTGACCGTACCTGAGACAGCAATGGTATACCATGGCGGCCTCCAGTATCTCAGAGATAGGTTGTATTAATGCTGCTGAATCCAGAATGACCGGCAGTCCACAGCTTCCTCGCTCAAAAATTAGCGAAATCCATTCTTCAGAGCAGACGGGCGTGCCTTTGAATACTCCCTGGACATTTTGGCTCGATAAGTATGACGTTTGATCTTATGTGCAATGTTGACGTGAAAAAATTTGGTCAAGGTTTGACATCCGAGCTTAGGCCTACTTTCTCTTTCGACAGCTAGATAGTGTCCCTTTTGTAGTACGGTCAATTTTTAGACATGGATGCAATCATTTATTTGAAAGGAATTACGTGATATATTTACACAAATCAGATCTAATTGTGAAATAGACCAGGTGTATTTCTGGGCAACATTTTTGAATCTGACCCAAATTACTTGGAACAAGTGATGCCAAAACATAAACTATCTTGGATGGCGACCCAGGGTCATTCGGTACGATTCCTGTCTCCATTACGTACAGTATATACACTGTAGATAATATATCATATAAAAAGATAAAACAAGTCATGAGTTGGTGTTGGAGATATGACATACTATGGAATTGGCTGACCTTTTCGCCAACATAGATTTGTTCAAGAGAAAAAAAGCATGCAGACATGATGACAATTTCATATTTAAATAAATTAATGAAGAATATCAATCACAACAGCTTCGTAGTAAGTTTGTTAGATTACGGCTGTAACAAAAACAACCTTACTTAGAGTAAGCTGTTCTGATTGATATTCTTAACCAATTTTTCTAGCCGTGAATAGGCCAAAGGCATTTAATATATTTACACTTGTACATGTACCTCTAGGCTCTGGTATCCGGTAAAAAAGTAGAAGAACCTTACATCCGACCAACTTATCTAAAACAATTTGATAATTATATATTATTGCCTTCTTTTGAGGGCACTATGGTCTCATAGTGTTGTCGAGGGATGGCATACTATGCCATCACAAGTCAACACTATGAGACCATAATGCCCTCAAAAGAAGGCAATAATGTTTTTAGCACATAAGGAATTGAAAAAAAAATGATAGGACAAACAATTACGTACGATCACCAATAACAATTTATTTAAATGAGTGTGGCCACGTCTAACGTTTAGAAATGTCATCGTCGGAGGCGTCTAAATACATTTTTCCAGGCAGAAATCTTTGAAAATACTCACTGCATATTTTTCGTTGCCTTCTCAGTTCAATTTGCTATTTTGATCTTTTGTAAATTCGTCAGCATTCAAGTTTCCAAACCATGACATTATTGTTTTGCAAATCGTCGTCTGCACAGAGATGTTTGCCAGTGAACAGCGCAGATAGCGACAGTGACGTCATTTTCATCAATATGACGTTCGTAACAAAAAGCGCGCCAAACCATAGTCGTGGGGAAACCATTATTAAGTCCCGCGGGAAACCATAGTCCTGGGACTATGGCTAAATAGTGCCTGGGGGCTGAGCCAATGAAAATGCGAGAAAAAGTCACGTGTACTAATTTAAGATATGAACGGGTGGTTTTTTCAGACTGAACTCAAATGTTTTTTAACAAATTAAATGCATGTGTTAATATCAAAAGTTACCCAAAATATGATAATTCTGCTCTATCTTACCAGGTCCATCCCAGGGACATCTGCTGCCCAGTATCAAGCAACACTGAGAAAACTATACACAGTCAATACAGTGCAGGTACATACCCTGCGGATAGGACATCACCAGGACAATTTATCTTTGTGTATTACATATACAGTACATCTCAATGTCAAAGTATATCATATATAAAATTTGTAAATCAGCTCTCAATAGTCTACAAGTGCAGCTAGAGATTGAATATTGAGCTGGGATGAAAGTCTAGAAAGTTTTTTTTTTAATCACGACTTTTATCTTCGTTAAAGTTCACAGAGGTCAAATTTGCTAACCCTTTCAACTAAGATTCTATATAGACAGCTCTATATATTCGGCCAGAATTAGACTTGTAAATTGTATTTTATGATTAGGTCTAAATAAATCAGTATAGGTAATTATAAAGGAGAAAGGATACTGAGTAGCTAATGAGACATTTGTTTATATTAAAGATATGACCTATTTGTCGTGCATATACACTTAATTATGATAGAAATAAGATATTAAGACCCTATTACAGCTCCTGTTTGTCTTTTCAGGGTTTCTGGGGTGTGTACAACAACATCCCTGGTGTGGATATGTTAAATGTGAGATACACCTACCACCTGATGCGAGAGGAACGCAGACCTTTGTGGTAAGTTGTTCTCCAGGTGTCACCTCTAGTATAGCAATCCGCCGAGGTAAAAGTTATTGGAAGCCATGTTAACTGTTGTAGAATTAAGTATAGAGTAAATTAAGTATAGAAAATCAAACCGCCCTCTTTTTTACTGGAACACCATCCAAATAAATTAGGGAATTCCTACATATTACCTGTTGTAGAATTCAAGGAGTAAATTAAGTATAGAAAATCAAACCCCACTTTTTTACTGGAACACCATCCAAATAAATTAGGGAACCCCATTTTATCTGGAGTACCCCATTATTCAGAATAGCCAGCACAAATCCTGAACGATCTTTATGACGGTTCCAAGTCAGTTCCAAGTCAGTCTCAAATTTACCAAAAAGAGGAGGAGCTGGATGCTAAAAAGTACCTTCATCAATCGGTCACCACTACATAGGTGGCGGGCGGACTAGTGATAGAGTAACAGTTCTGGATCAGGTCGATCGCCGGTGACCATATATAGGGGTTTTAAGATACTAAAATGACATGATTAAAGAACAATTCACCTTCGATTAGTTCCACCTTCTGGTGATTGTGACTGCCACAAAAATCACCTAAAGATATGATGTCACTATCACTGGAAGGTGTTACTTTATTTAGCATCTATTAATCATGGGCTAGTTGAGAGGACACTAATATATTGCCTCATGAAATTGTCAAGGGAATTTCACCCAGTGCAACATTTCCTTTACTTATTACATTTACATGTAATTACATGATAACCACAGCATATCAAATATGATATTTTTTCTGTTTCTTCAAACGAAATCCAAGACCATAGAAATAAAGAAGAATTACATTGTAGCTATCTGACTTTTGCAGAAAAAAGCCAGATTTTTTTTCCTCGTATATCGTAGCCTGTTCGCCATTTTGATGTCTTTGCTATGGCAACATAATGATGTCATGGAAGAGTGAAGTACATCATAATAAATTCTTATTCAAAATCGCGCCACTTCAGTATTGTCCCGGGACATAGACTTTATTTGATTGTAGCATATAAAGCACCCATGTGTTTAGCAAATCAGAAGTAAGTTTTCTGTCTTGTGATATGTTCTAATTAATGGTAATTCCTTACTTTAGTATCGCAAAATTGACGTATTGGTAGAGCAGCTGTCTAGTGTTCAGAGGGTCCCGGGTTTGAACTATGATCTGGCTGTACATTTTCTTCTCCTACTTCTATGGAATGTCATACACTTCAGCCATTGATCCATCCCTTCCAGGCAATGAAAGTGTAGTGGTAGAATGAAATGTGTTTGACATGCACCTGAACAAGCCAGCTAGCTGTTATCATGACTCTATTTTCTAAGACATTGCTATGCTTCTTGATATTTGGGTTGTATGCGTTGCTTACAGTAAGACTGTAGAAAAGTGTAAACTGCCTAAAAAGGGAAAAAAATTGATGTTTTTTATTTATTTTTTTTCCAGGGAAGATGTAAATAATTGTCAAGGTGGTAACTGGAGATTGAAGTGTAATAAGTTTGATTCAGTAAGTATGATGTTTATGTGATGTAACAACATCTTTTAGCTGTCTAAAAAGTTTACTTTAGCTGCGGGGGCCGAGTGGTCAAGATGTCCCAACATATTACCACAAGCCCTCCCCCTATGGGACGCGAGTTTGAATCCCATGTGAGGCAGTTGCCAAGTACTGACCGCTGGTCACTGGTTTTTCTCCAGGTTATTAGGTTTACTTCCACCATCAAACCTGGCACATCCTTACATGACCATGGTTATAATGAAATATTAGGATGTAAAACTAAACAACGCACACAAGAAAAGTTTACAATTTTGAGCTCTCTAAAATGTTTACATCTTAACTGTCAATAATGCATTTATGATGACAGTTATATATGCCTCAATGAAATCAGAGTGAATGTTAACAGATAGTAACATTGTGTCTATGTAGGTGGTTGTTTCCACAGGTTTGTTGCAAACAGAAGCAGATTATAATATCTTCTCTGGAGCAACAATGAACAAAATTGATTAAAAAAAGAGGATTTGTATGATGTTAAATTCATTTATACATGCTTTTACTGTAAATTTCAGCCGACGGTATGGAAAGAGCTACTTCTAGCAGCTATTGGAGAACAGTTGTCTGATAACATGGCAGAAGGTCAGTCTGATATCTAGACAAATGGACAATATACTAAGTCACTTTGGTTGTTAGTCTAGTTCAGCTCACAAGAGCTTACATCTAGTGAAGGACTGTTTAGTTACTCAGGTCTCAGCATTCCTCGTAAAAGCATTAAAGATGCTCCGTCGCTGACAAATGACATTTTTTCACTATCAAAAACAGGAGCAGACGAATAAGTCTTTTTCTTCAGTTACAAAAGTTACTTACTTTACACCATTACCACCATTGAAAAGTTTGAGCTTGTAATTTCACTTCAAGTTAAAGTTGTAAAAATAATTAATTGCATCCCGAAAAAATCTGTGTCACTATATTATATATGGAAAGAAGTACTGATTGCGCATGCACCAAAGGCAAAATAAATTATTTTATAATAATTTTTGTGTTAATTAGACATACATATACACGATTAAACACCAATTATTGTTCAAGTGATTAATATCATTTATGCTCTGTCAGTGATGGAGCATCTTTAAAGGTTGTGTCGTAAAATGTTGCACCTAAATGTACAGACTACAAAAAAAAATTTTTTTTACTCTATTTGACTTGACTTATTGATAAATTCATTAGTTTAACTTGATTTTGGATATCTTCCTTTATTTAATTTGAAATACACATACATGTACTGTAAACCAACTATCTATCGTGGCTACTTAAAGATGCTTCACCGCTGACAAATGGTATTTTTTCTCTATCAAAAACAGGAGCAGACGTATTCTTCTTCGGTTACAAAGGTTACTTAATTTACACCATTGAAAAGTTTGAGCTTCCAATTTTACTTCAAGACAAAAATATTAAAAATAATTAATTGCACCCCCAAAAAAATTCCATGGCACTATGTCTTATATGGAATGCAGTATTGATTTCACATGCTACGAAAGCAAAATAAATTATTTAAAATTATTTTTTGTGTTTACAAATAAACGATTAAACACCAATTATTGTTATAATGATAGGTATCATATGTGCTCTTGGCGGTGGAGCATCTTTAATTTTGAAATTTCCATTTCAGAACAAGTTCGCAAAGATTAATGTTACGGGATTTTAAAAATGTCCGGAATTTTCTATCCGAATCATTGATGTACAACTGTAAATGTTAATTTGTGGAGATAAATCTTTGTGTATTTGCTCGGATCACAAAATTCGCAAAAGTTAATAGCACGCGAAAAAAGTTGGATTTTATGCACCTGTAGTTCTATGTGACAGATTTACTATTTCGCTGCTACATCCAGGATTAAAAAAAATCATTCAAACAATTACCTTGGTTAATGTGATTGATTGATTGATTAAAGGTGATGAGGTGGGAGGACTGAGCATCAGTGTTAGAGAGAGAGATGACATTATACAGATATGGAATAAACAGTCACAACTCCACGAAAAGTCCACCATCATACCCAAAGTCAAGGAGCTGCTTCCCAACGTCAACTTCACAGCTGTTTTCTACAAAGGTAGGGAGATCCAAGGGATCTGCTCTGTTGATGAGGGCCTTTAAAGATCTTTCGTTTAAATTGTTATAATTTTTTTGGAGTTTAAAGATTTGTGTTCGTAACAATGCAAACCAAATCCTTTCGCATAATTGTTCCAAAGGGAACATAATTTACAATTTGTGTAATACAAACCGTCTTTTCTCTAAATTTTTAGCTACATAGCCTTCGATAGTCAAGGAAACACACTGCTGTTTATTTTTCATGCCACCATCTTACTTTTAAATCATTTGGTCAGACCTGTTAAACTTTTATTGTTAATCCAGACTTATGTAATAGCGTAGATTGTCAAATTTATTTGTGCACAATTTTTTTTAAGCTTTCCAAACACACCAGGCTTTTGAAGGAGAAAAAAGGCTTCCCTGAACTGCGCCTAACAGACTGAGACAAATACAACTTGTGGTTGGACTTAGACCTGAACTTTGGTGACTGACTGCAGAAGCTGGGATTGGTGACACTTCACTTTGGGAGGTTTCTGTTGGTGCTCCATTTGGGAAAATCAGGAGTTGGATATCGGACATCTAGAGCCGAGGACTGTTTGGTGGTTAATCAGTGGTACTACCCTGACGTGGTGATATTGTGGGGAGATAGATATGCGAGATTAGTATTAACTTATTTTAAATTTTGTACTGTTAATACAGGTATTATGAATACAAAGTTATTCCGTCTTTGCATATTACAGAGTTAGCTCCCTTGTGGGTAGGTATCAATTGTGACATCATTATTTTGTGAGCGCAATTCATGTCATTTTCTCCAAAAAGTATGACGTTACACTCACAAACCCGCAAAGCAAGGGCAGATAACTCTGTAATATAAAAAATAGCATAGTTATAAAATATTGTAGTGTTACTTGTGGACTTTTCCACATAGACTTACTACATTTAACACATGATTTCATAACAAAGCCAAAAAGTATTTTGAGACGTTAAAAAACCCTACATTATCATTTTGACTATCACTTGTATCTAGATCTCCTATCACCCAGTTAGTTTAATTGATAGAAGGGGCACTGTTTTGGCTCCTTTAATCATTTGAACACGTACATTTCTCGCTGTGACCTCTGAATTTCTTTTACAGTCCTGCGCATGCCCCTGGGTCAGGTTTAATCAACATTCTTAAGCTTACAGCAATTTCTTAACTTAAAATTCTTCATATGAAAGCATTACATTTAGAAAGTTTAGAAAAATCTCATAAGTTAAGGAACTTTCTTTAATCCCTGTAATGCTTTTCTATGAAGAAATTTTAGTTAAAGGATTTCTTATAAATTAAGTCAATTAAATATTGATAAAACTGGAATCTGAAGGAGGCAAAAAAAGAAAGAAAAAAAGCTGATAGAAAATTATGTTTATGACATTAACGTTACATATTTCCGGTTTATATAAATTAAATAGTGATGACAGTGTTTTACTCAGCGGAATGCTGAAAATGTTAGGGTTGTATGAGAGTATTGTTAGATAAATTTGCTTACCTGTTGGAAATTGGTATGGACGAGTGATTTCCATTTGTTAATATTCACAGTGTTTTAATTTTAACGCATTAAATAGCTGTGTTAGTGTGAATTGAAGAGTGTAGTATATCTGTGATATTTATATTAGTGTATGTAGTTTAATGAACATTTGTTTTTTTTATCATAAAGTATTCTCCGATTTGTTTGAGATTTTTGTCTTTGGACATAAATATGTATTGCTTTATATACATCCCTGTAAAGACATTATGAAGAATATCCTAGTAGTGTGTGAGACAATTATTGTAGAATCCCAACTTGCCTGTAAAATGTTTTCTTAACAAAATATGATTAAAATTAATTAGAGGGATCACTGCCTTTAAAATTGTCCCATCCAACCCACTTGTACCAAATTTTAGAACTGTTCTTATATGGAATATGATTTGTTTTCGCTTTAGTGCTAGAAAACTTTTTTTACTGTAAAATTGTTCATATACAGCTATTTTTATTTTTTTATTTTTTTTTATTTATTTTTTTTCATTACAGCTGTTTGGTATTGAACTGCTTTAATTGTGAAGACTAAGGTTTCTTAAGAAAAACTTACACCTTAACTAAGATAAGAAACTACCGATGTTACATATTTAATACCAAAAACATTTTACTTAGTTATAATGTATGGCGAAAAAGTTATATTAAAAGGGATGGATTCTTTCCCTTTGTTCATATTCTGAAACATTGAAATCGCAAAGCTAAGCATATCCTGGTTAGTAAAAATTGCATACTATGAAAAAAAAGTTTTCTCAACGATAACCTGTGTGTATACACTATAAGCATGTCATGGGTTATCTATAATTGATATACATTTTGTATATGATATGGAAATCCTGCAACTCTCAAAAGTAAACCCATTACTTTCTTTGAAGTCCTACATTGTATCTGTTCTTTGCTTCTATTAAGCACTCGACTCCACCAAAGCTTCTTAATTCGAAACAGAAATCCTGTGTATATTGATTTATTTTGTATTATCCATTAACTTTGTGATGTGCTCAAATTTTAACTCGTTTTTAATTTGGAATGATAAAATAATCAATTAGTAGGCCTCATTTGTTGTAGAAATTGTAAATATTTAGTGTAATTTGCATTATCATGATTTAACATATTTGCTTTGATTGTGAACAAGTGCTAAAACATATAAGCTTGTATACATAATGTAATTAGTCACTTGTACATGGTCGTGGTATCTGGAATAGTCCAGGTGTTTTCACAATAGACCCTCCACCTTGGTGTTATATGTATATTTGATAGATAAAGGTCGTGTGTTGCTGGATAACCATATAACAATTCGTGTGTTGCTGGATAACCATATAACAATTGACCAGAGAACACCACAAGTTTCTAGATCATACTGTCTATCTAACTGTGAGATTCTCTTATTACAATGGTGGAGCATTCCAAACAACTTGCTGCAAAATGATTTAAACATGTTCAATTAGGCTATCATATTTTTGCACAAAAGATCTGCTACACTTTATGGGACAAAAGTGCTAACATATGAATGTTTACTGTATTGAAGTGACCACTAAAAATAGATTTTGATAAATATGTCATGTATGAAAGAAAATGTGGGATGATTGTCAACAAGAAAGAGCAAATTTGAAAAAAAAAAAAAAAAAAAAGATAAAAATATTTTCATGCTTAATTATCAAAGTTATCATGTAGTTTAATAATACCATATCATTCATTTTCAGGGTATGTACACTTTTCCATTGACCAACGTTTTCATTGTATGTTAGAGCTTATCATGGATGTTTATATATGTTGTATCTATGCATTCCTTGCCTTCAGTAGTGTCATTCCTGCATCTAGAAACATTCAGGTACATGCAATTCTCATTTCATTGAATGAAATATAGATTTACTCTTGTGAGTTTGATCCAGTCTGTTAAATTCCATATTTTTCTTGAAACTTATTTACAATGTATTTCCTCATGTGAGGTGCTGCAGTCAGTTTGAATTCCATGTGGGGTGGGCAGTTGCCAGGTACTGATCATGACCACAGCCTGATAAAAAAAAAGCAAAAACCTTTTCTTTAAAATTGGATTAATATTACCTCCCCTTGATCTAAAGCTAAATTTGTATTGTGCGCGATGTTTGTTTCGGCTTGAATATGCCGCTCATGGATTTTCTTCCCCACAAGAATTTTTAAGTTTGCAAGCATGTACAGTTTGGTGGTTTTTTCTCTGTGTGTACTCCAGCTTACTGCCATCTCCTAAACTTGGCATGTCCTTAAATGACTGGCTGTTGATACGATATTTAACCAAACCAAATCCATTTAAGGAACTTCATTTTGACCTATCACAGTTACTTCCCTTATAACTAGTAACCTTTACTGAAGAATCGAAATAAAGGGGAGTAACTCTGTGATGTCAGAATGGTGGAATGAATGGGCAATGAAGTGGTTGGTAAAGTCATGCAGTAGTAATATATGCATTTAAATAGATCTAGAAGCAATGGCTTCGTTTAATTTAAGAGTCTAATATGGATAAACTTGATTTAATATTTAGGTGAAAATCCTTCCTATATAGGTAAACTTATCATTTCCAACTATCAGAGTTACTTCCCTTCGTTTCAAAAGAAGGGAAGTAACTCTGGTGGATCATAATGATTTATCTGTACAGCAGCAATTTCAAGAAAGAATTCTAACACACATATTGAACATTTATTAGTTTAGAATTCCAGGGTTTATATACATGTGTATAGTTGTATTTTTATACACTGGTTAGATATAGTAGTGATATATTGTTAGACAATTAAATGCATGGTTGTATTTTAAACTATATAAACTGGTTTGTAATCCATGGTTGATTTACGCAAAGTGTACTTATTAAGAAAACTAAAATGTTATATTAATACCTCATGATAAGTAAGCAGTCAAGAGCCAGTATCTCAATTAAAATTAAAGGGCAATAACTCCCAAAATCTAGTCAAGTATAGATTTTTGTCTCTTTGGATTCATAAAAGATTTGTCATGAAAAAAATGCTTTTAGTAATTTTCATTAGTAAAATATTAATTGTACATAAAAAAGAATTTTTCAACCCTTAGTTGAGTTTTAGTCCTTAGGGGTATATTTGAATAAAGTTTATTTCAACTGGTCACTTCAGCCATGTCATATGGCCATGTCATAAATATAAGTGTAATGAGTCTCTCTATTGTGACATTACAGATATTGATGATATCAAAATATGATGTTTGTTTCGGTTAAAATGTCACATCGAGACGGATTTCACCTACATTATATAGAAAGATAATTGAAATGTTTGTTTATATTTCCATAAATACTATTTATGTGAAAAATAGAATCTTACCCTCCTGGTTATGTAAAATGAAATTTATTAGATTTGTTGAATTTAATTGTTTTAAGTTTTTTGTTATTTTGATGAAATATTAACAAACCACTACTAGTAGTTTAACTACATTTGTTATAAGTTAAAAATATCAGGACCAAATACATATGTAAGAGTTGTCTGCCCTTACAATCAATACATGTACTTGCTACCAAGGGTAGATTGAGAAAAAAAAACCACTCATTAAGGTAAGTGTTAATGCTAGTAATTCAATACTTGCTGGTCTGTTTGGAAAAAGAATCCTGTGTATGCCAATTTTCCTGATACACTATAACCTACCTTATACTACAGATGTAATGTGTAACTTAGGTATGTAAGTAAAGAGTTCACATGGAAATGTACTCCAACATGTTAAATTTTAATTAAGGCACAGACACGTCCTTTAAATTTCATCTTTGTTTTTAATCAATCATATGGAATTTTCAAGGAATCAATTCTAGATTTTCATATAGTAATTAAAAATTTGTTTAAACATTATGTTCAAGATATTAAAAGAAAAAAATATGTAAGTTATGAAAAATATTTTAAAAAGGTACATGTATTGTACAAATAAAATTGGATATTTGGTACAATTGATTGATCAATTGTCCTTGGATTAGCAACGAAAATAGAAGATTAGGGCCTAACAAAAAATTAACAAAAAATTTAATTCTTTTTTTTTCGTTCTTGTAAGTATTTTTGTTTTTTCTTTTTTGTCATTATACATTAAAATATTTGATTAGTTTGATAGTTAAATTTGTTATCCATAAGAATGAAGATTGAGTAAAATGATAGAAAATACTGTCCATTTAACATACGTTGTAATTTGAATTCATATGTTTTATTTTCCTCCATATAAAACAGTGATAAAAATGAAAAAAAAAAAATTTGTGTAGATTTGATTTTTTACGCATGTAAAGTTGAAAAAAATATGCCTGGGAAGTGGATATTTTTTTTAACCAGAAAAAAAAAAACTATGAAATATAACTTATACTTTTTAATTTTTGTCAATGTTTTTCGATATCCAGTAATGACATGAGAAAGATGTAATCTATTAACTTAATTAGTATCCTTGAATCGGTCGCAGGTGAAACATCACAGTCTTAGATTTATATATCCAAAGGTACATATGCAATCCTTGGTTCGTATAAATATTCCTATACTCAAGCCCCAGTAGTTAATATACAGGCACTCACATGAAAGAATTAAGACGCATACAGGGTTTGGTAACCCCACAACTCCTTAAGTACCAACTAAATAATGAGTAATGATATTGAAGGTAATGTGTCCTTCCTAGCAGTGGAATCTGTGTATAAACACAGATTGTGGAACTTGTAGAAGAGTAAACATGTGAAAAATGTGAATTTCACCTGGAACCTTCAAGGATGGAGACCTGCAGCAGGTTATTTGAAGTGTTCTTCAACAGTCTCCTTACCAGTACTCTGTTATATATCATCTTTATGTAGATTTTGCTTGTTTGTCATAAAAATTCTACTTCACATTTCATCTGATTTCCCGTTCTTATTGGCCAAACAAAATTTAACAATAATTTATTCATATCCCTTGTTTAAAGGTAAACATGAAATATCACCAAAACCGTTTGTATTCATTATTTTGTTAAGATTGTTTGCTTCTAATTCCTATTAATTCAACATCATTATATGTCGCCTTTTGTTAGACAGTTAGCCAAGGCCACCATTCTGAACTATCAGAGTTATTCCCCCTTTCTTTCACTCCAGTGAAATGAAGGGAAGTAACTCTGATAGAGCAGTAGTTCACAAACATTAAATGACATGTACAGTCGTGACCTTGTTGTTCTAGACTCACTCACTACCTTGTAAACATGACAACAAGGTCATCCTTTCAAGTTGATGATCAAGTCATCAGTTTAAGATACTGTTAGTTTGAAGATATTCATAAGCTTTTTAAGTTTGTTTATATCAGTGATTTTATCCAATTATGTTAACAAGTTTGATTCTTGCTGTTTGAAAAGAGTGGTTAATATGAATTGAAAATAATAAGTGACACCAGTAAACTTACATGTAGTGTGCAAGATTTAAACAAAATTGATGACTCCAAGCCCCAAGATAACACAGATCATGATGTCATAGAAAGTGATGTCATTTCTCATTTTCTAAGCAAAAACAAAAGTCTAAGATAATAATTATCTCTCATGATCCTGGAGCATGAAGCCAAGATTTAAAACAGTTGGACTTGGCCAATCACAGATGATCTCACAAAAAGTGATATCATGTCTGATTTTCTGAGCAAACACAAAAGTCCAAGATCATTGTTTTATGATCCTAGATATATAATATCTTTGTCAGTGCATATGTAGTTTTAGGCTTTAGGAATACAGTTATTTGTTATATTGTTTGTTTTTACTTGATGAACCAGTATTGTTAGTACATAATTCTCCATAGATTTTTGTATCAAGTGTTTTTAATTTGTGGTAGTTATGTTTTTGGTTACTTTTGAAATCCATTGATCTTATCAAACATATTGTATGCTTGTGTGTTATATATTAAGAGGTGCTTTTAAATGATGGTATTTTGTAAACTTATGTAATAAGCAATATGTTTGGTGTATGAAAGATACAATTGTGTCCCTTATGTGTGATTCATTTTCACTTGTGGTGATTGTATACAGAAAAAAAATGAGGGCTATTTGTTTATCAGCTAGATGGTACACTCTGAATGTTATAGCTTTGGAGAATACATGTACATTTATATATAAATTTTTCCTATATTCTCTCTATGAAACATATTTTCAAAATTGAAAAAAAATGTTATGTTCAGCTTCAGGGAAAACTATGCCTTCTATCTTTCTGTTACTTACAGCTTTGGAAGAACCTTTAAGCCTTTTATATGATTGTAAACACTCCCAAACAAAGTCTGAATGTCAAAAACATTAAATTGTCATCAATAAAATCAACAGACAACAAACTGAGGTACATACTACACATAAATAAGACCTTAAATAGGTCTGTCAATTAGATATAAGGATTTCTCTACTACCAAAATGAGTATTTTTGGCCATACACATAGACCCAAGTTTGATTATTTTTGTAATGTTAGGTAAAGTTGATGCCATTAACGACTGTGCACAAATACAATAGTTACTCCACAAGTATTGATGATTCCATGTAGTGTGAACTTTTTCATAAGGTCACCGAATGCAATCTGACATACTGTTGGAATTATCAGATATTTCTCTTGCGGCTTATACTAGTTAAAAAACAGGGAATGTAGGGAGGAGAAAAAAGAATCCGGTTTGTTGGCTCAGATGGCTGCAATTGAAGAACGAGTCTTATAGAGAGGAGATCTAGTAGAATACAATTGTACATAGGGATTCCAAACAGTTACAGACGGGAGACCCATACATTTTTGCATTCTTATCTTTCATAGTTAATCACTTTGTTTTAATCCAAATAAAGGGAAATAGCTCGGAACAAAACAAGGGAAGTAACTCTGGTAGATCAGAATGCTCTTTTAATGCTATTCAAATCGCTTTTTCGTCCATGGTCCAGCATTCGTCCATCCGGCTGTCTATTAACATTTCTTAATACCGCTATTTCCCAAAAACAGCTGAAGGGATCTTTCTCAAATTTCATATGTAGCTAGGACCCTAGTTGGGCATGTTACATTTTAGGATTGTTTGGTCGAAAAGATGGCCGACCCGCCACCATCTTGGATTTTGGTGGTTGAAGTTTGTTACTGCTATTTCTCAGAAAGTACTGAGGGAATCCTTCTCCAATTTCATATGTAGGTTCCCCTAGGGCCCTAGTTGTGCATAGTGCCTTTTTGGACTGATCGGTCAACCATATGGCCAACCTGCCGCCATCTTGGATTTCATTGTTGAGGTTAAAAGTGTTACCACTGTAAAGTACTGAAGTGATGTGTCTCAAATTTTATATGTACATGTAGTATGTTTGAAAAAGTCTGAAAAGCAAGGAAAAGATCTCTCTTTCCATTGTAAGACATACCTCATTCTTGGTGGGCGCCAAGATCCTTCTTGGATCTCTTGTTTGTTGAGTGATGATCAGGAGATATGATCTGGAGATGGTTATTTTGTTAAGAGAGTTAATTTGACCTTCTACAGTGCTATTCAGTTATTTTAAATTAGACTATCTACGGGGCTTTTCAGTTATTTTAATTAAGTAATGTCATCAATCAAATAATAGGGATGAAATATTTGTCAATCAATTAGAAGTTTACTTATTAATCAAGTATTGTTAATGTAAAAAGTACTGAAGAATAGTAGACAAATTGTGAGGGACCTATGGATGGTGTTGTGTAAGTGGTTAACCTGATATTTATCTCTACGTTACTAAACAATTAACATTTTTCTTCTTAAATACAATATATTAAAGTTAATGTGAAGATATGCAGTCAAATTGTTGTCTTCTAAATATTTTTAAAGCTCATGTGATGAAATAATTTTACATGATTATATTCATTGGATATCCCAAATTTAAATGTTCTATATAAATTGCTTTAGTTTGGAATTTCTTTAACGGTAGGTACTGGAAACCAGATTTCTTTTCAACTTACTAATTTTCGCAAATTCTATATGGAAACAAGTTCACAGAGATCAGCTTTAGTAGATTTAAAAATAAAATGGAAATATTTATCAATAAATGCGAGATTTTTATACATTTACAAAGATAAAAGTTTGCATTTGGATCACAACATTCATAAAAGAAAATTGCACTTGAAAGGAAGTTGGTTTACCGTAAAACCTTTTACGCATAAAAGATGACTGTCCTTACACTAGATAATGTGCACAGGGAGTTGGCATGGATTTCCTACCAATGGTCATTGTACATATGTATTATATGTTAAAGTGAACAGTCGGGCAAGGATGGCTAAAGCTGGTAAAAATGGTGTGAATGTATCCAGTATAATTTCTTATGAAATGGAAAAATAAAATCTCTCGTCAAAATCTGTCTGCGTACGAAGAAATTAATTTAAAGTATGGGAATTCTAAAACGTCCTCCCGGCTCACTATGGCCGTGGTTACATTTCCACACAGCCTCGCTTTCAGTGCTTTCAACTTTTCTTTACTTTAATGGTCAGAACTGGGAAACTAAGCAGAACTTGGCCGTCGTATTAATATGTGAGGACTTTTGGAAGGCCAATGAATGCATTTAGGCTGGTTTTCTTTGCCCGACTATTCACTTTAACTGTTGGTTGGAAATTCATACCAAGTCCCTGTGATATCGTGTGGCTGTTTGACTTTTATAACAAAATGTTTTCTCGATGTTGTTTATTGTTTATGTTATGTTTGTTTTGTTTATATTTTTATTATTTTTTCATGTCCTCTTTGAAACAGCTGTCTTTAATAAAAGAAAATATAGACAATGTATTTGATAGATACAGATGCTTTGTATATTGTGATGATTCTTTGAAAGTAACCAAATGGATTATTCTATATTCCATTATTCATTTATTAAATGTATTGTTTTAGTCATGCTTGACTGATTGCAGTATGATTTAATCTTTCAGCCTTTCTAATATGCTATGTAAAGTATTCAGTTAGTTTGGTCTATTGAGTGAGATACATGTGTTATCCAACCAACATACACGTTAATTGACTTCTTGATACTTTGCCTATTGTAAGTTTGTTTAAAGTAATGACCTTCACTTTCATTCCAGGTCACATAGACTAAAATTGACTAAAGTTTTACAAACTTTTCATAAACAAAAAGACCCAGAGATATGACATACATCCAATAACATGCTGGAAGTTTGATAAAACTCATGATTTTGGCTTTTATTCAAGAACCAAAGGTTCAGCTATATTTCAATCTTAAAACAACTTCTTTTCCATAACGAAAAGGCTCCTGGACCTGATATTGGTCCATTAGCATGATGGAAGGAATTACTATTACAGCTGTTTAAATGAAGTTGATCTTCATTTAATGTCCTAGGGTGACAACTTTTAACAAATTCTTTCAATTACAAACAGACACATAAACATTATAGCTGGTGGTTATCAAAACGAGATGAAGGGGTAGCAAGTTTGCTCATATTAATGATCATGACCTTTATTCAAGGTCATTAACATGTTTGTACTCCCTGATCAAGTGGGCAGAAGATCTGATATCTTGTACATGTATACATAACATACATGTACAAAGATTACCTGGTAGTAGACAAGCATTATACATGCCCATTGGACCCTTGCTATGTATGTCCTCTACATACATGCCATTATCTATACTAACCTTGATATATTGGCTGTCATGGTCAATGACGTTTGTACAAGCCACATCATCAAAGTTGCCTATTTACTGGTCATTATAAATGTAAGCCTATATGTCATGTGGTCATTATAAATATTGGTCATTCATGTTAAATATTGGCCATGTCATGTGGTCATTATAATATTGGTCTATGTCATGTGGTCATTATACAGTATTTAGTTTGGCCTATGTCATGTGGTCATTATAAATATTGGCCATGTCATGTGGTCATTATAATTGGTCTATGTCAGTGGTCATTATAGATATTGGCTTATGTCATGGGTCATTATTAAATATTGGCTATGTCATGTGGTCATTATAGATAGATTGGTCTATGTCATCATTATAGATATTGCTATGTCAGTGTATTAAATATTGGCCTATGTCATGTGGTCATTATAAATATTGGTCTATGTCATGTGGTCATTATAATATTGCCTATGTCATGTGTCATTATAAATATTGGCCTATGTCATGTGGTCATTATAAATATTGGCCTATGTCACGTGGTCATTATAGATATTGGCCTATGTCATGTGGTCATTATAAATATTGGCCTATGTCATGTGGTCATTATAGATATTGGCCTATGTCATGTGGTCATTATAGATATTGGCTATGTCATGTGGTCATTATAGATATTGGCCTATGTCATGTGGTCATTATAAATATTGGCCTATGTCATGTGGTCATTATAAATACTGGCCTATGTCATGTGTGTCATTATAAATATTGGCCTATGTCATGTGGTCATTATAAATATTGGCCGATGTCATGTGGTCATTATAGATATTGGCCTATGTCATGTGGTCATTATAGATATTGACCTATGTCATGTGGTCATTATAAATATTTGGCCTATGTCATGTGGTCATTATAGATATTGGTCTATGTCATGTGGTCATTATAGATATTGGCCTATGTCATGTGGTCATTATAGATATTGACCTATGTCATGTGGTCATTATAGATATTGACCTATGTCATGTGGTCATTATAAATATTGACCTATGTCATGTGGTCATTATAAATTATTGGCCTATGTCATGTGGTCATTATAAATATTGGCTATGTCATGTGGTCATTATAGATATTGGCCTATGTCATGTGGTCATTATAAATATTGGCCTATGTCATGTGGTCATTATAGATATTGGCATGTCATGTGGTCATTATAAATATTGGCCTATGTCATGTGGTCATTATAAATATTGGCCTATGTCATGTGGTCATTATAAATATTGGCCTATGTCATGTGGTCATTATAAATTATTGGCTATGTCATGTGGTCATTATAAATATTGGCATGTCATGTGGTCATTATAAATATTGGCCTATGTCATGTGGTCATTATAAATATTGGCTATATTGGTCATATGTATGTATGTGGTCATTATAAATATTGGCCTATGTCAGTGTCATTATAATTGGTCATTATAATATGCCATGTAGTGTCATTATAGATATTGGCCTATGTCATGTGGTCATTATAAATATTGGCCTATGTCATGTGGTCATTATAAATATTGGCCTATGTCATGTGGTCATTATAATATTGGCCTATGTCATGTGGTCATTATAATATTGGCCTATGTCATGTGGTCATTATAGATATTGGCCTATGTCACGTGGTCATTATAGATATTGGCCTATGTCATGTGGTCATTATAGATATTGGCCTATGTCATGTGGTCATTATAGATATTGGCCTATGTCATGTGGTCATTATAGATATTGGTCCTATGTCATGTGGTCATTATAAATTGTAAGCCTATATGTCATGTCAGTGGTCATTAAATATTGGCCTATGTCATGTGGTCATTATAGATATTGGTCTATGTCATGTGGTCATTATAAATATTGGCCTATGTCATGTGATCATTATAGATATTGACCTATGTCATGTAGTCATTATAAATTATTGGCCTATGTCATGTGGTCATTATAAAACACTGGCCTATGTCATGTGGTCATTATAAATGTAAGCCTATATGTCATGTGGTCATTATAAATATTGGCCTATGTCATGTGGTCATTATGGATATTGGCCTATGTCATGTGGTTTATATAAATATATGGCCTATACGTTGTGTGGTCAATGTAAATATTTGCCTGGACATTAGTTTTTGGTCATTGTACGGAACTGCTTCTTTGTAATGACCCTTGATACCGTAACAGCGTTAATGTCATAAATGTTCTAGATATGTTTACCACAGCATCAATTTTTACCCCTAACTCATTCACCCCTGAAAATTAATAATGAACTGTGCCAGCCTATAAAATGGAAGAGATCAAATGTAAAGCCGGGGGTGAATTAGTTAATATACCGACCACATGCACAATGTTCACCTATATGCTTACCGACCGTGTAATTTCAATGTTTCTATCGTCATCTTTATCAGGAATATATATCAGAAAAAAGTTTCATTCTTTATGGACTAACTGGTGAATTCTCATATAAGAAAATGAAATCTATTATTGTGAATGGATTATAGTTATGATCAGAATGAATAGAAGATAGAATGACAGAATCATTCGGACTAGGGTCCAGGGTGACCAAGTAGTTAAGGTGTCCCGACTTTTTTGCCAAAAGAACCCTTGGTTGTAAGTTAAAAACCCACTTTCGGCAGTCGTGGTCCGTTGTTATTCATTTTCTACGGGTACTCTGGCTTTCCTCAGCCTACGAAACCTGACACGTCCTAATTAACTTTAGGTATTTATTAATTAATACGAGGCCACGTCTAGATCTACGTTTGATTATACTGTAGAGCGATTTTAAGTGTATGTTTGGTTGGTAAGCTTTGTTTTAGAACGAGTGACAATTCTAAAAACGAAAGTTTGTAACATGCTCTTTTTTAGGGATAACAATAAAATGTTTATAAATTGATGTTCGTGGTTTTGTTATCTATATTATGAAATGTTTCATAAACTTAAATAATACATGTACATTCTTTGATTTATTTAAATTTTTCGACTATTTCTATGACGCTTGCAATTATAACTTTCTGTCGATATTTCTATGATGAAATCAATATTAGAAAAGAGTGTCGCCAAACAGTTTGACAGATTAGAACACATCGTAATTACATGTACCAAGGATTTCTCATATACGTCCTTGCATGTACAAGTATATGTATTAAATTTAGATCTACTGTAATAGTTTATAGTGCCCCTCCTGGTATTGGAATATCATAGGAAAGTGAAAGTCAGCTTCGTGTAACCATTCTCAGAACCAGGGTTTTCCCAAAAGATATGTATAGCCAACCACAGTGTGGAAATTTTCTTGTGATGCACGCCCAAAACCACAAATTTACTTTTTAACAATGACTATGATAAATTATAAAAAGATTTTTTTTGAATATCTTTATATGTATTATATTTATTCTTTGTACAATTTATAATAATTACTACAATACCAGAAGCCATAATTGGTGGAGTGACAGTCAACCATTGCACTGATGACCCTAGTGTAATAAGCCACGCACCACGTGACGCTTCCTTCCCGTTTACAGAAGTACAATGACGCAACAATGCGAGTATGGTAATTGGGAAAACCCAGCTGGTTTTGTTTACAAACACTGTTATTTTCACACATTCAACCAAGTGCGTAAGGCCGACATTGTAAGTATGTATGTAAGTATGGGTTTGTCTTCATTTATATGTTTTACACAATTTTAATTGTTTTGAATTTTTGCTTACCATGCTAATTTTCACTTTAGTGTTTAACAAGTTTACACGTTGGTTCTATAAGTTCTTTACTCAAAGTAAACCTGAGCCCCCATTAATTTGTTATGTATTCGATTTTTAGTCCACCATCATCAGATGGTGGGGTATTTCAAATCGCTTTTCGTCCGTGTTACGTCGACAGTTGGCGTCGATAAACGGAAACTAATGAATACGCAAATTGCCATTGCTAGCGCCAAAGGTGCGATATTTTGGTGGTTGCGGGGGGGGGGGGGGGGGGCGACAATCTCCTACGAGAAAAAAATATTACGATTTAGAATTTTTACGATGGTTTGGCATTTTGGATGGAATGTGGTGGGAGCGCCTGATGGCGCGAGATTTGGGGTGTTATTGGGTAGGTGGGTCCGAGGGTCTTAAAAAAAAAAAAAATATTATTAGATTTAGAATGGCTGTGATGAGTTTTACGATATATATTTTAATGATTTTTAAAGTGGTCGTTCTTACATAATTACTTTTTTTATTTTAAATTTACCTGCAATAAGAATTGGTAAATTGTGAATGCTGTCATATCTTGCAAACAGCGATCTCATACTGGCTTCACACCATCGGTACATGTTGTTTAAACACAAAATAATAATGAATTAATTGATTTGCTAAGTCTTATATAAACAGATGAATCTTTTAAGAGACATTTTTTTATATAGTACGTAGTTCACGAAAATGTGCACAGGAGGACCCTTTTTTCTTCCAAATGTGCAATTTTAGAAACATTTCAGCCGGCGAAAACAGAGATGGTATGCCCTCGTCCTTGGCGCTCCGAATGTATGCACCCTTTTGTTTGTCGTCCCCGTTGCACCGCCCCCCCCCCCCCCCCCCCCCCCCCTGTACACCTGCTCCTAACCCCGCCCCCACCTCCCACACCCGCTTCCTACGCCCCCTGTATCTACTTTGCCAAATAAAACAGCATAGTTCTATGAAGCTCAGAGTATTTGATGGGAAATATGACAAGAAGTGAGAGGTATTTTCACACCGTTAATTATGTATATATTATACATGAATTCACTGTGAGTTACATGTACATTATTAAGCCAAACATATATGTACATAGTCCTACAATGTATATGTAATGGTATATTTTTTGCTTTGAATACATAAAAGTACACATAAAATTTATATATATAGTTAGTAGGCTGATTTTTTTAAGTAAATCGGGGTGTAAAAAAGTTATATAACTAGGTGAGACGATAGAGACTATAACTAGGTTATATATAGGGAATGCCCATTAGACGGGATAGACACTATAACTAAGGATATATAGGGAATTTCCATTTAGACGGATTATAATTTATAGCTAGGGCTAATAGAAGGAAAGTCCATTAGACGGACAAAGACTATATAACTGAGCATGGCGTAGGAAGATGAAACGTATTGGGGGGGGGGGGGGGGGGCAAAGGTCCTCATATTTTGAATTTTGGGTCTGGGGGTCGACCCCGGGAAAAATATTACGATTTATATAGAATGGCTGAGATGATTTTAACAGTGTATTTTGATGATTTTGCGAGCGCCGAAAGCGCGCGAGATTTTGGTGTTATGGGGTTCAGGGGTCATTTCCGGGAAAAAATATTACGATTTAGAATGGCTAAGAGTGAGTTTTTACAATGCCATTTGATGATGAATTTGCGAGCGTCCTGAGGCGCGAGATTTTTGGATTTGGGGGAGGTCGGGGGTCTCCCCGGGAAAAAAAAAAAGATATTTTATAATGTTTAACTGTATTTTAATGATATTTAAAGCTCTTACCATGGTAATTTTTTCGATTTAAAGTAACCTGCATTTAAAAAATGATAATTGTGATAATTGTGTCGTCATATCATTGTGCAGCCCTGCTCGATCTGGGCTTCACACCATCGGCACATTTCTCAAAATAATAATGAATTAATTGTCTTGCTTGGCCGCCAGGCCATTGCATTTTGGATCGGTTGGCCGCCAGGCCACATCTTGGATTTTGAAAATTGAAGTTTGTTATCGCTATTTCTCATAAAGTACTGGAGCGATCTGTCTCAAATTTTATGTGCAGGTTCCCATAGGGGTCTTGTTATGCAAATTACATTTTAGGACTAATCGGTCAACAAGATGACCGACAGGCCACCATCTTGGATTTTGATAATTGAAGTTTGTTATCGCTATTTCTCAGAAAGTACTGAAAGTTTTTTTTTTTTCAAATTTCATATGTATAAGTTTTTTTTTTCAAATTTCATATGTAGTTATATGTAGTAAAAGTTTAAAAAGCAGAGAAAAGATTCCTCTTTCCATTGTCAGACATAGATCATTCTTTGGTGGGCGCCAAGATCCCTCTGGGATTTCTTGTTATCTTTTTTATCTTCTTTAGTATTATACTGTATATCAACTTTTTTTCGCGAGCTATTAGATGTCGCGAAATATAATGATAAAATAGTTTCAACTACAGTAATGTTAAGCAGTAAATTATAAAATTAAATCGACATGAAGAAATCGTAAAGCACTAAAACGCAAAATCAATCGCAGACATAATTTGGTCTTCAGTACATGATGTAACTAGCTGTTTTTATATTTAAAAAAAAAAAAAAAAAAAAAAAACGAAGAGCCGATTTCCAAAATTACACATTGTAGCTAAACATTATAAAGATTGATTTGCTACTAATCCATATTTTACCAAACATGCCGAAAACATTCATATGTAGCTATAAATCTTCACAATTATCTATAAAAAGGATAGGTTATGCTTAGGATTCAGCATTAAAGGAGTGGGACGACTGGTTCGCCCGTTGTCAGTATAATGTGACCGGGTTGGGTGTACATGTGTTGCTTGGTATTTTAGCGACATGCTTCAGTAACATAGCACTATAAAAGTACAAGAGTTCAACTTTATCAGAAGACATAACACGAATATACCGCAGTCTCTCAATACACACACGCCGTCGCATTTCATACACAAGACAGTACATACACGGAAGGCCATGGCTGTTAATATTATAGAAAGTAAATATACTAACCAAACCAAACATTTATTATGTTGTGTTTCATTCATTTACGAACACAGCATTGCAACACTATGGAACTCCTTCCTGGCTACAGAACAGTAATGGTTTTGTTTTGTAATTTGTATGCATAGAACTCTACAATAGTAAACATTTTATCGAATAAGACTCGATCCAGTGACAGAATCAGAGAAACTATGGCGTGGCCTGAACTTCCTGGTCTGCAGAACCCTGTCATTTTAGAGACCACTACGATATATACTTCACGCTGTGCAGGTTAAAGCGATCAAACAAAAATGATATACATGTATGATATGCTTAATACTCTGATTTCAATGCAATAGGGTATCGGTACAAGATAGTTTTGTAAAGTTAAACCTCGCCATGTATTTCGAGTTATTATATACAGTGATGAACAGTTCAGCCTGACCAACAAAAATACTTCGAATCAAACAGGCATTCGAGTTAAAAGAGTTCACGTTAACTAAGTTTAATAGTAGTTTCTGGAATTTTAGTTACATAGATTTTCTTATGTTAATAGCATTTATTCATTACCAGACAGAGATATGTGGCCTGGTTTGTACTGGAATGAATTCTTTGGCAGCTTAAAAGATCACAAAATTTAAATGTGATCGAATTTTTAAATCATTTCTTCTCGTTAGTAGTTTGGCTAGTTCCATACCTGGTCAGTGTAACTCTGGAGAAATGGGATAAATGTTACACTGTGAAATGCACTAGAAACATAACGGTCTGCACTGTCAATTTGCAAATGTTCCAGATGTCTTGTATCGGTGAAATCAGTACTTTTGTTAAGAGGAGCTATAGCCGTCGATGCACGATGTTGTCTTATTTGTTCATTGAATAATAAACCAAAAGTTCAAATGACATTTTCTTCAGTTATAGAAATTACTTACTTTACTCCATTACATAAAAATGAATTGCGTCCCGAAAAAAAATCTATAGCATTTTGACCTATATGATATACTTATTGCGTATCCACCAAAAGCAAAACAAGACATACATTTGTATGAGTAAATAACAATTATTGTTCAATTATGAGTATCGTTTATGCTCTGTCGGCGATGGAGCATCTTTAAATAGTCAAACATGTAATTTGCTTGTACATGTACACATGTCTACATGTGTTGTGTTCGGGTTTTCGTCCCGTAGCTTAATTGTAGTTTCCGCATGACGAAGCATTGAGTCAAGTGGTATTAACTTTCTTTCAAAATAAAAACAGATTTTATTACATATGATGATGAAATACTAGCTGGTTAATCGCTTTGTTAAGACGTATAAGTCAGTATTTATTTGGCATATTAACTAAAAGTCACATTATGAACCAATTGCTTGTTATGTTTTCAGATCAGCAAATCGATTTGCTATTGGAGATATGGAAACAAATAAATAATGTCTGTGTGTTTCTATGGAGACGGACAAACGGGGTTTTCTCGTCACCACCAACTTCTATTAGACGAGACACGTGACAGGGATCAGTTGTATGTCGTCGGAAGGCCCGACGAAAGCTTAAGAGACTCGACAGAACTCGACGAAAGAGACTCGGCAGCAGTCGACGAAAGAGACTTGACGGAACTCGATAAAAGAGACTCGGCTGAAGTCGGAAACAGCCTCTCGGCAGAAGTCGGAGTAAGGCACTCAACAGAAGTCAAAGAGAGGCTCTTGGCAGAAGTCGGAGTGAGAGACTCGACAGAAGTCAGAAACAGACTTTCGACACAAGTCGGAGTAAGGCACTCGACAGAAGTCAAAGAGAGGCTCTTGGCAGAAGTCGGAGTGAGGGACTCGCCGGAAGTCAGAGACAGCCCCTCGGTAGAAGTCGGAGTAAGGCACTCAACAGAAGTCAAAGAGAGACTCTTGGCAGAAATCGGAGTGAGAGACTCATCGGAAGTCGGAGACAGACACTCGACAGAAGTAAGAAGAATAGAACGATGTCTCCAAAGTGTGAATACTTGTAGACCCAGGTTGTTATCCCGATTAAAGATACATGAAAACAATGTCCTGTTAGTACAGAGTTCCCGTAGTCGGATCACCGATATAGATCAGCTAGAGCCCGGCGACCATATCGCATTCCACCGTCCTTATGTCATATGGCATCACTCCATTGTGATCGAGGTCAATGTCAGCGACAACACGCTAAAGATAATAAACTGGCAGAGTGAAAACGGGACGATTGGAATCATAGAACAGCAGATCGACGTATCCAAGGAACTTGGAGAGCTGTATAGGATAGAATACCCCTCGGAAATACTTTACGAAAACCCTCGATCTCTCGTGATATCTAGAGCAAGGTCAAGGCTGGGAGAAACAGGGTTTCATATATTTGACGAGAACTGTGAATCTTTCGCAACATTTTGTAAAACAGGCATCAGCAAAAGCCATCAGTATATTTGGCTTGTAGCTAAGACGTGGGAGTGGCTAGCGCATATAACCGTCTTGACGGTTAGAACTGCCGTAGTAGGTTTCTGTGCTTTGGCCAAAGTGGCGGTAAACGTGGCGGGATCAGCGGTTGTGATTGGGCTTGAAGGACTCATCCTTGCTTGGGACGTTACTAAGGCTTACAGGGAACGAAGGATGGGTCATTTATCCCGAAATGAATACGCGAAAATCGCTATCAGACGTGTTGTGGACGGCTTAGCTACAATGGCTTTTACAATGGGTGGAATACTTCTGGGGGTAACTTTAGTACATATAGGTGTGGTATGTACAGCACCTGTGTTACCATGGTTACTCGCTGGTGCGTGCGGAGGGGCGGTCGGTATGACAGTAGGTAAGGTTGGAGGAACAATGTTAGGATGCTGCTTAGGAAAGGCGATTACAAGATGTTTCAAATCGGATGACAAAGCGGTGGACAAAATCACCGATCTAGTGCCAGGAGATCACGTGGTACTGACAAGATGGGCGTTACATCCGCGTTGCCATGGTATCCTGATTGAACACGACGGTCACACTAAAATGAGGTTAATCCGCAACAAATACAAATATGGGGTTGTAGACGAGTGGGTCTCTTTTGAAAAGCCCCTTTATAGAGTGACGCATAGGAAAAGTTATTCAAATGAAGAGGCGCTGAGAAGGGCAAAAAGTCAAATAGGTGCAACACGATACAACATCGCCACTCACAACTGTAAAACATTTGCAAATTGGTGTAAAAGACGCGACTAAAATAATGTAAAAAAAAAGGTATAAAAAATCAACCGAAGAACCCGAATTTTCTATTTTCAACCTGTATAACTTAAACAATGGTGTTCGATTTCATCTGACGAACTACGACAATACAGAATCAACTACATTAACACTATCAGTATTAATATAGTTCATTCTGTATTGTCGTAGTTCGTCAGATGAATTCGGCGTTTTTTATGTTCCGGGGCTGACGTTGGTCATTGATGATTAGGAAGGAAGCACAATTCGTGAGACATACATTCAGAGTGTTCGGAGTTACCAGATTCGAACCCCGGTGTTGGGTACAACAAAAGTGTCGAATGGTGTCACCCCAGAGTCAAGCAGTGGTTGTACGCTTCACAGGGGTGCTCGATTTTGGGTTGTCTTCGGCGGCGAATATTTGCAATGTGAGGAAATGAGAGCACGACATATGTAGCGGGAACGGACCGGGTCGATCATCGTGATCGATAATCAGTTGTAAAACAATCGGTAGGACTCGAAGTTCCGTGATTCCAATTCCGGTTTACAAATGATGTGATTTAATATGTTGTCATTCTGTATACACATCCGGGCCATTCCGTTGACGTCTTCGTGATTGTCTTTATGGAATGGGATCATCGAGTTTAAAATGGGATTCGTTTAGATTTGTTCTGGTGACGATCTACCATGATGCATCGTTTGGTAGAGAACTTTGTCAAATGAACTTTTTTTAAATCGCTACCCGACGTACGCGTGTTGTTATAACTATCGTTGATGCTGTTGATGTTCTAATACTACAAAATACCATTTTAAACTTTTTTTATAGTTACTAGTGTGCTGGCATACATGTAATAATAAAATATCTCAACAACTTTCAATGCATGTACCAGGTAACATGGGTTGGCTGTACCATACAGGGAATCTACTATGGTGTGTCTGAGAACAGAAAATTCGTTACAATTTAGCTCAGACGTTTTAGTGTTTTAAAGGGCTATTGGAATTCAACTAATCGTTACATAACGATGTGATCCGTGAATGTGTTACCGAGTACCTGTAATATGTACTGTGTGTTAGCACAGGGATCTGAGAATTAGTTACAGATTATATAATCATGAACCCAAAAGAGTGCCCTAAGACCATTTTTAGACGTTTAAGAGGTCTAGATTAAAAAACGATAAAAATCATTTTCTACATGGTATTAGAAAAAACGATAAAAATCATACTCTACATGGTACTATATACGAGTATATAATACCATGTAGAGTATGAGAATTAGTTACAGATTATATAATCATGGACCCACCAGAGTGCCCTAAGACCATTTTAGACGTTTAAGAGGTCTAGATTAAAAAACGATAAAATCATACTCTACATGGTACTATATCTTAAACGTCTAAAAATGGTCTTCGGGCACTCTGGCGGATTCATGATTATCTAATCTGTAACTAATTCTCAGATCCCTGTGTGTGTGTGTTAGTAGTGTCTCATAAGCCAAATGTGGCTGAACATGTTTTCCTTATGTGTGGTGATAATGATTATGTAAATATATGTTGTAAAGTGTGTGTAACACTTGAATAAAATATTTTATTATCATTATTGTAACACACACGTATATCAATGATTATTATTTTCACGTGTTGCTTGATTTTCATTTTCACTTGGCGAATCTATGTTGATAACTTGTAAAGGTTTTAAAGATTCTTGATATCGCTTGTCTTGAAAGCCCATGTAAAAATACATGTAAGATGGCTGTGCCACAATAGCTCTAGATATATAGAGTATACCCTCGTCTTAATCACTAGCCTGATTAACTTCTCGTTAACTGCATGATGTCGTCATTAGCAATTTAATTCTATATATCAATAAGCACCAAAATATCGGTATTTTTAAAACAAAATATTACAAAAAGATAATGGGGTTTTAAATGTTTCTTGGCGATTTTTTTTTATTTCATTAAGACTATACAATAAATGTTACTGATGGTTTTAACTTAATTATAATTATTTGCTGAATCAATATCTATTATAATCAAATCTTGAGCTACTGTTTCTATAACCGATACGGGTATATATGTGTGTATGATTTCATTTATCAGTTAGTCTTTTTTGGAGGCAGTTGTAGTTGTAAATAACTGATTGATGTTTAAAATTGTTTGTTTTTGTTTTATTGGAAAATTATTTTGTATTGTATTGTGTATCATATGGTTAACAACGCGTATACATGACGTGAAATAAAACTGTAATTAAAAAGACACATTTAGTTATATGAGTTGTATCTACATCTGCATACTGTACCACTTCAGTACGTACAGTACTAGTACGTAAGTACAAACAGGTAAATTCATGTACACACTCAGAGTTTAGTGAACTGTAAAATACATGTAAATTGCTGGGTTTTAAATGTGATCAAAGTTTTTTTATTCGATTGATAAATATTATAAAAAAAATATGAACAGTATACAAATACACGTACCACATACAAATGTACACATTTTGAAATACATCATAAAATCTAATTTCGTGTAGGTTATATATATTATATTATATAAGCTTACATGTAGGAATAATAAGATAGGTGAATCAAACATCAATCATTACAATGTTATTGCGTTCAAACTGTAGCTTGTTTTATTGTCGAGGTATCTGGTATAAACATAATTTCTGGCACGGGGATCGGGGACGGCGTACACGAAATCACCTCCACCCGATTCTGGAAATTCCCCATTAAGCCTATAAACTGTACGTACTTCCGGTTTCAAGAGGATTGACACAAACATACGACTAGGAGCCCTGTCTTAAGGTTCCAGGTCCGGACGTCAAACCTTTCTGTTATTGATACCAAAGACATACTTATTCAAACTATTGGATAAAAATGGCGGAAGGAGGAAGCCTACAACCAGACGACGAGACACACGAAATAAAAGATCAGACGGAGAGAATGTCGTACATGCAAGTTCGGAATGTCTCCGGGGGATTCGTCTATGTAGTGACTGATATGACCCGACTTCTGCGGTTTCTTATCCTTGGTACTGAAGAAGGTAACTACTACTATGAAGAGAAGGAATTGAAACGAGAAAGCGTTGAATGCATCGACAGGTAATGATATTGAAAAAAATTCTACTTTCGTTTTAGGTTGCCTCAATACAGAGACATGTTTAATTGCGTTTTTGCTATAATAAAGTCATGTGACACGAAAATTAACCCGCTAATTAACCATTTAAATGCAGGAGACATATTCTATACAATATACAATGCATTTCCTATACAATATGTTCATGACTATTTGTTGTATTCAAAATCAGGTAGGCCTGGCCACAGTACAGTTTAAAGCGTATAACTGACCTACATGTATACATGTATGTACATATTAATAATGTTAATTAATGACAGAGTATATACTAAAACCAGATTTGTCATTTCCTGCTCTGTTGTGTTCCTATGGTTTATATTTTTTCTTTTGTGTCATGTCGTAGGAAATGATATATGTAGTAGAGGGGATCGGAATTACAAGTACAACATTCACCATTTTGACCAAACGTTAATTTGATACACTACGTCTAAATATTTAGAATTTCAGCATTCCTTTTCTTGTCTCCAAGAAAGAATTTATTACTCCACTACGTTAACATTTCTTTTTGAAAAAAGTAGGTGGTGGGATGGGGTGGGAGTTTCCATGATTAAATGTCATTTAGGCAAATTGTTGACTGGCCATTATACATTCCAGGTATATATACATGTACTATAAGACTTTTCATATGTGAATATGATGGATAGGGATATTCTACCGGATGTCACAAAATGTTGTAAAAACCGAGGCTTGCAAAGGGTTTTACAACATTTTGTGCTCCCGAGGGTGCAATATCTCTATCCATCATATCAACACATGAAAGAGTATTTTTCTCTCATACTTCGACTTTTTATTGCAAATTATATATCCCTCGATCATTTTGAAATAAGTTCGAAAATACATGACTGCAAGTCAATTCTCCATACGTGAAAATTACTGATACTCAACGCAAATTCATTGTTTGCATCTTATATAGTAAAACTTACCTACCTTCCGAAAAAAAATTACCAAGAAAATAGTATTTATGTTGACGCCGAGACGTTACGAGGCTGTATTGCAGGGGTAGCCATGAAATACAGCCTCAGGCGACTTGGTTGTATGCATGAGACCAGCCAGTATTACACCCATAGGTATGAGAGAGAAAAAAACCCGTTGTAATTATTGGTGGTAACGTTTAACATATTGCGCTTTACGTTAATTTTTCAGTGTGATTATAAACTCTTTACGATTCTCCAGACTTTGGCCAAATTAACTTTGTATATTGAAGAACGTTATTCATCCAAATAACTTAATGTATTGAAGAACGTTATTCATCCAAATAACTTGGTGTATTGAAGAACGTTATTCATTCAATTCTATTTTCTTTGAATGTAGCTAAAAAGAAAGTTTGTAATTATACATGATGATTTATTTTTCATTTTTGTATTTTCAGATTGATCATCCAAGACAGAGGGATAGAAGTTGTGAAGAAAATTGTTGAGGTCAGCAAGGCTGGACGTGCCTGTAAGCAGAACTGCACTGTTTACGCTCTAGCTGTCTGCGCAAGGTCAAACGACCTTGAAACAAAAAAGGCAGCATATGACGCACTCTCCGATGTATGCCAGATTCCTACTGATTTGTTTGCTTTCATAAAGTACTGTGAGGACTTCAGTGCGGGGACTGGTTGGGGCAGAGCACATCGTCGTGCAATCGCAAACTGGTACAACAACTATCAGGGCGAGGAGACAAAACTTGCATACAGGGTTACCAAGTTCCGTCAACGTCACAACTGGAAGCACAAGGATGCCCTCCGTCTTGCCCATATAACCCCGAAGACCGAACCGTTACGGCTCATCATCTTGTACCTTGTAAAAGGTCTAAATGAGGCCAAACGTATGCAAATGCCAAGACAAGAAAAGGAGTTAGAAACATGGCAGAAGGTGTACATTTATCTAGAATCTGTAGAAAAGGCGTTGCATTCCACAGAAGAATCTGAAGTAGTGGATTTGATAGAGAAGCATGGTCTGGTGAGAGAACATGTTCCGACTGTGTTACTCAATTCTATTCCCATTTGGCAAGCTCTGTTGAAGAAAATGCCTATGAATGCCATGGTGCGTAACCTCGGCAAAATGGGAAGTCTCCATATGTTAGGGGATGACTCTGAGGAAGCGAGAATCATTGTGGACAGACTCAACGATAAAGAAGCCCTCAAGAAATCAAGGATCCACCCTTTCAAAATCTTGGTTGCTTTGAAAATGTACAGCAAAGGTAGAGGTGAAAAAGGAGCGCTGAGTTGGCCCCGTAACACCTGTATTATTGGCGCTTTGGAGGAAGCCTATTACACTTGTTTTGACAATGTGGAGCCAACCAACAAGAAATATTGTCTGGCAGTGGACGTGAGTGCGTCGATGGATTATCCCATGGTTGGAATCGAGTCCATGACAGCGCGAGATGGAGCCGCGGCCATGATGATGCTAACCGCCAGAACAGAACCACATTACGAAGTCTACGCCTTCTGTGACGAGCTGAAGACCTTACCAATTAAGAAAACAGACAATTTGAAGACTGTATTTAACAAGATGAGTAACCTGCGTTTCGGATCCACAAACTGCTCATTGCCCATTAAACAGGCTCTCTCAGACAAGAAGAAATTTGACGTGTTTATAGTATATACCGATTCGGAGACCCATTACAGTGCGATCCATCCCAGCCATGCCTTGCAGCAGTACCGAACCTTGACCGGGATTAAAGACGCCCGGTTGATCGTGGTTGGGATGGCTAGTTCTGGGTTCAGCATTGCTGACCCTACGGATCCACTGATGATGGACGTGGTGGGTTTCGACTCCAACGCCCCGGAGGCCATGAGGAGCTTTGTGGAGGGACAGTTCCTGTAATGTCTTTTAAAACAATCAATACAACCGAGACACTGTTGTTCTTGTCTCTCCAAATTTTATTCTATATTGTGTAGATTTATTGAGGATTATTAAACGGACAATTCAGTGAGGCTAATTCTGTTACATAACCACGAAGGAAAAACGGCATCAGTGTAATGTTCTACATTCCTTATGAAACATATAACAAAAATATTGACAAATTTCTCCTCATTAGTAATTATTTTAATTGGTACCGTTGAGATTTTAATCGAGGAGTTGATGAAATTGTTTTTAGAAAGAAGCATTCACCTATTGGCATATCACAGTAAAGCCAAATAATCTAACGTTCATTAAAACTGGTTTGTTTCAGATATATGTGTAAGTAATGTACTCTTAGACTGAATTGTCCCTTAAAGGTTTTCATGAAATACTACCAACCTTCACGGACTTTGTCAACACATGATGTAAAGGTATTGCTAATACTATTTATCATATTTTATTTGTTTATATAGTAATGAGGGTTTATGTAGTTATTTCAAAGCTTCAGATCCATGAATCAAGACGATGATACGATTAGAAGAGAGGTTAGTGATGTCACAGGAGGAAGTGTGTGCATGTACTTGTGACTGTGTGATAACAGGATATTATGTAGATGACTCCCATTGTTTCCGTATGAACACGTGCGGGAAATGTGTACAGTTCATACACATGTGTATATTATATGTTTACTAACAGACATCACAATCTCCATACATACACACGTTAGTTGTTAAATGTGATGAATTGTATACAGAGTTGTTTATATATATATTTGTATGTATATGCGTGTAATTATGTATATGATTTAAATAATGAAAACTATCTTTTTGCGTATATTTTACAAATAACAATCTTTATGAACAACTTTGAATTTAAATAAATTACAGATAAACTCTCATTTCAGTTTGAACATGATATATTATTGTGTACAGATATAGAAGCAAAGACGCTCGGTCATGGTATTTTAAAATTACCTCTACCACAATATGAAATTGTAAATATACCTCTGTTGAAAATTGACACAGGGTTCAACGTTGAATGGGTCGTGTGTTTAAAGAGTGATACGGTATTGATGTACGTTGCAAAGGGTTGAAGCATTGTGGATTAACTTTTCCTGGAACAGTGCAAACAATCCATGAAACCGGATCAAATTTCTATGACTCGGCTTTTGATTTTACAATGAGGAAAAGGATTACCGTCCCTGCATTAATGAGTGATACGGTATTGATGCTAGATACGTTGCAGAAACATTGTGGATTAACTTGTCCCGAACAGTGCGAAGAATCCAGGATAGCACTGTGGGTTATTCAGAAAATAATTTAATTCATACCTTACCATAACCATTTGTTAAGAAGAAAATGTTGATAACACACGAATTGTACAATATTTAACAAAAGTGATGACAAATACAGTAGTTTATACATTACATATCATACGGCTGCATTTTCTAATCATCAGACACCCTCTCTCTGGGTCATATCATATTTCAAGCTCACCGTCGACCAATCACTCTTGCTACAACAAAAAACGGGACTCCAATAGAATCAATCGCTGGTATGTGTATCCTATGAGAAGTCACTTAGCCATAGTATATTAAGGACCTTCAATTTAACCACCAACGAAGGAAATAAACAGATGTACAATGTAGATGTAGTAACGCTACATTTGCGTCAGGGGTAACATACGGGAAGGCCAATCAGGGTTTAGGGGAGCTTTGATTACACCTTGGTACATTATGTACCTGTGTTTGGAAGAAGTAAGAAACATACCACCAGAATTGAACTTCATTATATATAGTAACTAAAATCGATCTTTCTAAATATTAATATTTTTAATACATATACCTTTGCATCTCTGCTCAAAATCAACGTTTAACTATTTACCAAAAACACATGGAAGTAAGTTTATAACATTCATTGTTATATGACTGTGAGTTTTGCCGTTTTCTGATTGGTCTAGACCGCTCGGACAGGTCTTGACAAAATGCAATGTGTCAACCTTAGACCGATGAACACCTTTTCAGAGGTTGATATTGCAAATCCGGTAACCTGGCCAAAAATAGTTCCCTTCTTTTCCACATTTTCGACCAATCAAAATAGAGCATTGCCGATCATCCGGCTAATAGCCAAATCCAAAATGGCAGACCAACAGTGAGGTAGGATAAGGAAAGATCTAGGCACATTTGAAATGTAGCTATATGTTCTGAAGTTATATCATGAAGAAGTACATCAGAAGTACTAAAAGTACCTACTGAGGATACGTGGATGAAGATATTTACACTTGTCTTTTTCTTTAATTAGTCATTGCGCTGTCCTTGCTTCAAAATATTTTCTTTCTATATCTACTGTATACCTTGTGATACTAGTGATTACTGCTACTCATCTCTGTAACTCAAAACCTTGATTTACATTATCATAAACTGTTGTTTCGATGCCGTGCCAAAAGTATTCGGTCACAATGGCGGCGTGTTAACGTCGTGTCAATAACATCGCTGAAAATGGCCTTGGCATTCATTGTAAACGTCACTGATGATGACGTGCGTCATTTTTAGGTTTGCGTATGACGTCATGTTACGTCACACAATTTTTTTGTTGTCGTCTGCTTTCTGTTTTTCCCGTGGACGTGTATTGCCAAGATGGGCCGAAAAGGAAAAGAACTATCAATGGGCGTTAAAAATATGATCGTAGGGATGTTTAGGAGTGGATATTCACGACGAAAGATAGGTATGATGTTAAAAATACCCAAGTCCACAGTTATTGACATTGTTAACAAATTTTGTACATGTGGTTCAGTGGAAAACAGGCCGAGAAGCGGACGGAATCTTCTATTTTCAACCTGTATAACTTAAACAATGGTGTTCGATTTCATCTGACGAACTACGACAATACAGAATCAACTATATTAACACTATCAGTATTAATATAGTTCATTCTGTATTGTCGTAGTTCGTCAGATGAATTCGGCGTTTTTATGTCCGGGGCTGACGTTGGTCATTGATGATTAGGAAGGAAGCACAATTCGTGAGACATACATTCAGAGTGTTCGGAGTTACCAGATTCGAACCCCGGTCTGGGGTACAACAAAAGTGTCGAATGGTGTCACCCCAGAGTCAAGCAGTGGTTGTACGCTTCACAGGGTTGCTCGATTTTGGGTTGTCTTCGGCGGCGAATATTTGCAATGTGAGGAAATGAGAACACGACATATGTAGCGGGAACGGACCGGGTCGATCATCGTGATCGATAACAATCGGTAGGACTCGAAGTTCCGTGATTCGAATCCCGGTTTACAAATGATGTGATTTAATATGTTTTCATTATGTATACACATCCGGGCCATTCCGTTGACGTCTTCGTGATTGTCTTTATGGAATGGGATCATCGAGTTTAAAATGGGATTCGTTTAGATATGTTCTGGTGACGACCTACCATGATGCATCGTTTGGTACAGAACTTTGTCAAATGAACTTTTTTAAATCGCTACCCGACGTATACGTGTTGGTATAACTATCGTTGATGCTGTTGATGTTCTAATACTACAAAATACCATTTTAAACTTTTTTTATAGTTACCAGTGTGCTGGCATACATGTAATAATAAAATATCTCAACAACTTTCAATGCATGTACCAGGTAACATGGGTTGGTTGAACCATCCAGGAATCTACGTAGGTTTGTCTGAGAAACTAAAAAAATTTCTTTAACAATTTAGCTCAGACTTTTTAGAGATTTAAAGGGCGATTGTAAATCAAACAAATCCGTTATCATAACGATGGGACCCGATGAATGTGTTTACCGAGTACCTGTAAGATTGTACGTGTTAATAGTCACTGGGATCAGAGGAATTAAGTTACAGAATACATACACAATAGGAACCACGAAAGAGTGCCCTAAGACCATGTTTAGACTGGTAAGACAGTCTATATTTAAAAAACGAGAAAAATCATAATTTCCTACATGATGTATTCAAAGAAAAAAACGTATAAAAAAACCATTCTCTACAATTAACTATAATACGAGAATATAATAACCATGACGAGTATGATAATTAGTTTACAGAATATATAATCATGGACCCACCAGAGTGCCCTAAGACCATTTTAGACGTTTAAGAGGTCTAGATTTAAAAAACGATAAAAATCATACTCTACATGGTACTATATCTTAAACGTCTAAAAATGGTCTTCGGGCACTCTGGCGGGTTCATGATTATCTAATCTGTAACTAATTCTCAGATCCCTGTGTGTGTGTTAGTAGTGTCTCATAAGCCAAATGTGGCTGAACATGTTTTCCTTATGTGTGGTGATAATGATTATGTAAATATATGTTGTAAGGTGTGTGTAACACTTGAATAAAATATTTTATTATTATTATTGTAACACACACGTATATCAAATGATTATTATTTTCACGTGTTGCTTGATTTTCATTTTCACTTGGCGAATCTATGTTGATAACTTGTAAAGGTTTTTTAAAGATTCATGATATCGCTTGTCTTGAAAGCCCATGTAAAAATACATTGTAAGATGGCTGTGCCACAATAGCTCCAGAGTATATAGAGTATACCCTCGTCTTAATCACTAGGCTGATTAACTTCTCGTTAACTGCATGATGTCGTCATTAGCAATTTAATTTCTATATATCAATATATATATATAAGCACCAAAAATCGGTATTTTTTAAACAAAATATTACAAAAAGATAATGGGGTTTTAAATGTTTCTCGGCGATTTTTTTTATTTCATCAAGACTATACAATAAATGTTACTGATGGATTTAACTTAATTATAATTATTTGCTGAATCAATATCTATTATAATCAAATCTTGAGCTACTGTTTCTATAACCGATACGGGTATATATGTGTGTATGATTTCATTTATCAGTTAGTCTTTTTTGGAGGCAGTTGTAGTTGTAAATAACTGATTGATGTTTTTAAAATTGTTTGTTTTTGTTTTATTGGAAAATTATTTTGTATTGTATTGTGTATCATATGGTTAACAACGCGTATACATGACGTGAAATAAAACTGTAGTTAAAAAGACACATTTAGTTATATGAGTCGTATCTACATCTGCATACTGTACCACTTCAGTACGTACAGTACTAGTACGTAAGTACAAACAGGTAAATTCATGTACACACTCAGATAAAATACATGTAAATTGCTGGGTTTTGAATGTGATCAAAGTTTTTTTATTCGATTGATAAATATTATAAAAAATATGAACAGTATACAAATACACGTACCACATACAAATGTACACATTTTGAAATACATCATAAAATCTAATTTCGTGTAGGTTATATATATTATATTATATAAGCTTACATGTAGGAATAATAAGATAGGTGAATCAAACATCAATCATTACAATGTTATTGCGTTCAAACTGTAGCTTGTTTTATTGTCGAGGTATCTGGTATAAACATAATTTCTGGCACGGGGATCGGGGACGGCGTACACGAAATCACCTCCACCCGATTCTGGAAATTCCCCATAAAGCCTAAAACTGTACGTACTTCCGGTTTCAAGAGGATTGACACAAACATACGACTAGGAGCCCTGTCTTAAGGTTCCAGGTCCGGACGTCAATCCTTTCTGTTATTGATACCAAAGACATACTTATTCAAACTATTGGATAAAAATGGCGGAAGGAGGAAGCCTACAACCAGACGACGAGACACACGAAATAAAAGATCAGACGGAGAGAATGTCGTACATGCAAGTTCGGAATGTCTCCGGGGGATTCGTCTATGTAGTGACTGATATGACCCGACTTCTGCGGTTTCTTATCCTTGGTACTGAAGAAGGTAACTACTACTATGAAGAGAAGGAATTGAAACGAGAAAGCGTTGAATGCATCGACAGGTAATGATATTGAAAAAAATTCTACTTTCGTTTTAGGTTGCCTCAATACAGAGACATGTTTAATTGCGTTTTTGCTATAATAAAGTCATGTGACACGAAAATTAACCCGCTAATTAACCATTTAAATGCAGGAGACATATTCTATACAATATACAATGCATTTCCTATACAATATGTTCATGACTATTTGTTGTATTCAAAATCAGGTAGGCCTGGCCACAGTACAGTTTAAAGCGTATAACTGACCTACATGGGAACACATCTAGTATAGCGGACCCCATTTTTTCCGCGAAATATCACGAGTTTATTGACGGCGACCTGTATATATAGAGACCGCGTGAGCGGGCGGTCAAAAATTAAAAATATGGGGTTTTATGCAAAAAAATGTTAAAATTTGAGCTTACCGTGTCCTTTTTTGGTTAAAAACTGAAGTTTTCAACAAAGTTTTTAACTAAGGATCATGCGGAAAACATTGTAGACTGTACGAGAAAAAAATTCGAGTTTTCGTTTTGGTTGTCAGCCGAGCACGCGCTGAACATGCGCAATGAGTGATTTTACGGACTTTGATTTTATTTGTAAACACAAGTACACGTGTAGTTTACGATGGTGACGATTCGAATGAAGGATATATGACAGAAATAATGAAAACGTGGCAATATCCATCCACTGGCTTATTGAAATTGGATCATTATTCAGTTTGTCAGGTAAATATTGCTCAACAGAGGAAAATTTGGCATGGAAAAGACAGCGAATCGGTGTTCACATGTGCTGGCCATGGTCCAAACATTATCGAAGATCACATTGAGGCCAAAGTTCCTTTCAAACGGCCTAGAATTGTTTTTTTAAATATTTAAAATGCTACAAAAACAGTTAAGATGAGTTCAAGATGTAAAATTGAGTTGGTTTTTTTTTTCTTTTCTCGGGGGTTTCACCCCCGAACCCCCGTCGGCTCTTCGAAGCGGTGATTCAAAATGGCGACATATTTACATGATCCGTAGCAACCTCTGACATGCGCACTGATTATTATGTTTCTAAACTTCCGGGGTCCGCTATACTAGAAACTTCCCCCTACATGTATACATGTATGTACATATTAATAATGTTAATTAATGACAGAGTATATACTAAAACCAGATTTGTCATTTCCTGCTCTGTTGTGTTCCTATGGTTTATATTTTTTCTTTTGTGTCATGTCGTAGGAAATGATATATGTAGTAGAGGGGATCGGAATTACAAGTACAACATTCACCATTTTGACCAAACGTTAATTTGATACACTACGTCTAAATATTTAGAATTTCAGCATTCCTTTTCTTGTCTCCAAGAAAGAATTTATTACTCCACTACGTTAACATTTCTTTTTGAAAAAAGTAGGTGGTGGGATGGGGTGGGAGTTTCCATGATTAAATGTCATTTAGGCAAATTGTTGACTGGCCATTATACATTCCAGGTATATATACATGTACTATAAGACTTTTCATATGTGAATATGATGGATAGGGATATTCTACCGGATGTCACAAAATGTTGTAAAAACCGAGGCTTGCAAAGGGTTTTACAACATTTTGTGCTCCCGAGGGTGTAATATCTCTATCCATCATATCAACACATGAAAGAGTATTTTTCTCTCATACTTCGACTTTTTATTGCAAATTATATATCCCTCGATCATTTTGAAATAAGTTCGAAAAAACATGACTGCAAGTCAATTCTCCATACGTGAAAATTACTGATACTCAACGCAAATTCATTGTTTGCATCTTATATAGTAAAACTTACCTACCTTCCGAAAAAAAATTACCAAGAAAATAGTATTTATGTTGACGCCGAGACGTTACGAGGCTGTATTGCAGGGGTAGCCATGAAATACAGCCTCAGGCGACTTGGTTGTATGCATGAGACCAGCCAGTATTACACCCATAGGTATGAGAGAGAAAAAAACCCGTTGTAATTATTGGTGGTAACGTTTAACATATTGCGCTTTACGTTAATTTTTCAGTGTGATTATAAACTCTTTACGATTCTCCAGACTTTGGCCAAATTAACTTTGTATATTGAAGAACGTTATTCATCCAAATAACTTAATGTATTGAAGAACGTTATTCATCCAAATAACTTGGTGTATTGAAGAACGTTATTCATTCAATTCTATTTTCTTTGAATGTAGCTAAAAAGAAAGTTTGTAATTATACATGATGATTTATTTTTCATTTTTGTATTTTCAGATTGATCATCCAAGACAGAGGGATAGAAGTTGTGAAGAAAATTGTTGAGGTCAGCAAGGCTGGACGTGCCTGTAAGCAGAACTGCACTGTTTACGCTCTAGCTGTCTGCGCAAGGTCAAACGACCTTGAAACAAAAAAGGCAGCATATGACGCACTCTCCGATGTATGCCAGATTCCTACTGATTTGTTTGCTTTCATAAAGTACTGTGAGGACTTCAGTGCGGGGACTGGTTGGGGCAGAGCACATCGTCGTGCAATCGCAAACTGGTACAACAACTATCAGGGCGAGGAGACAAAACTTGCATACAGGGTTACCAAGTTCCGTCAACGTCACAACTGGAAGCACAAGGATGCCCTCCGTCTTGCCCATATAACCCCGAAGACCGAACCGTTACGGCTCATCATCTTGTACCTTGTAAAAGGTCTAAATGAGGCCAAACGTATGCAAATGCCAAGACAAGAAAAGGAGTTAGAAACATGGCAGAAGGTGTACATTTATCTAGAATCTGTAGAAAAGGCGTTGCATTCCACAGAAGAATCTGAAGTAGTGGATTTGATAGAGAAGCATGGTCTGGTGAGAGAACATGTTCCGACTGTGTTACTCAATTCTATTCCCATTTGGCAAGCTCTGTTGAAGAAAATGCCTATGAATGCCATGGTGCGTAACCTCGGCAAAATGGGAAGTCTCCATATGTTAGGGGATGACTCTGAGGAAGCGAGAATCATTGTGGACAGACTCAACGATAAAGAAGCCCTCAAGAAATCAAGGATCCACCCTTTCAAAATCTTGGTTGCTTTGAAAATGTACAGCAAAGGTAGAGGTGAAAAAGGAGCGCTGAGTTGGCCCCGTAACACCTGTATTATTGGCGCTTTGGAGGAAGCCTATTACACTTGTTTTGACAATGTGGAGCCAACCAACAAGAAATATTGTCTGGCAGTGGACGTGAGTGCGTCAATGGATTATCCCATGGTTGGAATCGAGTCCATGACAGCGCGAGATGGAGCCGCGGCCATGATGATGCTAACCGCCAGAACAGAACCACATTACGAAGTCTACGCCTTCTGTGACGAGCTGAAGACCTTACCAATTAAGAAAACAGACAATTTGAAGACTGTATTTAACAAGATGAGTAACCTGCGTTTCGGATCCACAAACTGCTCATTGCCCATTAAACAGGCTCTCTCAGACAAGAAGAAATTTGACGTGTTTATAGTATATACCGATTCGGAGACCCATTACAGTGCGATCCATCCCAGCCATGCCTTGCAGCAGTACCGAACCTTGACCGGGATTAAAGACGCCCGGTTGATCGTGGTTGGGATGGCTAGTTCTGGGTTCAGCATTGCTGACCCTACGGATCCACTGATGATGGACGTGGTGGGTTTCGACTCCAACGCCCCGGAGGCCATGAGGAGCTTTGTGGAGGGACAGTTCCTGTAATGTCTTTTAAAACAATCAATACAACCGAGACACTGTTGTTATTGTCTCTCTCCAAATTTTATTCTATATTGTGTAGATTTATTGAGGATTATTAAACGGACAATTCAGTGAGGCTAATTCTGTTACATAACCACGAAGGAAAAACGGCATCAGTGTAATGTTCTACATTCCTTATGAAACATATAACAAAAATATTGACAAATTTCTCCTCATTAGTAATTATTTTAATTGGTACCGTTGAGATTTTAATCGAGGAGTTGATGAAATTGTTTTTAGAAAGAAGCATTCACCTATTGGCATATCACAGTAAAGCCAAATAATCTAACGTTCATTAAAACTGGTTTGTTTCAGATATATGTGTAAGTAATGTACTCTTAGACTGAATTGTCCCTTAAAGGTTTTCATGAAATACTACCAACCTTCACGGACTTTGTCAACACATGATGTAAAGGTATTGCTAATACTATTTATCATATTTTATTTGTTTATATAGTAATGAGGGTTTATGTAGTTATTTCAAAGCTTCATATCCATGAATCAAGACGATGATACGATTAGAAGAGAGGTTAGTGATGTCACAGGAGGAAGTGTGTGCATGTACTTGTGACTGTGTGATAACAGGATATTATGTAGATGACTCCCATTGTTTCCGTATGAACACGTGCGGGAAATGTGTACAGTTCATACACATGTGTATATTATATGTTTACTAACAGACATCACAATCTCTATACATACACACGTTAGTTGTTAAATGTGATGAATTGTATACAGAGTTGTTTATATATATATTTGTATGTATATGCGTGTAATAATGTATATGATTTAAATGATGAAAAACTATCTTTTTTGCGTATATTTTACAAATAACAATCTTTATGAACAACGTTGAATTTAAATAAATTACAGATAAACTCGTATTTTAGTTTGAACATGATATATTAGTGTGTACAGATATAGAAGCAAAGACGCTCGGTCATGACATTTAATAACCTCGAACACAATATGAAAGTTTGTAAATATACCTCCGTTGAAAATTAACACCATGTTCAACGTTGAATAGATCGTGTGTTTAATGAGTGATACGGTATTGATGCTAGATACGTTGCAAAGGGTTGAAGCATTGTGGATTCACTTGTCCCGGAACAGTGCAAAGAATCCAGGAAAGCGGATCAAATTTCTATGACTCGGCTTTTGATTTTACAATGAGGAAAAGGATTACCGTCCCTGCATTAATGAGTGATACGGTATTGATGCTAGATACGTTGCAGAAACATTGTGGATTAACTTGTCCCGGAACAGTGCGAAGAATCCAGGATAGCACTGTGGGTTATTCAGAAAATAATTTAATTCATACCTTACCATAACCATTTGTTAAGAAGAAAATGTTGATAACACACGAATTGTACAATATTTAACAAAAGTGATGACAAATACAGTAGTTTATACATTACATATCATACGGCTGCATTTTCTAATCATCAGACACCCTCTCTCTGGGTCATATCATATTTCAAGCTCACCGTCGACCAATCACTCTTGCTACAACAAAAAAACGGGACTCCAATAGAATCAATCGCTGGTATGTGTATCCTATGAGAAGTCACTTAGCCATAGTATATTAAGGACCTTCAATTTAACCACCAACGAAGGAAATAAACAGATGTACAATGTAGATGTAGTAACGCTACATTTGCGTCAGGGGTAACATACGGGAAGGCCAATCAGGGTTTAGGGGAGCTTTGATTACACCTTGGTACATTATGTACCTGTGTTTGAAAGACGATAGAAACAATCCACCAGAATTGAACTTTATTATATATCAGCAACTAAAATCGATCTTTCTAAATATTAATATTTTTAATACATATACCTTTGCATCTCTGCTCAAAATCAACGTTTAACTATTTACCAAAACACATGGAAGTAAGTTTATAACATTCATTGTTATATGACTGTGAGTTTTGCCGTTTTCTGATTGGTCTAGACCGCTCGGACAGGTCTTGACAAAATGCAATGTCAACCTTAGACCGATGAACACCTTTTCAGAGGTTGATATTGCAAATCCGGTAACCTGGCCAAAAATAGACACAGGGAATTCCCTGTCTTTTCCACATTTTCGACCAATCAAAATAGAGCATTGCCGATCATCCGGTAATAGCCAAATCCAAAATGGCAGACAGCAGTGAGGTAGGATAAGGAAGTAAGTGGGAAATTATCTCAAAAAATTGTATCCAGAAAAACGAAAAACTTTATGTAAATTTAGAACTTCGAATATTTTGTACATTATGTTATCTAGACATTGGTGATGAGTTCCATTATTTATACAAATGTGAAAATAATTTAGTAAAGGAAATTCGATACAAACATATCGATACGGATGCTACAATTGCATTATGAGTGCTCTCCCATGCTCGGTTGCATAGAAGAAGTCATTTATATGGAAATAGCCAAATTGACCCCTTTTGACCCCACCCCTCAGGCCCCCGGGGGATCAGCCCCATCATTTGTATAATTTTGAATCCCCACCCTATATGGATACTACAATTGCATTATGAGTGCTATCTCATGCTTAGTTTTCTGAGAAGAAGTCGTTTATATGGAAAAAGCCAAATTGACCCCTTTTGGCCCCTGGGGGTCAGCCCCATCATTTGTACATTTTTCAGTCAGTAACCAATAAGGATGCTACCAGTCAAATTTTGTTGAGTTCTGACCAACGGTTATGGAGAAGAAGTCGATTGTTGACGGACGGATGGACGAGACGGACGACGAACGCTACGGTATGGCATAAGCTCACCTTGTTCCTTCGGACCAGGTGAGCTAACAAAAAAAATTGCATCACACAGAAGTCTACATTTAGTGAAATATAACTCAGTGATAGTAGAGATGATAAAACAATTAAATAATACATCAAAGGCACCAATATCCACTACCAACAACAGGGATGATGAATGTGGTTGATAATGTCTGGAACGGTTTGTCTGAATCGGTCATGAACGCAGAAACCACGAAAGACTTTGAGAACCATCTAAAGGACAACAGTCATGTATAGTAATTACCAATACTTAAATGTAATTAACTATTCACAACATATAATCTGTAACATGTCTTATGATATGGACATAGAGGCTATCAGACAAGGGAGATTTCGATAGATAAAAAGTAGCCAAAGACAATAATACAATAATAATGTATCCGGGAATACAAGTTCAACAAAACATGCATGAGTGATTGAATAATGATTGAAACTGTTTACATTTGTAGATCGATCTGCTATTCCATGCCGGATCCATGACAGATATGTTACAACTGATGAGGGAGATCATCAGGGGTTCGAAAGCTGCAGGTCGATGAAGCCAATATAGGAAAATTTTACTACCGAAGAAAATTACGAACATGATTTCATCAGAAATCTCTACATATTTACCTTAGAAGCTCTTGATACAGAATAAACAAACGTTAATTAATTAATTGTATATTTTAAACAAGATCGTCTCGAATAGATAAGAACATTTTTAAAAGGCTTTTTAATACAACGCGTAGCGTTTGTATTATTGCTATCTGGTATACTTTACATGTACATGTATATATTTGGTCTAATAGTATTGTATTGTAAAATGATTCACAATATGCTTATATAATATACATTTTGATGAGGAATCCAAAAGGCCTCTCAAATGTTGCTGACTTTGGTCAAATAGTCGTTGCTTTATCAAACATGATATATGTTTATGGTTATACAGATAGTGATGAGTGCTATCTCATGCTTAATTTCAGAGAAGAAGTTGTATATATGGAAATAGCCAAATTGACACCTTTTGACCTTGCCCCTCAGGCCCCCGGGGGGTCAGCCCCATCATTTGTAAAATTTTGAATCCCCACCCTATAAGGATGCTACCATTGCATTATGGGTGCTATCGCATGCTTAGTTTCTGAGAAGAAGTCGTTTATATGGAAATAGCCTTTTTGTATTGACGATGAGTGTATTTTCTCCACAGCTGTGAGAGGACAGGAGTACTGCCTAACGAGGGATGGGGTGCAGTTTTGTGAAAATAACTGTTGTGGTCCGTATGACGACCAGCAGTGCTGCTCCTTCAAGTGAGGATAGACATATTTATAAAATGATGATATTCTTCACTGTCAACAAATCTCTAAGAAAAACAATCCTCCGCGAAAAATATTACATTTTTAGTAACATTTTAAACTTTTAAAGTTGATATCTATAGTATTGTATCTCGCTTGTAACAAAGCATTTTCAAACAAATTACGTAAAAATGATGTCGCCGTTAATAACGTCGCATTTGATTGATCGATACTGCAGTGTAACAATATAAAAGAGAATTACTGGTAAAATGTTAAATTAAAAGGAATAAGTTGAATACGTGTCTATGTACGGAAGCGTATTAGGCTCACGTACGAAAATATTTTTTAGGATAGCGATAATGTTTTATTTGGCGGCCGCCAGATAAATTAAGTGGCGGCCGCCAGATAATTATATGGCGGCCGCCAAATAATTATATGGCTCCGCCACTTAAATTTCTGGCATATACTTATCTGGCGGCCGCCATATAATTATATGGCAGCCGCCACTTAATTATCTGGCGGCCGCCAAATAATTATCTGGCGGCCGCCAGATAAATTAAGTGGCGGCCGCCAAATAAAACATTTTCGTTATCCTGAAAAATATTGTCGTACGTGAGCCTAATAATAGAACTTATTTCATTCGGCAAACCTCGACCGATTCTACATACATTGTATAAATCATATTGACCAACCGATCAAATTGAACAGATTATTTATAATCAGTTGGAATCCGAACAACATGGCAGACAAAACAACCGATTATAATTGCTACCATTCCATGATGGTAGCAATAATTGTACATGTTCATATGGATTGTACGTATGTTTCTCTTATTAATTAACAATGATTATATTTGGACATTTTCAGATTCCTTATATTACGAAATACCACCAGGGGCGGAGCCAGAATTGAAGCAATGTGGATTCAATGTTATTTGAAAATATCCCATTGAAAATATCTCAGATGCAAGTAGTATATGTGGCTTTTTAACGCCATAACTACTACTGATGAACAGCTCGACTACATTTGTTTTTCAATGAAAATAGCTATTGATAAATCCATTTATAACTCTGGATAATTTCAATATTTAAATAAGCTCAAGAAGAAATATAATATTGACTAATGTTGATAACTTAAAGATGCTCCACCGCTGACAAATGGTATTTTTTTACTATCAAAATCAGGAGCAGACGATTTGGTATTTTTCTTCGGTTACAAAGGTTACGTACTTTACACCATTACCACCATTGAAAAGTTTGAACTTCTAATTTTACTTTAAGTTGAAATATGAAAAATAATTAATTGCATCCCGAAAAAATTCCATGGCACTATATCCTATATGGAATGAAGTACTGATTGCGCGTGCACCAAAGGCAAAATGAGTTATTTTATGTTAGTTTTTGTGTTAATTAGACAGATATATACACGATTACACAAGAATTATTGTTCAAATGATGAATATCATTTATGCTCTGTCGGCGATGGAGCATCTTTAATTCGACATATTTTGAAGATAGTCATATTGTCAATACTAGTAAATCAGACAACATGTGATAGAGCAATACGCGCCGAGACATTTTAGCGATAACCGTATTACTCAGCTCTTTATATATTATTATGTGCATATAGTTATGGAGTCTCGATGGCATTTTTACGTGCAGGTAAAAAGATTTATTTTTATATAGAATTTTGTACTCATTGATCAATAGCGATTCTATGAAGATGTTGTTTGTTTGATTGATTAATTAACGTCCTATTCACAACTGCAACTTAACTAATTCTCAGATCCCTGTGGTAGAGTGGTATTGGGCAGGCTAATGTACTCTTGTTCGGTGTCATAGCAACCCACGTGTGTGTGATATTTACAGGACACTTACAGATTGTCAGTATAAACTATGAAATTTATAACCACTGATTGTTGCGATCAATAAATCAATGTTGAATAATATAATCTTACATTGGTTTATCTAGAGGACTGGGATATCTCAAGCCGAGTGAAAGATTTTGGCTGGTCCACTCGAGGCTTGCCGTAGGTTGGCGGCCAAAATCTTTCTCTTGGTTTGATTATTTTTTTTTATATTAATATATTTCTCCAATATTAAAAAAATCAGATTAGGGCCATAGATAAATTCTTTTTATTTTTTTAAAATGTTTTTTTTTTCTCGAAACTTCACAGCTGGTCTTACCTTGTTTTAGTCATTATTTTATGCAGAAAAAACGTGGTAATTTTCTTGTAAATGTTTGTAATTACAAAAAAAAAAATAAAAAAATACCAAAAAAAACAAGAAATGTTACGTATAGTGTGCCTTTAAAGTGTACAGTAATACTACCTGCCTATATAAGTAGGCTTTAAAGGGACAATTCACTCACGCTAATTCTTTTACATAACCAAGAAGCAAAATATGGCATAAATGTATTGTTCTACATTTCTTATGAAACATATAACATATGATATTGACAAATTCCACGTCATTGTTTAGTATTTTAATTGATACCGTTGTAATTACAAATCGTTGATCAATACGATTAAACAGGTACAATATGTACGCTGTACCAATATCCGAGCCAAAGTCACGCACGTTAAAAAAATGAACTGCATAACCACTGTGGAGGTGATATAATGATTTTTAGGCGAGACAATTCACCTAATAAGGTAAACACATTTCTGTAAGAGCGATTTGAGCTGTTCTAGACAAAAGTAGCATTACTCTACGAGCAAGGGACTGGGTTCGGCATACAAGATATTCGACCACAATGTGTAATGGCGGACAGCGAGTGAGTTTGAACATTTCACATGCATTTCACCACCATGGGATTTTCTGACATATCACAGTAAAACCGACTGATCTAATTTCCATTAGAACTGGGGGTTTTCCGATATATATACAAATTTTAATGTTCTCGTAGAATGAGTTGTCCCTTTAAAAAATTGCCTAATATATATTAGGAAAAAATAATTAAAAAGCCTAATAATAGAGACAGGTTATTGGACTATAATACGTCATGAAAATAAAATATACATTACGATCTTCACCACCGCGTCTAAATAAAGTGTAAATTGCTGTGCAATAAATTAAAAATTGTTTGTAGCAAAAAGCGATAAATGCTGTTTTATTACAGTGAATTATCGGATGCGATGGGATTCTAGAGATAAAGAACAAAACATGTAAACTTTTGGGTTGTTGGGGGGGGGGGGGGGGGGGTCTTCTGGATCGCTGTCCATTAGATGGTACGGACATCTGCACCAGTATGGCCTTATTGGTGACAATGAATCATACTATTGTTTCTATTTTTAAATCAAAACCAATTTAGTGAGTTTTTATTACAAGACTGTAAATACTTAATTTTGGTTTAAAAATCAAGTTAGATAAATAGAAGAGAAATTAAGATCAACTTTAATATAAATACTCAAACGTTTATGTGTCGTAGTCCTGTATGCAAACATGCTTTAAGCAGTCTATTGAAAATTCGATGTAAAATTCAAAAAGAAAATGTATAATCTAATCTACATTTTACGTCATTGTTTCATACATAGTATCTCAAAGCAAAGCGAAGTCTTTTTTTTTTTTTAATTCAGAAAGTTGCATTCTTATCGACTAGTTCATTCGTAAAAACGCGATAAGGACAAGCGTCCGCGGTCAATCTGATCTAGTTGATAAACAATTATTAGCCTATAACTGAAGTGAAAGCATTTTGGATTTATAAAAAATAATGTGTAAGTATTTTCTTGTTTATATATAATTTGTGAACTTGAAGAAATTCTTATACGAAGTATATTTCATTAATTTGGTCTGTGTAATGCAATGTTTCTAATTGTGAACAATATGGCTTTGGTAGCGACATATGTGGTCCACTGTGACATAACTTTATGATAAGAATCTTTCACATGTGGTCATGAAGGATTAATGGATATTCTACCAGAGGTTTGCAAAATGCAGTAATTCCCATCTCAAGGTTTGCCGAGGGTTTTACAACAATTCATGATCCGAGGGAAGAATATCCCTTTTCTTCCTATCCACATAAGAAAGGTATTTTATCTCATTCTCGGCGTTATTATTTGCACATATTCCGCCATTTTGAATTTTTGTGTAGTGAGTTCTAAATAAATCACAACTGCAGATCAATTTTCCAAACATGAAAATTGCGTAGCTTATAAAAAAAACCCAAAAAAAACCCATGTCCCTCTGTTTGCACCCTTTACAATAATATATCCCTAGTTTCTGAAATTGACATTCTTTAGAAAATGTCCACCTATTGCATGGGTAGCCATGTAATACAGCCTCGGACGACATGAGAATTATGCAAGAGATAAAGCAGTACTACACCCGTAGGTAGGAGAGAAATTCGTGTTAAGCATTATCAAACATAGTGTAATTTTATACTTATTAACTAATACCGGGAAATAAGATTTTCGTATAAGGAAAGTCATTAATCAGTAAAACTATTAAAACCGGCATGAACATTAAATAACATAACATCCGTTTAACATTATGTTGACTAATTCAGTTCGTTAGTATTTCGTCACCATAGTATGTTTTGTTTTGGTATTCTGTACAAATGAATTTGTTTCTTTATGACTAAGCAACCTGATTAAAAATCTGATGAAGCCAAGTTAATGGTGGCTTGCCTTATTGTTTTACATGACATTATTGAGATTTTTGTTATCGAAAATCCAACATTTTTGCAATATTGCAGTATGTTTAGGTTCTGATATGATGAACACAGTTATGTGCTGTGATTTAATTAATGTTCATGATTTACCAATATTAGGTAAGTATGATGGAAGATAATGGGGGAATAATGGTGCTCAATCACCGGAACGGACGTGAAAAGGTCAGGGGTCACCTAAATGTACTAAATCACTCTGTTGTTTCCTCCCATTCTAAGACCCTCGCGCGCTTCCATCGAAAAAAATTTGTATTTTGTATAACTTGTTTCGCAATCGATAAAAAAAGTTTATATTTATTTATAACGGTGTTGAGCCAAATATGGTGACATTAACACAGCTGTCTATCACAGATTAGATTGTCAGTACAAAAAATAAACAATTGATAACAGAGCGCAGCGACCAGGAAATCGTCGTGCAAAAGCTGCTGGTATCTTTTATATTACAGCTGTCGATGTAGGTTGGAGTATATTTACTCAGGGGGGGAAGGGAATTTCTTTTTAATGTTTCTTAGTACCTTTCCAAATATTCACAAACACCTTTTCTCTGACCTACCTCCTTGGAAGGATTTCATTACTGCCGTTAAAAAAAGTAACACTATATTTTTTTATGTTATGGAGATATAACACAAAAATCTGAGTGTACTCTAAAGAAACCGTGAAGCGGTTTATGATGAGAGTACATTAAAATTTTTGTGTTATATCTCCATAACATAAAAAACTAGTATTTAAGATAATCCTTATAAATCAATTTACTAAAGATAATCTCGTCAGAATTCCATATTTGTTTTGAGACATTTTTAATGATATCATTACGCCGTTGTTTTAGCCAATCAGAAACGACGTTACAAACGGCGATGCCATTTTCCCCTTAGTGTGATGATAAGTAATTTTTAAGCCAATGGAACCCTCGTTAAAAGCAAAATTAAATAATACATTGTATAAATATTGCTTATTTCTTGGAACTTTCATTACTAATAACATTAATGATGCATCGTTCAACTACTTGCTTGCTTCCTATTTTTGACTCGAAAAATAGAGGTTTCTCAACAAGTGACTGTTGTTTATCATGTTTATCAAACTTGAGTTAATTTATTTTCCTTTTTTAAAGACACAAGCTTTAGCGAGTGTCATTTCAAATTTTGAAAATTAACTAACGAGAGTTTAGATAAACATAATAAACAACAATAACAAATTTGGTAGTCCTTTGTCTCAACGTGCTACAAGTCTTATTTAAGGTCATAGGCCTTTCAGAACTTGACAAGAAGTAGTTTAAAGATTTTCGGAATTTTGGCCCATGTGACCTTAAATAAAGGTCAAAGTCATTCATATTAACTAACGAGGTAGCCATTAACGTCAGCATGCTACAGGTCTAATATTAGGTCTCTACACCTTCTAGAACCTACCAAAAAGTTATTTGAAAATTTTAGGATTTTTGGCCCCTATGTCTTTGGATATAGGTCAAGGTCAATCAGATTAACAAACTTGTTATTCTTTTATGCCAGCATCATGCATCCCTATCATTAGGTCTATAGGCTTTCCATAACTTCAGAGGAAATCGTTTGAATATTTTAGGGTTTCTGGCCCCTGTGATTGAATGAAGGTCAAGATCAATCATATTATCAAACTTGGTAGACATTTATGTCAACATGCTACATGCTTAATATTAGGTCTCTAGGCCTTCTAGAACTTCCCAAGAAACCGTATGAATATTTTAGGATATTTGGCCCATGTGACTTTGAATGAAGGTCAAGGCCATTCATATTATTAAACTTGGTAGGCATTTATGTCATCATGATACAAGTCTAATATTATGTCTTTAGGCTTCTGGAACTTGAGAAGAGAATAAGATTTTTTAATGTTTCTTTTTTTCGAAAAATTGCACTTTTGAACTTTAAACCTTATTTCGAATATATTATGTTGAATCAAATATCCATCAATTGAATTAATTACTACTTTTGTGTAAAACGTCAACTTTCTGTTTGAAATAAGAGTCAAATTTCAAAAAGTGCAACTTTTCGAAAAAAATCATTATAAAATCTTTTTAATTCCTCGAAGGCCCACATACCTAATATCAGAGATGTAGTATGATGATCCATGTGCTAAAAATCCTAATATCTTTAAACTACTTTTTGTCAAGTTCTAAAAGGCCTAAGACCTGAAATTGGACATGTATCACGTTGAGGCAAGGCGCTACCAAGTCTGTTAATATGAATAGCCGTGACTGTCTTTTAGTTTTTCTTTGTTTTCATACCAAATCCGACTTTCTATTGGTCGTTTCTTTTTCTTCATACCTCTATGAAGAAAAAATCGAGAATGGCGTTATCGTGACGTCACAACAAAGACATTGACGTTCCGTATTGATTTGTAAAAATAATCCCTTGGATAATCAAAGGAATCGTACATATGATGTCACTATGTTTTAATTTGATCGGAATACGCGAATTCACACACTTTGCAAACAAAATTTCTTTCATACCATTAGAAGTTAAAAAATAGTTACATCAATGCTTAAATAACACAGAATCTGAGTGCAATCTAGATAAACCGTTTCGTGATTTATAATGAGAGTAAATTCAGATAAGATCTCCTATCATAATAAATCTACACCATTCTACTTGATATCAACACCATTTTTACCGACTTAGCCTTAAGATAATCTCTTTAACATTCCATTTCATTTTGGGACTATTTTCTATGAAATCATTACATGCACGCCGTTATCTTAGCCAATCAGAAGCGACATAAAAAAAGAAGACGCCATTTTTCCTTTAAGGGCATCTAAAGTAATTTTGAAGCCAATCGAGATGCTTGTTAGCAAAATTGAATGATAATGTGTTTAAAACGAAGTATTTGCTTGCTACAAAGAAACGCAATCGTATACTGATATCGTTCACTTTTTGTCTTTTCAGCAGTGTATTGTACTCGACGAAAGACCGTTGGAGTAGCTGTTGTAGTGTGTTTGTCTTGGATTGCTCTGTTTTATTTCACATTGAAAACCCCTACTACCAATGGCCCTCTAGGTAGAGGAATAGAACGTGAAACAGGTCCACAGCGCAACTTCAATAAACCAATCATGAAAATTAAGGGAAACCCCATCATCATTTATGTGAACAATCCCGCACATTGGCTCAACGACTGGGTCGGGTCAGGTTGGGAAAATCCGACTATCTTTAAAACTTGTCCTGTTTCTTATTGTGTCTTGTCGAAAGACAAAGAAATGATTTCTAAAAGTGACGCGGTAGTGATAAGGCCGTTCGATTTAAGATCTTCGTGGAAGAAGAAGCTTGGCCAGGTCTGGATTCTCATGGAGCATGAGGCCCCGACAAGTTTTGACTACCCGCCAGGTAGGAACATAGAACCTCACCACAACAACCTGTTTAATTGGACGTTTACCTACAGACGTGACTCTGATTTTACACTGGAACATGGTTACTTCAAGAAAAGGTCGCAAAAGTTTGATAGCAGTTCTCTAGAACGTTCGATAAAATCCAAAACTAAAAGTGCTGTTGGCTTTATAAGTAATTGTGGTGTTAGCTCGAAACGAGACTTTTATGTGAAGAAACTTAGACAAAGTGGTCTGGATCTCGATATTTTTGGGACATGTGGAAATTTGAAATGTCGAGGTGACAATAGACACAAAACATCCTGGAATACTTCAGGTGCTATTAATAAATGTTTTGATGTGTTGAATACCAAGTACAAATTTTATCTTTCTTTCGAAAACTCGATTTGTGTTGATTACGTCACCGAAAAATCACTCAACCTAATCATGAGTCGTGACATCGTTCCAGTGATCCGTGACGGTGTCAATCATTCCTTGTATCATCCCCCTGGATCTTACATCCACACACGTGATTATTCCAGCCCCCAGCAACTTACCGAAATCTTGTTGAGTATTGCGAAAAATGAAACTAAGTACCGCGAGTATTTCAAATGGAGAAAGTACTACACGATTCATGGAATCATTGATGTACTACAGAGAAATTTCTGCGAGATATGTAAGCGTCTTCACAATCCTGAAAAATACCATCGTATTTATAATGACATAGGCAAATTCATGTGGTATGGAGAAAAGCAGGCCTGTTTTGATGCGAATGACTTGTAATAAGGGTTCATGTACTTAATCTTTATAAACAAAAGGGAACATGTGTAGACGGATTTGTATTTTTTCAGATCTGACGCCAATTACAAAATATTGAATTCTTTATTGCAAGCTGTTATACTACTAATGTATTAGCAATATCAATAGTTTACACTGTAAATCAATGAACACAGACTGCTCACGTGTCGGATCGTTGTGTTGCTATGATTTAGGCGCGACAATAAAGCGAACAAACTTAGATAGTTAATTTATTTAAGGCTAAGGTTTTGTAATACCTTTCTAGGTCACGAATTTTATTATATATTTGTACGGATGCAAGAATGGTTGAAATGAGAAAGAAGCATGTCAAATCGTGTTACAGTAAAAATCCATCAGTAAACAAGATGAAATGTTTGTTATCAGGTTGTCATAAGACATTACTAAATGGAATATTCATCCTTTTGAGAACTTAGGATTTTTTTGTAATAGCAGGCATCTTTTCTATTTCACTTGGTTGTCATTTAATTTGAGTTATAATTTAATACCTCATGTTGTACATTTTCATGTATCTGAGAAAACCAAATAAGCTCTTGATTAAAGGAAACTCTTCACGTAATATGGTTGTCAAAGAGCTATTATTATTATATCAAAGACAAAGATTTTAACAGAAACACTTTTGGCGTTATTGTTGTAAATTAACTTTCAAATGACGTCTTTACATATTTTACATATTTTCTGTTTTTCTTGTTTGTTTCCAAAGTCTTGTCTGAACTTTAATATTCATCGTATCTGGTGTCATGTCCAAGTAGCACTTAGGTCATAATATGAAAAAAACATGTAGTTTTCAACTTACAAAATCTTTCAATAATCATGGTTGTATGATTTTATTGTAAAACAAAGTATTTAAGATCAAAATATTAATTATGCATTGTCATTTCAAAAATAAAAGTACACAAATAATTTATTAATAGTAAATAAATAGCAGATATAATCACAAGAATTGTCACAAATTGTATATAACAAGAATATGCAATATATAGATTAAATACTAATAGTTCGCACATTAACTTTGAATTATCTGGCATACTTCATCAATTCCTTCTAATCCGCGTCTTTTATCCATATTTCAATAAATACATGTAATGACAACTCTCACGTTGCCTTCATTAATAAAATGATTTTGAGCTAGTATTCATTTCTTGTTAAAATTTCTAAACTTCAAACACATTAAGTACTTTTCCACTCCTAAAATTAAAAAGATACACTTCCTTCATTATTTTCATTCACTCAAGTACATAATCAATATTTGTGTACAATAATTCAATTTCAATCTCATCATAAGTCAACCATAATTGCACTCTTGCCATAAAAAATAAATAAATATAAATAAGAAGATCTATAGAACTTCTATTAAACATACAAAATACAATTAAAGACAGTGTTCTTAACAATGATATTGTAGTTTATCTGCCATGATTGTCTCCCAATCAGATCCCCTCAGAGAAATTTCCGGTAATCTTCGGAAATATAACACCTCGAGGTGATATATTTCCGAACATCGAAGGAAGTTACTCCGAGATGTCGCGATTGGATTGTCTCCTTGTCTTATGTGACATTATTCATTATATCCCTTTGAATGTCTTGACGGAGCCATTATGTCAGTCTTACCACTGAATATCCTTCTGTCACTCACGTAATTAATGCAATTTCATCTTTAGGATCTCATTAAGAAGATCATCTTATCATGGCTTCGTTTTATTAAGAACTACACGCCTGAATATCACGAAATTAACGACAAGCCATGAACAGATTATTTTAATCCTTTTTACATTTTCAGTTGGAAATCAATAAATGTCTAATAAATAGCATTCATAATTTTTTATGGTAATTCTTAATCAGCTACAATATATCCATTGTATTCATCACATTTCAATACATAACAATGATAAAATGTGAGTCCACTCTCACGAATATAAATTATTCATTTGAGAATCACAGTATTTTGTTAAAGATACCGTATTTGAACGAACAATTTAAAGTAACACTTATTACAAAGACATTGATATTATATAACTTTGGACCAATAATCAACTCTCATTATCAGTTCTGATGGAAGATTTCATTCATAACAAAATAAAGAAAAAAAACATCGTCAAAGCACGGAGCCTAGATGAATTGTAATTCAACTTGATTGTAACAGAACACTATCAGAATTCAGAATGTCTTTAGCACAAACAACCCTGGTACAAACTAGATGGTAAATGATTATCGAAGATACACCGTATTTAACATTAGGTTAGGTTTTAAAGTGTAAACATAGCACCAATAAATCATATTTCGGATAATAATCCGATTTCATATTTGTTCAACACATAGTTATCAACTTTATCAAGTGTACGTTAAATTAATCCCTGAGTTTGATTCAAACGTTCCTCCATAAATCCACAGCAACATGCGGTGATTGTTGTCATTTCCCTTCGGAAAGTTCCTGTTTTAACGAGAGAAAAAAATGGATTGATAACAAAAGACTAGTCTTCTTGTCTCTGGTCATAATCTATCTCATGGGTTACTAATCCAGCACTGGACAATATCATGGCAATCTGAAGGCTGTATGTGTATAAGACGAGACCCTAGTTTGGTCCTTTGATATGTACATGTTTAAAAATTTCGGTCGATAGAACAACGGTAGAATGTAATGATGTTGATGTTAGTTATTTGTAATCTGTCTCACATGTAATCTCCACAATACGTCTCAGTAGGCCTGTGATTGATATATTCCATCCTGAAATGCCTTCAAGTTTAGTATGACAATATCCAGTGGTCGATATAGTAATCCTGGGGTATTGAGGGTCCTCTGGTGACATGCATTGGCGATGAAAATGCATATTTGTTAGAGAGCAGTTTAAAACATTCGAGATATTTCCACATACTCGAAATTCGACATTTCCCAGTTCTATACTTCATACATTGTAAATGTCGACATTTCCCAGTTCTATACTCCATACATTGTAAATATCGGAAATTTCAGAGAAAAAACTTTGAAGGTCCATTCGATGTATACACATATGTAATATCGAATTTCCTAGTAGTATACTCCATACAAGTCAACGAAAGACAAAACTTCGAAGGTCCACGAATGTACACATCCTCATTAGATAAATCAAACTTCTGTACTAATTCCTTATAATAAACCAATTCAGGACGATTATCGATCGATAACTACGAATTAATAAGCTGTTTTCATAACAATACTCACCTATTATTTATAATGTATACATCTTATACATCGTATGCATATATCATTATTTCGACTGAAAGGACTCTGCTAAGATCGCAATGGTGCCAGAAGTAAAAGTCTGAAAAATGATTAGGAATAAAGCCGATTAACAACCTAAGCATGTGATAGTGGGTACCTTACTTCTATCTATGTAGCGTTAAACATTTACACCGAACTTAAATGTGTAATCTTCTCATGAAATACACTGTACTGAGAAATTCATCACATAATTTTTTTTTGAACTATAAAACGTCTTCTCCATTATGTTGGTAAGATAAATACTAACAGTATAATCATGTGTAAATAATTCATATTCACGATCGATTTCTTTTTTTTTTTCATCATAAGAAAGTTGTGAAGCATTATCTATGATCTGTGATCGATGATATTTTTATATGATTGTATGTTCTGATATAACCTATTTTAGGATTGTCCATAATAATGGATAGAGGGGGTAAAACTTCTCGTTTCTATATTGATATACAGTGAACAAGTTCTAAATAGAGAAATTAGGAAATAATTGCATATTATGTTATCATTTACAATTGTAGAGCATACAATTTAATCTTTATAACCTCCCCAACAATAATCCTTCACAGAAAGAATTTTATACAATTAAATCAATAATTACTAATTGTCTTTTGTTTTGCACATTTCGACTTCTTGGCCACCCCTGGATATTAAATATGATAACTTATAACAGATATAATGACATTAAGTCGTCTTTAAAAATACACAAAATGTTATGCTAGATAGCCTACGAACTTACGAACCTTAGAAATTTTCTTCTAAAGCCCTCACCAGACCCTCAGTGTCCATGTGACATTCCCTCATCGCCAGCAGAACTTCTTTGACGGTCGCTGCCTCCCCTTTGTCACCTTTCAGATCAATCCAGAGCTCAAGAAGCGCCATTATTCGCTCACCAAGATCAGCGAATCTGGCTTCTTTTCGTTCAATGCTATTCACCTTTAAGTCAAGCTCTAGGAAGAAGAGGAAGCTGTCTCGGGGTGATATGTATTCCGAGACCACTGACAGGTGTTCTGTGGACAATTGCTTTTCCAAAACGTCCGTTGGAAAATCTAAATCTACAAAAGTAACAACAGAACATACCGCTAGATGTTATCACACATTATGTCCGTTACAATAATTGTTTATTTCATTAGAGATGTGAGCGAAAATAAGACCACCCTCCCCTTAAAGAAAATGAAATATAAATGATAAAATGTAATAAAAATAAATAAATAAACCCCTTAAATAACACACAAAACGTGAAAACCACTCCCTTTTGTGATACATAATTGATAATTGCAGTAGAAGTATTTTTGACTAGTAAAGACATGGAACTATATTATTTAGATAAGATTAACCGTCTTATGTCTGTACAGTTTGCAGATAGTGTAGTATCCATCGATGTTAAAAAAACCTTCGGATTCCAAATAAAAAGATGTGAACAATAAAATTGTAATAATAATGTCTTTCTTCTGACAGATGCTATGTTATTAGATATCAAAACATTCGTTTTCAAAAATTGAATTTAAACTTCTATGAAGCTGACCTTCTCCATTAACGTCGAGAACATCTAGCAATTGTTCTACATCCTTGTCTTCTTCTTCTTTCAGAGCCAAAGCGATATGTGGGAACCTCAATTTCGAATTCTTATTCAAAAATGTGATCAAGGTCCTTGTTATTCGAACTCGAAAGGAAAATAGTTGGAAATCTCGGTCAAAACGATCGACCATTGCCTTCGGACATCCAAGTTGAATGAAAAATGATTGGTAGTTTTTGCCAATCAAGTTGCTGATTCTTCCAAGCTCCTTCGCCGTTGGCCTTTTAGAGTGTAAGCCAGGTGGAAGTGTGTCGACTGGAAGAGCAACAAACACCGAAATATTGGATAATTATTACACAAGAGCAAACAAAAACAAAAGGTGTATTTATAGGAAAGGGATATTTTGTTAAAAAGCATGGGTTTCTGACAGAGAATCAGCTTCCGTTAGACACACAGGTCAATTTCTCTTTAACAAATCCTTACACAATGACAGAAGCATGCTTACAATAAATCAGAACTGAAATAGATTTCGAAATGAAGAATGGTTCATATTGCAAAATGTCATATTGTATTTCTAAACTAAGATATTTGATATTTACTTTTTAGATAACATGGTAGATATCAAACACTGTAAAATGTTCATATATTTGACTTGATTATCGAATTTTCAATATCTTACCTATGACGTCATCGTCCGGTTCACACTATTTCAAAAGAAAAGGGTGATATGGGTTACATAAACATTTATTAAATGCTTCAGTACAATAACTGGTAAATTGATATTTGAAAATAAACTTAGCATACAACAGATATTTTTTTAACATTTATGTTAATGCTTTAATCATACAATTGTTTAGTCAGAGCCTCTGAAAGCTTCGTGAAAGACATAATTATGAAGTGCCATTTATAACTATCCTTGTGATCATCAATATTATTTACCTGTGACTGGTGGTCCTGAAACCAGATTCGATAGTCTCGTTTACATAGTTGCTTTGGTCCCTTTCCGCCTTCACACAAAACCTTACCAAATTCTGAGAGTTCTTCCTTTTTCACCATTTTCTCGACTTTGGAAAATTCATAGTCGTTGTGGAAGTAGTAGTTGTATTTGAAGTGCCCCTGATGGTTCATTTCAAGTACATTCTGGAGTAGGGATTCTAGGAACTCTCGGAATTTCACGACTTTTCCTGGTGGGATAAACTCCACATTCCTTGTGAAGAGAATTACTTTCATTGCATTTTTATGGCAGTTGAGGATGACGTTCATCACCCCATTGATAGATAAACAAACGAACCCTCGTCGCACGAATTCGGATGGATCGTAGCCGCCCTCACTCATACGTGTAAACCTGTGGATGCATTTTGCAATGGTTTTATCCCAAATAGCCTGTGGTATAAAATCTTTCTCAAACTTTATACAAAGAACAGGTGTGACAATGGTGGAACGTATTTCTAGGATGGTCTGAACGTAACTTGGATTTGCCTCCTTAAGCATGCAAGGGACGATGTATTCTTCTAATTCTGTGTCGCTTTCCAGCAAAGGACTTGAAATAAGTCCGAGAGTTTCCATGACAATGCAGATGAAATTAAATTTCCGAATGAAATGTTGCTCATGTTCCTTTTCTAACAAAGACTTCATGAAATGAATAGGTAGTTTTCCAGATTCTGCATATTCGTCCCATTCCTCCTTTTCTTTGATAGACAAGTTTGTTTTGAACTTTGGGGCCGTAATGATGCATTTGAACGCTGATATGATCCACTGGGGATCAAGGATGATAAATATGTGATTTCCTGCCGCCAGTCCTTTCTCAACTTCAATACTTTCGTTCAGGTCATCAAGTCCAAAACAGAGGAAATATCCAGTCGTTTTCAAATACCTGTTAACGGCGAAATCGACAATTAGATTAACAATTACTTTAGAAACTAGAGGCAGGAAGTATATTGACAGTGTAGCATCCATTTAGATCAAGAGTACTATTTCATTGTGCGATAAAGCAAGTCAATTTCAGTGATTGCTTGGTTTCAACGTCATAGTAAAATCTCCCCATTTAACATCCATACATATAGGTTTAAGATTAACATGCATCTTCACTGGTATACATGACTTGATATATATAAATATATATATATATATGGGCAAAATGACTAAATTTCTGGTCAATTTTACCTGTAAAATCTCAATTCTGAGTCACACCATCGACCTGAAATTGGTAACATGCTTTCTTCATGCGCCTCATTTTCAGATCATGTTTAAGTGACACATTTCCTAGGGCCCATTATAATAAAGAAAATTTCCCTGTATCAAGAAACATGACCAAACGTAGTATAGACCATACCTCAAAAACGCGAAGATTTCTTTTGCGTCTTTAAGTGGTACTGCTAGTGTCTTGTTCAGTACCATGAAATCCTGAAACTCTAACAATTTGATGCCCTCTGTTTTGTTTTTGATTAATTCATGTTCTAAAGCTAGCCATCGCGCTGGAATTTCTTTCTCCCACTGGGACTGGAATCGGGCTGCATCAAAAATAGCCTTCCAAATTTGGTCAAAGACGTCCCGGTTTCGTGACGATTTGTGCAGATTTGATACATGAATCATATCTTTGACATGATGTCGGATGATGGTTTTGATTTCTGGGTTTGACTTCAATCGGTTAATGATATCACTGAACTTTTCTTCCTTTTCTTCTTCCTTCATAACAAAATAAAAAGGAATCCTAAATTGGTGATCATCATATACTGGTATATTGGATATACTACTGACACATCGTATATCATGATACGTCGCAATTACCTCCCCTTGCCTTATTTCTAAGGGCAGAACTTCAGGTAGAATACTTGTACATAGTCGACTTATGCATTCAACACAATCGTTCTGTATTTCATGGTACAACAGCAACGTTCATATCTGATGACTGATCACACTAATCATACTTTGGATAAACATTTGAGAAAAGGACATTGTGTTGTCTAAGCATTGCTTTAAGTTAAACGAGTAAACTATAAATTAAGATCATTTATATCTTAACGAGATCACTCACACTGCCTGGTAAAAGATCCATATGTGATCCTATTAAGATAATCGGCGGTGTCCCTCTCGTCTTGGCTGCCTCGTCGATTGCACTTGCCGCTATGGACCTTAGCCAGAACTCTATCCTATCTGTACGTACATAAGTTGATACATAAACTTCATTTCAGAGTCAATTTAAAGAGTATCTTTCGCTTAAACAGAATATGACAACAATGTAATGTGACCTTGAGCGTTTTCCATTAATTTGCTATTTGAGCAATGCAGTGACCTCAGATCTGATCTGGAAATTGGCAACGTAATGGCTACCTTAATTGTTTCTTTTCATATACTATCAGGATTTAAAATATGCCAAAATGGGAATATTCATGTCATAAAATAAATATCTTGTTCATCGTATTGGATATTGTGCAAAAAATCATTTCTAAGACTCGACGCTAGGAACATGGCAAACGTCGTTTTGCCGCAAATTTCAATTAAACTTCAAAACACGTACCATATCCTTCTTCTCTTCTCTTCTGATCTGGATGTAGACAGATGGACACATCGAAAACTAAAATAAAGATCATATCGTCCGTGACGATACAATGATGGGTGTTATAAAATATTTTTTCGCCTCCAAAGTCATAAATGGTCACCAGGCCTTTTGGTTTTGACTGACTTCCGGTTTCACTTGGCATCACTTTCTTAGCGAACTCGTATTGTTGATCAGAAGTTACTCGTGCTGCGTCTACATTTGATAAGGTAAAAAGAGTATGAATGAGGTTTCTGATGTGTTATTTTAAAAGAGTGAATTTACCATAAAGCTTATGTTTTATTGACGGTTATCTTATTTCCACAAAATATTCACACAAATTAGGGGAAATATCAGGCGGATGCGTTAGTTCTAATAGCTATTCAGTGTTTCATTTGTCTCAGCAAGTGACCGAGTACCGCTACACCGACTCGTAACTATGATATTTAAAAAATACTAAACGTTTCCGAATGTATACAAGCCGGTATTACTGCAAACAATTTCACTTGAATATGCATCTGATTTGGCTTTTTGTATCTCTATTGACATACATTTTGTGTGCTCTCTGAATTCTACAATAATGTTTCCCGCCAAATTAATTATACTGAAGAAAGCTTTCCCATGACCGGCTGTTCAATCGTATAACGTTATTTTTAAAAGGTTTATTAATCGGAACACTAAATGATCGGTCGAAATGTAAATAAGAAATTATTTTTATTTTTGTTGTTTGTTGGTATGTAAACTGCATTGTTATACAGATATTTAACATGGCGCGCTATTAGTCAAGTAAAATATCTGTACAAAAACGCTGTTTGCAAACCAGTAAAGAAAAAATAAAACTCATTCCATAATGACGCGAGAGGCGTATTAACCACAACTATACACGTATTATACTATTTACATTTGAGATATCCTAAATATATATTAGAGTTCTGTCATGCTACATTTATATACTCACAATTAACTCGACTCTCTTTTACCATCGGATGTGTTGTGGTATGGCTAAAAAGTAACATACATTTTTTATTCAGTGGTAAGCTATTTTACTACTACAATGATTAGTTAATGGCACATATTTTATCAAACATTTGGATGTTCAGATTATGTGAAAATTTCAATAACATTACAGTGGCGTCGCTAGCAGGAAATGAATGTGCACGCAGATTGTAGTCCGAGCGCCGGAGGCGCGAAAAATTTTGGTATTTCAAGGGGTCAGGGGGGGGGGTTGTTCCCCCTCTGGAAAAAAATACGATTTAGAATAAATGAGATGAATTTTACGGTATATATTTTTTTATAATTTTAAAGCTAATTTTTCGAATTTTTGAAAACGGATTGATTCATATTGCAGATTGAAAGTTACCTACATTTAGAAATTATATAATTGTAAATGTCGTCGTATCTTTATGCCAACATGTACTGTATTTTTGCCAAACGCGGCCATGTCTTTGATGACACTGCAATTAAATGGTAGGCCTAGAGCAATTTTGATAATTTTGTAAGAAAACAGAGTTTTAATAGACAGTCAATTTCTTCATGCATGTAAGTGCTGATACTCTCATTGAATCATTTCTACACATGAAAAGGCATAGTTAAAAGTTAAATTGAATGCATAAAGGGGACGAAATAAAAATTGAATACAAATGTACTCTTTATTTGTGTCCTTATTTTATTGTGATAGCGACGAAGATTAGCCACATATCAAAGTTCATTGTAATAACATCCTCCGGTTTTTTTTACCCATCGAAAATGTCAATAACGTTATCCACGTAGCCAGAACCCATGCTCGCAGGTTTTAGGGCCCTAAGGCGTTTCATAACACTCTATAGTCAAGTATGCTTCCTACTGCTGTTGCCGTTGTTAGTAGCATCGTTATTAAGATCTGAAAGATCTTGTGTATAGTGGGATATAAGTTCTTGTTAGTGTCTTAAGCTTGTTCATGTCGGGTTTTCGGCTTAAAAACGTCAAATTTCTGACACGACCTCGCACCAACTTTTAAACCCTGGAAACGGAACGGAAACATAATTTTCCGGAAAAAGTAAACCTAAAAAGTAGGCGATTCGGGTAACAAATTAAAATGTTTAATGTTAGTCTCGGTTACGTGTAGTTATGACTATGATTTTTTTTTTAAATTGATTGATGTGCACGCAGTTGCGTTTTTGCGTCAATGGTAGCTACGCCACTGACATTGAAGCATTAATCTCAATGTATTTGGGGTTTGAAAAGACAAAAACGGAAAGACATTTTTTCATAGACGCAAAGCATGTTTTTTTATGATTACACGCACTTAAATGATATTGAGAATAATGCTTATAATTTAATTTCAATAACTCATTGTACTAATTAGGCCATTAAATTTCGTGCGTTTATTTATTTTTACAATACAAATCCAGTTGTGGCGCATTGATATCTTAGCCAATACTTAGTTTGGCCAATGACCTTGTCACTTTTAAAATTTCCCGCGAAAAGGTTCTTCGTGTATGCCGTTATATTACTCGACGTACAATTCATTCAGACCACGCAAAAATAACCTGTAATTTCTAACCAAAAGAAATGAGTTGTAACATCATTAGATAGATTTATTTTTCAGAAATATACGGAACTGTTCTTTCCATTTAATATTTCTTTAACCCATCTCACGACATGATAGTGACACAATGAGGTAGTATATCAAGGATGCAAAAGTCCAAACAAAACATATATACCTCAGTACGTTTGAATATAAAATGATAACAATCTTTGTTTATAAGAAGACAGTGAACGACGCATGCATGATGTATCGCAGACACAGGGCAGGTTATTATTTTAGCATTATGAAGCTCTTATATGTGGTAGCGTTTTAGTATACTTACTCGAATTTACCGGAATGGCAACATCCGAGGCAGCCGAACAGGTCCTTACAAGTTTTACACTTAAAGTAGGTATCTAGACATATGCCATCGCATCCTCGGCATCTATATTTATTTGATGTATGTCTGAAACATTGATATATAGTTTTGTCTTTTTATTCAACTTACCAAGCAATATATATGTGCGCGAAGCAAAATGTTTTGCGATATTTACTACAAACGATAAGATAACATTTCACTTGGCTTTCAGACTCTATATGACTTATTCATTTAAGGAATATATTTTGATTTTGTTGATGTCTAGGAAAATCGCAATATTATCATCCTCTCAAAAGTCAAAACTAACCAACTATACAGTTTTGATATCTTTATAACTTTGATTATTATTTCAACATCCATCTTTACAAGGTGTACTAACCCAGTGTAGACCATCGTATGATTAGACTCATGCTCCTTATCAGGAAGTCGACCGTTTCTGTAACACTCGCTACAAATATTAGTATCAACGCATTGTTGGCATCTGTACCATAGCTGTCCATCACAGTCGACAGAGCAAGAAGAACAATAATTGCTTTTCCTTTTGATTGATCGGGAGAACACCAGGAGAAACTTCTGTGTCAGCTTAAATGGTAAAACAAAATATTTTAAATAGTTTTACTAGTTCAAATGAGAATATCGTATGTTTTCGCAGTGGTCGCGAAATTTGGAACCGCGAAATATTATGATTAAATGTAATTATATAAGTACTTAAAGCCATATCTAAAAAGTTTAATTCGCTTAAAAGTTGTTACATTCGGATATCTACTGAAATACTATTCCACGTCTTTATTGTAAAATAACAAATATTGACTTCAAAATCGTAATCTAACCTATCAATAGAAGTAAAAAAAATATCAGAACATCATTATGTAAAAGCCAAGAATTTGAACCTGTGGAACCAACCCTGGTCTTGTGTAAAATAAAACTTATTTGTGTCATCGTCGTTACACGTTACAAAATTCTTAGTCTTTGGGTTGACTTTAAATGACAATTCAGTGGCAACACTATAAATATAAAAACGTTAAGTGTGGTTACCCTTTGGTCTTCTCTGGATGGAAATTCTGTATGTCTTTTTTCTTCCCAGACCTTAGCACCAACGTTTCTGCATTCCTCCAGCCATATCATGAACTGATTATATTCCTCTATTTCTTTCTCTTGTTTAGGAGTTAGGGACATCTCGCGTGTCTGCATGTTTCCTTTTTAAAAAAATGCATTTTACCTGTTGCGAATTTGTACAATTTACATTTTACAAAACATTCACTATATGTAATTTTGTTTAGCGACAAAGCAATATATAATAAAAACAATATAACATATCATAGTTTTACTCTTAGTTGGTTTAACAATGCATACCCAAAACAGAGCATCAATTGTTAACAATTATTGCAATAGCAGAAGAACAAAATAACTTTTGATAATGGAACATGGGTCTAACAAAAAAAAACCTTGAATCTATGTTGCTTCGACTGAATTCAATTTTTTAATACACTCTATTTATCAAACAAAATATAAATAAAGGAATATCTCTTAAAACACAAACCTTGTGCAGAAGGCAATGTTTCTGCAGTTACCATATTTTGTTGACCTCTCGTCGCACTTGTTCCATCTGTTTCGGCCATTCTTGTTTCTGCTACCTCTAAATCAGGGCATGTCATCACACGCTGTATACGCTGTATTCCAACCTTTAGTTCTGACCCCTCTTCCATAGCCTCCTTTTGATATGTTTCTGGGTCAAAAGTCAAGTGTTTTACAAGAAGTCTAGCTGTATCTGTAGAGGGAGGCCCTTGAGGAGGGATATTTTTATTTCTTAGTTGCTCCACAAGACAAGTTTTCCCTACTCCTTCATGTCCCGTGAGGGTTACCGTAATATTGCATTTCTTTTCGACTTTTGTTGATATTCCTTTGATGTATTCATCCTGAATATTTCCTTCTGTAACATAAAATCACATTCTTAACGCAAAAATGAAAGTTAGTCATCTCAAATAAGTACTTAAAACACCATGTTTTATTTGCTGCAATGTATCCAATGCTTCCTTCAGTGAAGACGGGGAAGAAGATCACCACCTCACAAAGATTAAAGTTGGATCCAGGGCTGTTCCTAACACTTCTCTCTGCTACCTCTTAATGAAGATATATCTCAAATTTATTTGTGAGTATATTGAGCCACAACATTCTCTCCCTGATAGTATTCTACATTTCGTTACGTGTTGAAGACAAGATATACCAACCTAGCGCCTGGTACAGTTGCCTGTGACGCTGACTCCTGTTACGATGTTCTCGGGCCTTGTCTATCGGTCGCTTGTCGTTCCCATCTCTCTGGTCCCATAAATGTGGACACTTCCGTTGGATCTCTTTCCAAACCTCCGGCCATGGGCGCCCCCAGGCAGCCATCCAATGTAGAGCGTTCCATTTGTCCGACGATGTTATAACGGAAAGAGATGGTATAGACATATGACTGACAAGGAGTGCCGCCACTTCCTTGTGTCCATTCTTTATCGCACACATCAGTGGAGTAAGACCATCTTTATCGTCCCCCGGGCCAAGTGATACATCAGATTCCAACAGATGTCTAATTTGATCGAGGTTTCCCTCAGTTGCAGCAGCATGTATGCTTAGGGAGCTAGCCATGACAGCTAGATATAAAGTATAAATCTAACATTAACAAGTTATCAAAATAGCAATATATGTTGACTAAAACCAAAAATGTCTTCAAATATATGATATACAAATTACATAAATGTATGGTGTGGACCCAATCCATCGATTGAAGTGATACGAAATTAAGTGTATTTGAGTATTTGAAATAGAAAGTAGTTTTATATATCACTGATTCAATTGTGATGGAAGTTTTCTGATTATAGTTGCCATGGTAACCATCCGAAATACGCGTATTCAATTAAGTGAAAGAAATCATTTTGTCATTTTTGCCTATTCCATAATATTTTTAGTCTAAGAAACAATATAGTGCAATCTTGACCAACTTAAGATACGCTCTATGGCTTCTATCTGAAAAAAAAGCAAACATTGCCAAAATTGACATAGTTTCAAAATCAATGCGAGTTTAGGATGATTACCATAACAACTGCAGCTACGATAGTACACAATTATCATACACATTGTATCAAGGTTGACCAAATAGAGCATAAACCATACATAGTCCCTTGTTGAATATGAAATGGTATTAGGATGTATTATTGTGTTTGAATAAATCATGTTTATCAATTAATAAACCCAACAAAAGTTCTGATTGAATCCCTAATTCAGAATAGACACAATTTAAAACTAAAAGAAGACTGAAATATATATTCTATTTTAGTTTCAAATGAAATCAAAATGTGTTCGAACCTCGAATATACATTGAAAACAAGACAAGCTGAATTGTTTTGAATGTAATCGGATATGTCTTGTTTTCTACGAACAAAACAATATCTCATATCTTTTGAAAACTGATGCTCGAGAAGGAAATAGTTTGATGACGGGTTCATAATCTCTGTTTCTGTTAACATAACAAAATAAGACTTGATGCTTTTTGAACTTGATGGATCATTTTGGGTTTATTGTTGCGGTGGGTTTCATCGATGCACAGAGAAGTAATTGCAAACGTCATTGTAGAATAAAATTACATTGGTGAACTCTTGTCAAATTTGACTTTGAATTAACTTTATAATTTGTCGATATTTTCTTCAAGAATAGTTGGCAATACCGATAAAACCTCTATAACTCGAATTCATCTTACTAGAATACTCTGTTTAAAGAAGTGTTGCGTTGGTCCTTACTATACATATCTCTATATTTTCAAGAAAACTTAACTTTATTGCTCAGATATTTACCATGGTCTCGTCACATTCTCGATACTCCAGGGGTTCGATCACTTACGATATCTACACCCCTGGACTTACACTATCTCAAAGTAAGATTGGAGGCAACATAACAGAACAGGTAATTTTAGTATTTTGATGCACATCAAAAGAGTCGTATAACGGTACACTGTGGTTGACTGTGTGGCTTTGAAGTTGGGCGTCGCTCTATAGATTCAAAGGATTTTTTTGCTGACTTGTGATTGGTTAAGATTTTTTCCTCTGAGCTGCCTTCAGTTTTACTGTGAGATAGTCCAGGGGCGTAGAGATAGTCAGTGATAGGAACCCCTGGAGTATCGAGGATGGTGATCCTCGTGTTAATGAAGTTTGACTGTATAAATAAAAGCACTTTACCTGTCAGTCCATCTTATCTAACATGGATCATAATTCATTTGTGTGTATGGACAGGCTCCGACCATTGCCGCGATGTAGTAAAGCAAGCTCATATCGATCTGAAACAGCACATGTGTCGCGTTATATGCCATACAATTTCATGTGAAATGTGACTACAAAGTCATGATTAACATTGATATGCTGTAATTATGGTGATATCTCCTTAATATCTTCCTTCCTCGTAATTTACTTCACATTATCCTATTGTTATAATTCTGTACAATCCTGCCAAAAAGTATGCATTATAAAACCATTTAAGCAAGACTTCCTCCTACTCGATTTCCGGTTTCAGTTAACAACATCTTCCATTCATATAACATACCTTTCATACGACGTGATTCCTTATAGAATTACTTCCCTAAGATTGTAATTATAGATACTAACCATCCGTACATATCCCCGATATATCAGTAATCTGAACGTCCTCCCTTTCCTAGAAATCTACATATATGGCTGACTACGACACGAGTGCCAAAATCGATAAAACCACAACGCGTTCACTATCCGCTGCAGCATTACGTCAGATGCACTAACTAAAGTAACTTATAGATTGAATGTTTTTACAACTGCTATCCACTTATAAATATTTAGATTATCGCTACGTGATTTAACACATAGTTCAGTTTGTGGGTTATCATTGTATTGTCAAAATACCAGCATAGATATGGGTTTGCGGAAAAACCAAATAGTATATGTAATATATGACCAGTGAGCTGATATTTTGCATGAATAGTCATCTAGAACTTTTCAGGTAGTTGCTAGGTCATTTCATGAATGTGGTATAAGTAAACCCGGCTACTGGACTTACTAATAAACAAGAGACAATATAGCAATAATTAACACATCCATGGCTGTTACACACTGTATACTGGTACAATTATCATTATACACGCTAAGATTCATTCACAAATCTGCTATTAATTACGCATGCGCATAGATTCATTCCACGCAATCCAATTTGTTGTCAGTAAAGAAATGGTATCTTGATTAAACGTACCTCTTGGAGAAGCATGGCGGCTGCTTTCTGTGTGGTGGTATATGTTGCTGATGAGTGTGAATATCGGTGTGGAAGTATTGGAATTTATAGTCCGTTTCAGATTATTCTAGATTATTCTAACCAAATCCCTGGTTCCATAATGTATTTGTATTTGAACATGCATAATTAAAGTTGCATCGTGATAAATTCTTGAATTTATCGCCCTTGTAATCCAATGCTATGTTTTGATTGACTGACTATCTGTTTCGATTGAAGTGCACGCCTATTGAATAAATCAGGATGGAATCCACGTGAGATATATAGTTGAGGCTGTGTTTACACGTGAAGGTTTGCTATATATATCACCAGCACTAAGTTGAAAGGTCACTATACCTGCATACTCTATGGAGAGTTGAAAGGTCACTCACTATACCTACAAACCTCATAAAATATCAGTTCCTTGTCAGAATAATCGTCGGAAACGATAGACCGGTGCACTTGTGGGTTTCCAACGATATGTCAGAACATGCATACATGTAGAACTATTTAGGTTATCTCTTATCTATTTATATAATACAATGACAAAAATACCGCTTGCAGATATGATATAAGAATTATAAATAACAACATTGCAGGATTGCTTATAACAGAATTATAAATAAAATCCTATTTTTCATTGCTTTCCCTGATCGTTAACAAATTGGCAATCCTATTTGAAACATCCTTCTCTATCTTATAAATATTCGAAATAAATGTATCATGATTATAGCCTGATGTACTTCTATAAGCTAATGAAGATTAATAAAAAGTATCAATTTTATATTGATTATTTTTTATCAAAATAACGATTGATCTCATTTCGTAATAATAGATAGTGTATTTGACGTTTTATTGTATATATGCAATACGGAAATTTTTGATAATTGATTATGATTTCGTAATATGAAGCCATAACTTTGACATGAACAGACATGTACTCACATACGCGCACTCACACATGGTACAGTACAGTGCTCCTTTTAATATCCCACATTATCGGACTCGTCAGATGGAGGTGTAGGTATCATCTCTTCGCATACTTCATTAGAACATAAACACTGATATAAAAAGCTTATCAATGAATGTTGTGTTTTCCGTCCAGTCGTAACTACTACTATAGGTTTCTACAGACGCCGTGTAGTTAGTTAGAGACGACACGGAGTTAAATTTAGATACAACTATACCGTGTCGTTCTAACCTTAATTCTAAAACGTATATAGGTTGGTTTTCCAATTAAATAACCCACTCAAGGTCACATCGTCTTAACCACAATACCCGCCATGTGTATATATACTGTTTTCTTTTTATGTAATACAATGCATAACACTTATATAGTATGGACAAATTTGTCTTCATGTTTGCGGTGAACATAATACAAATCCTTTACAATGAATATAATTATATTGAAGTTTTCTGATTTCAATTATAAAGAGTTATATTTGAATAAGTACAAAGCCTACGGTTATGTGGTTTTGATCGCACTAGTAGTAGCTGTACGACATAGGTATACAATACCATATAGTGAAACGTGTTTGGATTTCATATTAATTCCCAAGATTGCGATACCCATATTAAAGATGAAATACAAATAATTCATATTAAGATTAGTTTTGTCCTTAAGAAGACAACAAACTGAAAAAAGTAAGCTTCGATATACATTTAAAAGCTATACTTTCAATGTATACGGATAAAGAAATCCATACAGGCAATGAAAGCCTTCCTGCATACTACAAGGCTTATTGTAACAGTCGTCGTAGATATAACGACAGTAATCTATCGTGTGACATAGCAGATGTCTCAAAAAGAGAAGTTTAGTTTTAGGCATTCGATTTTGTGAGCCAGATCTGTTCATTGAATTGATAATGGACATTGTATACGGTTTCTATGGCGACAAAGTAAAAGTACTAAGTTTTCTCGCACCATTTTTGGTCAAATTTTGAAAGATGAAACCGGGGCCAATGTAAGGCAAAACAGTGTTTAGGTGTTCAAACCTACTGTTTTCTTTTTATCGCATTCTTTAAAATCTCTTTAGTTTGTGTATTACTGTTACTGGTTCTTTATTGATAATGATACCAGTTCATCAATGTATATCTATGTCTTAAATTTCTGGTTATTATACGACAACAATGTTTGTGTAAATGTTTTACTTACTTAGGATAAAAAAGTATGCACTGGAGTGAAAACTCGTATGCCATGAGTAATTGCACACACCAATTCAGCCATTTAGCTCTGATAAAGTTTACTGGAAGAGAAAGTATACATATCCCTTTAGCCTTAAACCATTTTAATACATCACATCACAGTGAAGAATGATTTCATTGCCAAATTCATAGCTAGCTGTCACCTTATATAAAGAAAGAAAGTATATGTCAAAGAAAGGTTTCTTTTGTGTAAAACAAAATGAGATGCCAGATATTTGTGCTAACTTGTGTGAATGTACTTTGTACTATTTTGATTTACACCATCCTCGATATTTCATTCGTGCTATTTACACCATCCTCGATATTTCATATCATTATATATATATAAACGAACGGCGATATCGAGAAACTAAATAACTAAGCTTAACGTTAAAACACATGTACAGAAATGAGTTTTATTCACCTATATCATTTCTGGAACTTTCAAGTACATTGTATATCCATTTCTGGAACATTTCATAGCAAAACTGAATGAGCAGGTAATTTGGTCCTTAAATGTACATCATCAACAGAACAGTTGCAGCTGCAGTTAGGCGTCGTTCTCTGTATTTTTAAAATTAAGTTTCTGTTGCTAAGTATTTTTCTCTTAAACTGACTTGAAAGGTTTTACTGACATAGTCCAGGAGTAGATATTACGGATATTGTGGCAGTAATGGTAACCCATGGAGTATGGAAAATGCGTTTTCCTGAACTTATTTTCGTTAAGTTGGCCTCATTTTGTCCAGATGGTTTATATTTCAGACTTTCTGTTTCCAAACCTATTTTCCTACTTTATTTCGACTGCTGCTGTATCAGTGAGCAAACGTGTAGTTCACGTCACGTGTAACAGTAATACTTATATTTTACCTACATTATCGCTAACAAGTTTTAGTGAGAGTAGAGTAGCAAAAAGAGTTCTAAAATGCAGCCCAAATTATGTACATCAACATCAATTTTTATTCAGCAGAGTTAGTTCTATTTGATTGGATTCATGTATGAAAGTTAGGAAATATCCCATCTGTACTTTCTGAGAAATAGCAGTAACAGTTTAGTAAACGGACAGAAGGAAGGACGGACCACGGAAGAAAGGTTATCTAAAAAAACCACAATTGAAATATATAAGGCATATAACACTATTGATTATTATTTTTTTTTATTTAATTACCTGTATTTAATTATTTTTTATTATAATTTAGCATTACAGAAAAGTATGTCCATTTATGGAATGAAAATATGATTAATATACATATAGATAATAATTTCTCAAGACTTGAAACGCTTTCATTTCAGAAACAAGTAAATATCATGTTATAAAAGTTCTTATTTTGCTGTGAATGTTCATCGTTCTTGAAAATCCTTCCTGTACTGCTACTCAAACGTTAGGCATCGGAGAGTGAAATGTCAGGCAGTAACACCAATCAAACCTTCAAATGAGGTGAGTGGAAGCTGTCTTTGTGATCTCGTGTTCTGAAATATTAAGAAAATTTAGTTACATACAGGAAGGCAAGCGATTTGGGCCATTCTGGGGGTTCATCCGTGATATACACTTATTTTGTATGAGGATATCAAAAAGACCAATAGCACATTGTGTGCTATTCAAAACATTGTTAAATTGTTCTTGGCACATGCAGTTTTAGAGGCAAAAGGCCAATGGGTAGAAATGGAAATTTTATTATTTTAACTCGTACAAATGTGCATATATTTGATATAATATAAACGGTAAGCAGCTTGGGAATTTTTGAAAACAGGTCAAAAATTGAATGTACATGTAAAGTGTCATGCAATTGAATCAAATATTTCTTTAAAATTTATCATATGTTCTAAAAATATCCAATATATGTCCTCAAAAGATGTTATGTATATGACATTCCGTAATAAAATAGCAGTTAAACGTAAACGTTCGCAGTGGAACAAAACTGGCTTTACCTCATGCTCCTTACACACGCCATTTTGATTGACAGGTCTATAGTCCCCTCTGACACCTAAACGTTTCTTTTGGACATTCCGTGTTGGGGCTCAATATTGACAACATGGCGTCCATGTATGGGTCGAGTCTCGCACGGATATCACAGACCGTATTGTAGACATTGCCGTCACAGAGAGAGGTCGTATAGCTCATCACTCCATTGAAGGACGAGAACTGCCTCCTATAAAGGAAGGATTACAATTTATGTCTAATTGCAAATAATAAATTCAAAGCTGTTTTGGTAGTTCGTTCAATCTATTTGAGAGTTTGTGCTTTATGATAAAAAATCACGATATTGGTAAATTAGATTGCCTTTCAGCCCCTTCCCCTACTTTACCGCAAGGCTTCATTCTATAACGCGGTCTAGATGAGAGAATTAGTACTTAGGTATGCAATATAGTCTACAGACATAAATGGACGAGTCCAATGACTGTGGTATAGTTTTGTGGTACTGATTTATGTTTTGAAATGCTATGATATCAAATCTCTTTTACCTGATTCAGTGTTTTATTATATTGAAAAAACAATTAAGAGATTCCATTTTCTTTAGTTACAATAAAAGACATAGGTAAGGGAATATTATGACAAGAAAGCTTTGACTAAAGTTCTGCTAACCCCGTGTTCTTTCAGTGATACATACCGACAAAGTTTCGACATTTGCTTGGACATTGGCAATCCCATTTCATGATAAGCCGAGGCGACACCACTCAATCTCTGTAGCTCTCCGAATACAACCACCTGTAAGGCTTTGTTGTTGGCGCACTGGAGCAATGAGAGAACGTCTAAAACAAAACAGGCTGCGTGTACAAGATTTGTAATAAGATGTTAAACGCTTGAAATAAATCAAGCTCTAATATGTTTGCATATTATTTTGTGTTATCGATTTTTAGTACACTTGATATACATTATTATGCGGTAGTATATCGGATTGATGAAGTAAGAACAACTGAAGTGATATATTTGTCGTTTGCAATCAAAACAAATTACGCTTATTATGCACCAATACCTCAAACGCTTGAAATGATAACTTTTCCATTTGGACTACTCAAGACATGGCCCAATATCACAAACAAACGTTAACAGTAACAATGAAGAATAATTCCGGGACTGAACTGAAGACAAAGAATTAAAGAAGTTTTACCTTGTTGCCATGGCTGCTGACAGATGCGATCCTGTAACACACGAAATACATCAGCCACTAAGTTTGACATCTCTCCACACGTGAAGGACGCAGACAGCATGTCAAAACACTCCAGGAACTGTGCGGTGTAGCTGAAAAAGGCAGAGTCAAGAAAAAAATTCGAACCCGATCACAAAATCGATGAAATATGTGAAGATATAAACACATTGTATTGATAAGATCCTCATGAAAACATGGAAGGAGAACAGAACCACGTACTTCGGAGTGATAAGCATCTTTTAACGTTTGCAGTATGAAGCACTTATAACATATTGAAAAGTATTTGTTTTGAATTTGTATTCGCGTAGATGGATTTTAAGATAAATTGGTTTACAGTTTGATAAATAAAGGAATTTTGTGGAGAAAATTGCGAAAGCATGGTCAACCAATTGTTTATACTATGTCATAAAATAAATATATCACGACATCTTATCAGCGAAATTCCATTTAGCGGAACGCTCAGGTTGTGTTAACTTGGAACGCGTTCGCTAAATGGAACAACACATGACGAATCGATCACATTTATCAAAACTGAAACATCAACGCGCTTACGTCGTATTCATACAAACATAACACAGTAAATCCCGTCTCAAACCCTTCTAAATAATGCCAAACACAAACTTAATGTTCAGAAAAGGGAACAACCAACTAAATAAAAAAAACACTTCGAAATGGCCCCTGTGTAATTATTCCTAGATCACAATGATATTAATTTGGAAATTCAGATTGAAATTAAGGTTCAAAATGTCATTTTGATAATGAAAAGATCAAAACATTACAATTTCAGGAGTATTTAATGCAAAATGCACCTTATTTTAAAATGGCTACCCTGGCTGGAGTTTGAGCTTTGAGCAGAAGGACCCAAACTTTTTTTGTCTGTTGTCATATAAGAACCTGGACATTATTTATAGAACACAGTAGCTAACAAATATTCAGCTGTTTTAATAATACATCACAAAACTTGAACAACCTTTAACACTATGGTCTGTGTAAAATCATTTAGTTGGTTACTCTCGATAAAAGGAAACTGCTAGGATACTGTACAACATGTTGTCATCCAATGTTTTGAAAAGCTATTTTAATATTTTTGATTGTTATATGCATATAATATTTTACATACTTTAAAACTATTTAATTTAGCTCAGTTTAGTTTTAGTACGATAATTAAAAAAAACACAACGAAAAAAGGTTATTTACTTACTTGCATACCGACTCTAAATGGTGTAACTCGAAATGAAGAGTAGTTCCTAGGTTTCCCATAGGAATCTGGATTTCCGTGGTGGGACACATCATTGCCATAAGACAACGGTCGTCCTGGCCTGGATGTCTGCCGGAGTTCCTCCCTGGGGGACCCTGTATCATTCTTAGCATGGATCGCTTGGATAATGGATTTTCTAAGTGATCAAAAGAAATCAGTTACCGTCTATCCTCAAGATGCAACTTATCGGTTGTTTTGTTTTTTTTTTGTAAACTAATGTCTGCATCATATATGTACATCTGTACTTGTAATAAATGATCAGCTTAAGAACTTCTCATTCTCAAAACCGCTTTTTTTTTTCGTGATAACTCATGAGTTATTCACGAACTACAACTCGCAGCATATCAAAACCGTTTCGCTATTATAACTTAACGAATAATTTTTATCTGTATTCAAGCATCAATAGCGCATGTAGACACTAGTTATCAGTTTCAGAATTTTTTGTTCCCAACATGATTGATATTTAAGATCAAGTGTGTCTTTATGTAAAACACTTTAAATAAAAACAAGAGGCCTGCCTGGTTTGTAATGCCTAGAAAAAAGTCTGAATAAAATTAAGGTTCATTTGTTTTTTCTGAAGGAATCTAAATATTTACATTTAATTCACTATTGGGCCCCACTCGTCTGCTCAGGTGGTCAGAGCCAAAAAAATATCACATCAATTCTGTTCCCCTTCCCCATAGATGGTTCTGGCCAAATTTGGTTTATAATCTATGCAGAACTCTATGACAAGTAGCAATTTAAAGAATGTACCTCTATTTCCACTATTGGGCCCGACCCTCCTTCCCCCGGGGGATCAGGGCCAAAATTTATACAAACTTTGTTCCCCTTCTCCTAAGGATGTTTGTGGCCAAATTTTGTTACAATCCATGTAAACATCTATGATTAGTAGGGATTAAAGAACTTATCTCTATTTTCACTATTGGGCCCCGCCCCTCCTGCCCCCTCTACGGGGGGTGGGTGGGGGCAATAGCAAAAATTTACAATCAATGTAGAACTCTATGACTAGCAGCGATTTAAAGGACGGACGGACAACGGACGCCGCGCCATGACATAAGCTCAGAGGCCTAGGTGAGCTAAAAGACAAAATTTTACTTATCGTTACTGTAAATGCAAATCTTTTGAAAATTCAACTAAAAAAGTTATCATTTTTGAAATTTGAATTAATCTTTATAATTATAAGAAGGTCAAACTCTCTTAACTTACCTGTAGCCCAACATCCCACCACACAAACCGCCAAAGTCAGGAGGTATATACTGTTCATTTTCAGAGATTAGTTAAGAGATCTCCGAAATTAACCAATCAATAAAACAGTAATCGGACTAGTCACTAAAGTCCTTGAATATTGAGAAATACTTCTGATATACTGAGAAACACTGTTTAGTATGGAGACAAATATGTTTTCCAGATGATTTATATACTATCTCCGGAATGGCATTTGTCGATCTGCGTCCTTAACACAAGCGCTCTACGTCAAATGCAGACGGGTTGGCTGTCTATCTACCAGTGATTACTGGTTCGAATTCCCTATTGGGTTTTAACGAGGACAGTCATTTCTTTATGATGACTATCATGCAGACAACATAGTCATCCCTACCCTTTCAGCTTGCTCTCTTAAGCGACCTTATGTGTATCATTGCATTTTAAATCATCAATAACAATACACAGCAAATTTAATAATATCAAACTTGAAAATGTTGACGAAACGATACATAAAATGAAACAATTATCTGTGAAATGTCGCTGAAGGCAAAACTTTGGGTTCTCAAATGAATGAAAGTATGCTGAATAAGAGCGATTTGGTCATTTGAACGTCAGTAACATAAATGCATAATTGGTATCTGACAATCATAGAAATTCAATATATGACAGAGGTCAAGCATGATGTATCTCTGACGTTAATAGGTTTTATCATAGCTTGTAGATGGTCCACATGTAGTCTTGTAAACATCTCTCTCAGACAGATGTCTAGATTTAATAAAAAATAAATGGAGGACCATTCACAAGTGTACTTGCTACAAATACATATTTGGTTACTGATATTAGGCCTTGTTTTACGCAATGAATAAATGAATGTTGTCCGTAGTTAGGTCACGGTCGTCTGCCAGAAAGTTTTATGATGCATGCAAAAAATAAAATCCAGTCCATTACACTGTGTAAAGCCAAATTTGCATTTATTTATTTATTTAAGAGCTATTTTACCTCTCTTACTTTTGATCAAGAAAGTAGAGTAGTCCCTATGTTTCCCATAGAAAACTGAATTTCTGTAATTGGCATATCAATTGTATTTCTTATAAAAGTCTATTTAAGAACAATTATCGAACCATTCCTTTCACTTTCCAAAGAAATGACATATGAAATTTGATGATTTTGCCGTCAATAGCAACAAAAAAATAGGGCATCAGAATGACGTCTAGAATTTAGAATTTTGCAAAATAGTATCCTTTGGTGATATTATTATATTTCCATTCATCTTTTAGCTTATTTTTAACTGAAATTCATAAATCTAGCAAGCAGAAACTACAAAAATATAATTTTACTTCAATACCTAATTTGTTTCGATCGTCGACCTCTGAGTCCAGAAAACAGCGGGTGTTCTGACCACCTTAGAATATGATATCTTCATGCAAAATATTTTGCTTATCACCGAGTGGCCGTAAAATGATCCAAATTGATGCTCTTTGTATTCTCGCGTTTTGTCTTCATGAATGTAACATATTTTGACAAAATCACAAAACTGTAATACAAATTGTATATCGATTAAATGAAGGTAAAATGTTAACAAAACATTTTTTTACATATCAAGCACCATGAGTTTCGGAAGAGGACCCGTCCTCTATTTCGTCAACGACACATCCATCTGATAAATTTAAGTAAAACAAATGGATCACGTAGGATTGGTCATAACCTCCATGTAATTGCAACAGAAATTGTTGTTTTATTTTTTCGACTGAACGTTCTTAGTGTTTTCACATGAACAAAGCCTAAAAAATAGTTTTTTCTACAAAGAAAAATGTGCAAAAATAAAGAATCACATATGTGACCCATTCTAAGATGTAAAGCAAAAGGTCCAATGTGCCTTAACGGTCTTCTGATTGTTAAGACAAAGTACCCTACGCCTTTCGGTCATTGAGAAGAATTCGTTTAAATGTTTTTCGCCTTTTTGACCCATTTTACCTTGAATGGTACCAAAAGGATGACCAGACACTTAGTTTAGAACGTATCAAGTTTAGATGGTTGATGAGTAAAAGTCCCAGACCAGCGCTAGCGCAACTTCTCCATATGAGATTCGAACTAGCGACCCAGAATTGGAGGACTAGGGTAATATATCGGAACATCTTAATCTCTCTGACACGACATTTTTTGGTCAGCCTAGGTTGTAATTTCAATGAACTGCAATAAAGACACAGAAGAAATAAAGAATCTGCAAGATGTAGCTATATTATTCTGCTTTATCTTACCTGGTTAATGCGGGTTTGGATAGTTGTGCTGCTACAAGAAGTCTTCGAAAAAGTTCAATACAGGCGATGGAGTATCAAAGTTGTTAAATAATATCAAATGAACATGCATATCCATCAAATTGTCTTCTTTGCCATTCTCAGATTATACATACCGCACGTCATATTATAGACGACCGCCACACACTTTATCCATCCGAAACGCATTTATTCATCTCCATACACTTACACGTATTTGTTGTGCCATTTATCATAACTACCATCACTGTATGATATTATCGGCCATTTTATTTGATTAGCATGTCACGGCAGCTCCTATTATACTGATACATAAATTTTAATCTTAGTTTTTTTCACTCCATTTTTTTTTTTTTTTTTTTATTTTTAGTATTACATAATATATAGGACTAATTATGTCCTCCACATATTGATTTAGTTACTCGAGTATTGAAGTTGTCCACACTTATCTAGAACGTCTCTTGCAGTGGGATATTTTACAATGGCAAACATCAGTTTACTTGTCACCTGCTTCTAAAACGTTATCATTATTGCATGTTATATATAAGTTTAGTTTTTTTTATAATTTTGTACACTGCGACATGTTTGAATCTAGAGACCATACGTTTCAACCTATGGGTGAATACCTAGCATAACTGCTACATTCTTATAAAAATGATGACCAAATCTAGAGTTAAATATAATTTTTCAAAGAGTCGTAAGTGGTATTTGTGTGGTCGATGCTATCACTCCTACTACTTTACATCTAATAATACAACTAAAATATCGTCATGTTAAATCAACATATGTCAACCTGCATTGTCAGCTTTAAGCAGCTGTTAAAATCTAAAAATCTTTTATTTCAATTTGACAGCGTGCTTTTTGATTTCTCAAATCATTGATTGCACAAGCGTAATTGTACCACTAACCATTCATTATTACTACTACTCAAATGTGGTACACGATACCTAATTCATAAGACATTTTGAGAAAATATGATATTGCCACTTTGATATTTTACGTTTACGTGACATTTAAGGTTGACTTATCTGTCTTAAACAAATTGCAGCGTTCAATCAAAGTGGTTGGATTTCCCAGGATAAATTTATCTATTTCGGACATATTACTGACCTAAATAGAGTTTGTCAGATATATACCATTGTAGTTCTTATCTTATTATGTAAATTGTACTGTAGTGGAAGAGCATTGTCAGCTTTATGCGGCTGGAAGAATTCATTAAAACATTTCCTTTTTCAATTGAATTTGTGTCAAATACTGAGACAACAACCACACACAATCAGACGTTTTATTTAGATACCAGTTCAATTTCGTTGTTGATATCAAGCTAAGAATTTGAAAAAGTTATTTGTGATACTTGCGTACATGTATCTCCCACAGCACGTGGACAAGACAAATTCTGGACGGAGTTTCAAAAATTGATATGGAAGACAAGGATTGTTTTCACCAGATCATGTCAAAATCTTACTTCATAAATAGTATAACAATGACCAGTATTGTCACGATGACCATTCTACTGGTGTGTCTACCCCATTGTGATGGTCAAGTACATTTATACCAGGAACTGGACAGCCATGAAACCAGGCTTACTGCAATGGAACAAACAGTGATGAATTTGACAAAGTGTTGTGCCACTGCACAAGAAAACTACCAAGAAGTGAAACACGAAAACGACTTACTGAAGGAGGTGGTGGTGAATCTAACGGCTCGGCTGGAAGCTTTGGAACAGACAGCTACTGTAGCTGCTGGTCAACAGACCATTGGCGGACAGACTCAAATGACCGCTACAACATCGACAATACCGTATACCTCCAATACACCAGTGTCATCATCAAGCAGCAGTATGGTGACCAAAATAACTGCAACCACAACTCCGAAAGGTATACGGCAGTATACTTCATATCGATGAAATTTACTTACAATAGTATTACGATAAAGCGGAGGACGTTTACTCTTCCGGAGCACCTTGTCTCTTCATCCTTTTTCTGTAAAGAGTCTCTATATCAATACACATAGTAATATATATAATGGTTATTAATAAAATGTTTCTTGTGGACGAAAAATAATATGTAAAATAAAGAAAATTTTCACCGTATCTAGACGGCTCATCAGAATGTATTCCTTATTCCGTAAACTTTCATATCATCATGCTTTAGAAAGCATTTCTTTTACATGTTGTTTTCCCCTATATATATTTTAGTGACACCTAAGGACTGTGCCGATGCACAGAGGATGGGATCAACACACAGTGGACTTTACACGATACATCCTGAAGGTGGAGGTACCCAATTTAAATAAAAACTCACTGTGTGCTCTCCATGTGGCCATGTTTATTTGATTTGATAAACGAGATCGTGTTATTTCTAAGTTAATGTAACCAACTGTATTTTTTTATGATTTTCAGACATTTGGCTGAAATGTCAATGTAATACCTTCATGTCGCACACATGTGGGTATATCCAAATCGTATGAATAAAACATTGGCATTGTAGGTGATTTTAGAATTAAAGTAGTCAATAACATTTATCATCAATAACTTGCCTTCAAATAATATTTATGATCAAAATGACCACCAATCCTACTTGTTAAATGTAAATGAAAGATAATCATAGTATTTCATATTGCCTTTAGAATTTGTAATAATAAAAATACCATTTTCAGTGAGAACGTACGAAGTGTACTGTGACCTAGAACAAGATGGCGGTGGTTGGACAACAATACAAAGACGCGTTGACGGGACAGAGAACTTCGAAAGAAACTGGAACGACTATAAAAGTGGATTTGGAAATATAACAAGGAATTTCTGGATAGGAAATGACCTTTTATATACCTTAACCAGCCGTGGTCCTTCAGTTCTTCATATTACCATAGGAGATTGGCAAGGCGTACATAAATGGGCTGAGTATCAGAACTTCTACATCAGCAGTGAATCAAGCTGGTACCAGCTGAGTGTTGGGAAATACACCGGAACTGCTGGTAAGTCTTATTTTGTGTCATGTTCAGAACAGCATGATAGCCAAGTGGTTTCATCTCTGGATCGTGGCTTCAAAGTCTAAATGAAGCAGTTTTCAGGTGGTGATGGTAACTCAGTCCATATTCCTAAACAGAAATACTATTATAGTTACACAGTTAATTAATTAGTGACCTAATATAGATATTATTTTCCGTATTACTTTGTTAACAAACGATTTGTCCCATCGCAGGCCATTTGAAAAAACGATGAAAAAACTCAAAATGACTTTTTCGAAAGATGTTCTGCTATTTTTACCTCGTTGAGTTACTCAAATACGTTCTTAGGGTCTATTTCTGTAAAATAATTCTAGAAATAGTTCTTGCTAATATCTAAATGCTTTCACTGAACTAAGCGTTTCTTAGTCAGCATTTTGTTACTGATGATAGAGAGGAATAAAGGAAAACGATATCTTTATTGTCTTAACCTCATAATAGATTCTACTTAGCTAATACGTCTATATAATTATTGGATATTAAGTGTTGTCATTTTAACCAATGTAAATACGATATTATTTCAAAAAGCTGAATACAAAAAAAAAATAATAATAAAAAAATAATAATAATAAAAAAAAAAATAAATAAATAACAAAAAAAAAAAAAAAATCGTGTTTATTGTTTCTGTATTATAAACAACAACTTGTAATACACACCCTAGGATATGACATGTTTTACTTTATAGTTGATGTATCATGTTTATGTTGGGTTCACAGGAGATTCTTTCCACTACCCTGACTCCTACATGCTTAGCCATAGTGGGTTGAAGTTCAGTACTCCGGATCGTGACAATGACCGTAATTTCCAGCACTGTGCCCGCCTGCTTAAATCCGGCTGGTGGTTCAATAGCTGTTATAGGTAAGTGATTCAAACGAAGTCATATCAGCATGTAAGTCTACTGTGAACACTTGTTTTCTAGAGTAGATTACATAGGTAAACTATATCTATTTGTTATGTAGTCTGCGCTAAAAATCTTATTTTGAGATATAAAGTGTAAGTTTAAATAAAGTAGAAAATAGTAATAATGGCAAATCGCTTTCTCTATGATCCAATTTGACCTGGATTCGACCTTACGGTACGAATGTTTATCGGTTGTTGTATAGGAGTTAGATAGTGCTTAATATCTCGAAACACCTGGTGCCACAGAATACGTTTTGTTTGTCCGTATTATTAAACATTACAGCTCTAACTTAAATGGACCCTACTTGTCCCAGCCGAGCGGGAACCATATATATGGCGAATCTTGGGGGCAACCATCATTAGAAGGGACTGGTATTGAATGGTACCCATGGAGAAAGCACCAGTATTCATTTAAATACGCCGAAATGAAAATTAGACCACAAAATTTTATCTAATACATGTCAATTGGACACCTTAATATAAGGATCCAATATTTGTTTACTTCATTGACTTTGGAATAAAATTTGTAAATCGCAGTTTCACAGTTATATTTTTATTTCAAATTTAATAAAAAGAACTTTATAGAGCAATCAAGACTTCATACAATCAATCACTGTTTTTGAAAACGAAATCACACTTTAATTTTCCGTATTTAGTTATGAAAATACTCTTTAACAAAATGAATCGGAATTCAATCACTGACACAGTTCAATTTCTATTCCACAAAATATGAAAAACAGAAAATAAACCTCTAAAAATCCAGACCATTACTTGAAATGAATTTTTGAATACCAAAAATGAGAATATCATATTGTAAGCGTGGTTTTGATCAAGTTATTAAAACCTATTCTAAAACGAAACACTACACATTTTGCTTGATTTGAAGTATGACGTTTTGTATATATGTCAATATGGTTTGCAACTTAGAAATAATACATAAATAACAAACTAATTCGTGAATTTTAACATTTTTATTTCATTGTCATGGATATGAAGCCACTGGTATTTCACCTGATGAAGTTTCTGTTAAGTAAGACCAATATGGTATCAACATGGGTTTACCTAATGTTTCGTTGATTCAACTATATAGTAACTAGAACCTAAACTATGGTATCACATTGCAAAAGAGGTAAGAATACAAAGGAAAACCAGAAACAATTACCAATATGGTGTGGTGAGACATCTTAACAACATACAATAAACCATTAAGACAGTGCTTTATGCAAAGTGTATTTCGTGGTCAATGTTGAGACAAGTTTTGGCAACATGCTCTCAGCTATTCAATATGAACAGCATATTTTTGTGTGTAAATTATGCTTTAGAATGTTCTGGCATCAATGTGATATGCTATTGTCCACTCATTACATAGTTTAAATAGTTTAAACCATTACACAGTGTAAGGCCAAAAAAATATGTCTGTTTAGGGTTACCCAACCGACCCTATTTTTTATCCCAACCTTTTTTCCACTTTTCTACAAGAAAAATAAAAGTCGAAATTTTGATCTCAGACACCGGTTCTGGCCATTACCATTACCTTAGAGTGAAAGACACAAAAAAAACACCTAACAACCCTTTTTTTGTTTGCCAATGTAACCTTTTTTTTGTCTAATGTATATTTCCATTCATTCCATGAATTCTTTTTGTTAATGTATTAAAACTTATAGTGTATGAATAATAATATTTCAGCCATTTATTTGTAAACTATAAAATATGACTTGATTAGGAAGAAAACAATGAGAAAACTATTTAAACCCCTATTTGTTTCACAATAAAAAACTTAATACAACTACAACATATAGTAGACCATACACATGTACACGTATCGTTTATCAGAACGTTTCAGACGATGAACCTATACAGTAACATAATTCATATGATACCAAACATAGTCCCAATACTGGTTATGGAATAAAGATCATGGAATCAGAACCAATGGAGAACAATATACATGTATATCATAAGATAATCTTATCTTGAATTAGTTTTCGTAACAAAGCACACTTTTGATCAAAATGGCAAATGAAATTATGAAATGAAATATAAGACCTTTTAAGAATATTCAGTTATTAAAAAGTACACGGTATCCGCTGGTCTAGTTGTTTCACTTTATCAATGGAATTTTTTTCCTTATAGTCTTGACATGTTTGTAGTAGTAAAATTTAAAATAAAATAACAATGAGAAGACCAAATCTTGTCTAAAGGATACAGAACTAGACCCTGTAAGTGGGGGATATATACCTGTTAATACCCCAGTAAGACTATTGTTCAAAAATGTAACAAAATTCAAAAACTATTCCAACAACTTCGATAATGCCCATGCAATGCATCTTACGCTATTGAAAAACAGGAATTTATTTAATTGTTTTAGCATTCAGTTAATATGAATCTATTTTACTGATTATCTTCTATATTGACGATCTTCATGTTAGCAAATGATTATTTTTGCATTTTCGTGGGCCAACATTTTAGCGATTTGGATCAAAAACTAGAAAATCTAATTTTAGTGAATCAAAAATATAATTCAAAGTATTCTTACTAGTAATCAGTACTTCAGGGAGATCAATTTTTTGTGACCAAGGTGATGGCCTACAAAGTCGGGAAACCATAATCCTCACAAAATGACCAGCCCACTTTTCAGTATAATTCTTGTTCATGAACAAATCGTTATGCAAAGAAAAATAATCTATTTTTATAGCACATCTTCAGAGCTTAAAGACACTATAGCCCTATATAAATGATATGCAGAAAAGAATGTATCATGTATTGCTATCGTGAGATCTCTAAATAATAACCTAAATGAGATTTTACTCCTGTCGTATAAAAACTGAGATTTCTTACCCATACACTCACTCACTAAAAATTGTTGGATTAGGTAAAAAATATTGAATTCAATATAAAAATCAATAATAAGAATTCTGCTAATCCATTTAGGTTTTTAAAAACACAAGAACATAAAGATTTTACCTTCAACAGATTGAAAAATGGTGAACAAATAACTCCACCTTGACGAGCTCTTCATCAATTTTGACCAACCAACCAATTAACATACCGAAAAGTTGAAATGGTCATTATTTGATTAGTAATAATTTCAGAATAGTCTTTTGTTATCATGGCTCCTAAATCTTGTCATTTCCTACTTTTGATCCTTTGACGGGTATTAAGGTCAAGATAGTGATGGAACGTCATATAAACCTATTACATGGCCTTTCACTCAAAAACAAAACAACATACAAAAATAAAAAAATATTTTCAACTTGGAAAATGTCTACCATTCATACACACCTCATAATATGACGCTGATTGAACTTTCAGGAAAAACAATCATCCGAGACATAAAAACGAAAGTCTTGACAGTTATTACAGAACATAAATTGGACCGTAAGAAAATTAATCGGTTGTACACTCATACATACAAGTTTATTATGATGATTCTCTCTCTAAATGGTCGTAGGTCAAAACAAACTTAAGTCAAACATTTTGACAAGGAGAAAACCAAAGTTTTGACTCAAGTCATGCAGTCCTGTTTGCTTTGAATAATCAGAGCCAGGTCTATTAAAATCAATGTATTGTATCCAATTTCTACTTTGAACCATGCACATTATACTTAGTAATCATATAAGCAATATGAACCGTTGCCGATAAACAGTTAAATATTTTGACATTTTGATGACCTAGGGCAGCAAAAGTAAGGCATGTGGAAAACGTAGGTCTCCCTAAGGTTAAATCAAGCTCTTCTCACTTAAAAACCCTGCTTAACTCATAGAAGTATTATTTTGTTTTTATGAACTCATTCATTGCTACATACATTACCATGGTTTGGCCATAGATCCATAAATTTACTTATAACATCTATAGGAGGACAACTCAAGGTTTCAATAGATTTTTAGAAATAATTTTAATCTTAATAATACTTTCAATTGAAAATATGAAGATGAATGCATCAAATCATAATTCAAATATAAATATATTCAATAAATAAACTATCTATTTTAGGACGGATTTAAAGTTAATAATTTATTTTGATAAATGTTTTGATAAACGAGATTACAGTTTGCTTCCATTTGATATTATGCAAATATGACACAAAGTTTCTTTAAAATCCTATGCTAAAAATATATTAAGCGCAATGACATTATATTCCATATACGGGTTCATATAAAACCACAGTTGATATGTTGTTTATACTGTATATGCATATATAAGTATCTAGTATATATATATATACCTCTCCAATGAAGGGTATTGGCACAAATGTCAAAGAAACAGTTCTAATATCAAATATGAACAAGAACAATGGCAAAAAAAAATAAAATAAAATAAAAAACTATGTGAGATCATCTCTAATGATAAAAACACATTTTTTCATTATTTGTTTTTTATAGGAATATATGAATCATGATACGATATGATCATGAGTCTTATCATAAAACAGATATGTGTGTATTGAATGTTCAATACTTATTAAAAAAATAATTCCAAGCGATAAACATATTGCAAAGAGATATGCAAAATACACAAAACATTCTTTTTACTTGTAGATAAAAATATACCATTTAAATCATCATTTACAAAAAAAAACAAAAAAAACCCACAGGTTTCTTTAATTCAATGTAGTCACACACAAAACTTCATATTATTCTAAAACAAATAATAAACAAATAACTAAAATAAAAATAACCAGATATAACTGTCATTGATAAAAGAGAAGCACATTTTTAGTAAAATCCCCCATTTACCAGTGGTGGGTATTGTGGGTATATACTATAACTGGTTTAAAGAAGGTGGGGAGTTTGTTAAATATCTATGAAGAACTTAAATGAAAAAGATGCCCGTCCATTGACACATGGGCTGACAGAAGATCATAGTTTTGGGTTAAGTACGGATGTGAGTGGTAAGGTCCCGTGGGTAGACATTGGGTGGACAATGGGTGACCAGTGGGTCTAGATGAGGTAAGGGTTCTATGAGTCAGGCATATAAGAGCGGGTAAATATCAGGCATGATTTCTGTAGTTTGGATGACCTATATAGCAGAGGTATCTGATGTCTCAGAGGCATGAGGAATACAATTTCTCAATCTTTTGGGGAGTTAATAAGTTAATAATAACTTTGACGCAGTCCTCAGGTAGGTTGAGAGGAAACGATCCATGATTTCTCTCGAGGCAATCACTCCATAAGCTCTACAGAGAGAGTCACCCTGTCAGTCGATTGAGTCAATCCATGTGTTCCGAAGAGAAAGTCAATCAAAGAAGTGGCTGGGGATCAAGTCACTCCTGGATCACTCAATAAGGATCCCTTATAGTTGCTCCATACGTTTCCCGAGGAGATCAACTCCACTGAGAACATCACTGCATAAGTGAGGAGAGAGTCAATTTCATTTGCTCCTTGGAGAGACTCCACAAGGAGAGTAACATCATAACTCTCTAGATATCGTAACTCTATAATGTTTTGGAGAGAGTCACTTCATCAGTTCTCCTCAGAGTTGTCTCCCTGGAGAGAGTCAGTCTTTATGATCCTTGGAGTCACTCCCTTGGCGATTTGGGGAAGGCAACAGTGGGTTTCTCTAGAACTTTTGACATCACAGCTTCTATCAAAGGCATGATAATCACGCTGATGGGGTAGCCTGCTGGCAGCTTCTTTGTGACCGCGGGGATTTGGACAAAATATCTGTGAACAGTAAAATGACATGAATTAAGTGACAAGTTTGAATGATATAAAAATAAGTATTTTCATAGACACATTTCCATCTGATGAAATATAGCTTTTCACCATAATAATTTTGAAAAGAAAATTATCATCAAATGGAGACACTTACAATCATTATGTACTACCAATCAAGTACAATCTTTCATAAATAATTTTTCAAAAAAATAATTAAATTATTTATCTAAATTGCAGAAAAGAAAAGAGTCATTCCATATTTTGAAAAACAGTGTTGCAATGTTAACTTTGAAAGTACTATTTTCCAATAATTTTTTTAAATTAAAAAGAATGATTTACTTGAACTCCTCCATGTAGTTACTCCTTATAAATGCAGCGATGCGGGGACTGTACTGAAGGAACGTCTGAAGTACAGAGAACTGAGTGTACAGGAGTACCCCTTCCGCGGGGTCGAGGGGATCACGGCGACTAGGTCCCAATAACTTCAACATCTGCTGGATAACTCGATCCACAAACTTCTCCTACAGGGAACGGGAACAAAATGACATATGTTGTAGTAGATAGAGTATCTTAAGTTGTCTTCTTTCCTTATGTTTGACTTCAATATTATGAATCAATCAATAAAAGAATATGAAATCTTGTCATAAATAACTTGGAATATTATGTGTCACAGCTAAAATACATGACTGTATAGAATTAAAGGATAGAATCAACTTTAGGTTATCAATTGGGGTATGATTTACAAATGTATGATAAATCTCCCCAAATTATGTATCATCATCAGTCAATAAAAATGATGACAAATTAGATGAAGACATTGAACAGTAATTAAAATCTTAATTCAAAGTTTATATATTTATTTCAACATATGAATACACGTTGGCACTCTCCAATAAATGTAAAAACTCCAAATAAAATTACAAAAGTTAATCAATTAACTTTACTGTAAACTTTCTTTCGAGGCTACTAAATTTTGTGATTTCCATTTTAAAAACAAGATCGCGAAGATTAATAATTTAACATTAGCAAAATTTCTTTCAATGTAAATTGTGTATGTATTTTTTGTGTGGAGATCAACTTTCGCAAATTTACCCTGATCGTGAAATTTGGGAAAGTACACAGCATAAAAAAAAATTGATTTACAGTACAATATTCATAATTATTGAAATGGTCAATACACATACCGTTGTACGGATTTCCTCTAGCACTTTCACCATCCAGCCAATGTTGAAGAAATTTCCCTCACTGTATCCCCAATTAGCCTGGTGATTGAAAAAAAAATGTCTTAATTTGTAATTTCCATATTACTAGTCTATGAAACCTGGATTTATACGCATTTTCACAAACTGATGCATCTTGTGGAGTTGTGTCCCTTGAACATATTTTCAGTTTCATCAAAGATGGGACAAAAAGATTACTTGATTTAATCAGAATACCTCTGAATACCAATGCTATCAGACTCAAAAGATTAATTATAGCATCATATATTCAACACAATCTTTCCTGAACTTTAAAATGAACTGGTCCACCTTTTGACGGACAGTTCATTTGTCTACAGAGAATGAGTGGGATATAATATGCAGACCTGTTTAGCCATCAGAAAAAGCTCATAAACTGAAGCCAGTCCTGTTTTTGTAAACTGCACCAGTTGCCTCTCAATCTGTAAGATATAAATAATATGTACAGTGAAACAAATCTATATACCTTCTCCTGAAATTTGAGATACATTCCTTCAGTACTTTAATATGAGAAATAGTTAAACTGTCAAAATCCATGATGAATGGCTGTTGACGGGATATTTTATACTTGACTGAAAAATGTGTTATTCTCAATTAAAGATCAAATGCAACTAATACATAATATTTGAAAAATGCTGATTAATAGTGATAACAAGATCGAGGGATGGACAGAATAATGGAGGGATGACAAACCAAAGACTGTATGGCTATTTACTGTCAATGTGGATAATTTACAAGAATCAAGGTTTTAATTTCACAATTTACATGTAAAACCTTTTATATTGGGGTTATTTTCATGACCGTTCTCTTTTTTTCCGCACATACAAATTATTAAGTGCTGGGGAATTTTTAGCGTTGACACATCCTTCAAGTAAATTACCATAAATCCCCCCTCATGTAAATTTGCATGTTTAAAATAAACAGCTTGCCATCTGATAATAAAAACAAATAATTATTACAACCATTTAAACTCTTTTTATAACAGACATACTCCAGTGATTTTGTTGTACATTACCTCTTCATCCACATTTTTACTCATATTGTCCCCTCCTTTGAATGATCCCCCTACAGACACGGTGCTCCGTGACGGTACCGAGAATTTCTCGGGAATCTCCGGAGAACATGTCAGCACCATCAGCAGGTCAAGGACATATTTTCCTCTGTAACAAGGAGTGAAGACATCTGCCAATTTTGTTATATATGGGGCAATGAAGTTGAAAAGATAGACTATCTTTATAGAATTTCAAGGCAATCGATAAGCTCTTTTATCAAGATATACATAAAACAATCTTGGTCACATGATATAGATTTACAATAGAAACTACAGGAAGACATTCAGTAATGTTAATAAAGAAGAGTGCTGTAAACCATTCTGCAAACGGAGGTCAAAGGTGGAATTTATCAAGGTATTGTCATGATCTTCAAAAGAAAACTATGAATGAAACTTGAAAATGTTTTAAACATTTCAGCGAATGAAAAGCAAAGTAGTTTACCATACTTCACATGGTGGACGGTATTCTGCAGTTACCAGTTCATAGTAAAATGAAGAGTTCCTCAACTGTATATGACCATGGCCACAACTGGCATATAGTACTAAGTGACACCTTACCTCTCAGCCTTCAGTGTCTGGATACGAGCAGGGATAATCTCCGACTCCCGAAACATCAGACTAAGCATTTCTGTCAGCAGTATTACAAGTCTGCAACAAAAATGGCAAGTGTCAGAATAAACATAACTGTGTGAATGTCAGGAGGTTGTAGATTACAGATTTCATTCAGATTTCAGAATAGGAATGTAACAGAGTGCATGATTTTCATGTAAACATAATCACTGCCTCTAGTAGGGATTGAACTTGGGGACATATATGGCTTACTAGTCCGACATTCAATTGATTAAAGTAAAGAAAAGTTTTCTCTAGCAAAAAGAAATAAGTTGCGACTAGAGTTGGCCAGCGTTTCATGAATAAGTTCTTCAATGACAGGTCAAACAATAGTCTGTCCAATACCCTACTTATATAAACTTTTCTACCAATTACCTGACAGTGTTGCTAAGGAAAAGATAACTCTGACTTTTACCAGGAAAGGGAAAAGACAGCTGATCACATGCCCTAGACAGTGACGTCATCAATACATGCAACGACCATTTCTATATATACGCACAGTGACGTATGTCGACTGAATTTTCACCATTTCTCGTGAAAGTATGGGAGAAAAAGAATTTTACATTGGACAGTCAGGTGGATAGGGATATTTCAACCCTCCTGAAAGATTTTGACCATCAACCCTCGGCAAGCCTCGGGTTGATTAGCCAAAATCTTTCACTTGGGTTGAAATATCCCTGTCCACCTGACAGGCCCATGTTAGATTTTATTAATCCCATACATACACTAAATTTAAATCCAAGCAAATTCAAGAACTTCACCAAAATAATTATTCAAGGTACATGATTTATACGGAAATAGATGAATTAAAATTTCAATGATAAAAACACAAAGAAACAACTATATTTGTCTTAATTAGTCATAACAAATATTTGTTTCAAAGAGCTAATTAATAATGCTGAAGATATTTTGACAAATAAAATTTAATGCTAGATTATAAACAGTAATACGCCATGGTTTTGAATAGATCTGATATATTATTTCAATAGACACAGAAAAATAACACCAAAAAATTGTGGTACCCTCATCGCTACATGAGTAGTAAAACTTACTCAAACTCATCCACCCTCTGTAGTTTCCCATGGTCGGTCTGTATGTTGATAGGAGATTTGGGTAGATACCTCTGAAGCTGTCTCACCAAAAACAAAAACATATCCGCGTTCTGAAACAGACACAAAATAACATAAATCATATTGGTCTTAACTTGAAGACCTCGACCTCCCCTAAGCTATGGTAAATGTAATGTACTTGTAACCTCCTTCCAGGCCTTTTCAAAACTAGAATGGTATTCAGTTGCCCAAAAAAAGTTCTCTTATGTTCTAATTCGATCATCCCAAACGAACATAAATCATCAAAACACCTTTTGTAACTGAAAACATGAACAACCTTCTACATACTATTAGCTTAGTACTTCAATTTCAAAGCAATGGGTCTTATGGTTTTTGTCGAAACCCATTGGGGACACAGTATTTAATTCCATATAAAAAGTAATAATCATATTGGAGTTATCTCCCTTTGTTTGTAATTAGATGGCTATTTTCATTTGGTGTGTTACTGTTCATGAATGTTTGTCACTTGTACCACTCTGTTGTTTTGTAGGGAGAATTACCTATATAGGCAATGCCTGGTGTCTAAGCAAAGTGCATTTTCACCATTTCTCTCGTGAAAGTATGGGCTAACAGAAAAAGAATTTTTCACATTGGGTACAGTCAGGTGGATAGGGTATATATTCCCTCCTGAAGATTATTGACCATAACATCGGCAAGCCTCGGGTTGATAGCCAAATCTTTCACTTGGGTTGAAATAGATGACAGGCCCATGTTATTTTATTAATCCCATACATTCAAATGAAATTCAAGAACTTCACCAAAATAATTATTCAAGGTACATGATTTATACGGAAATAGATGAATTAAAATTTCAATGATAAAAACACAAAGAAACAACTATATTTGTCTTAATTAGTCATAACATATATTTGTTTCAAAGAGCTAATTAATAATGCTGAAGATATTTTGACAAATAAAATTTAATGCTAGATTATAAACAGTAATACGCCATGGTTTTGAATAGATCTGATATATTATTTCAATAGACACAGAAAAATAACACCAAAAAATTGTGGTACCCTCATCCCTACATGAGTAGTAAAACTTACTCAAACTCATCCACCCTCTGTAGTTTCCCATGGTCGGTCTGTATGTTGATAGGAGATTTGGGTAGATACCTCTGAAGCTGTCTCACCAAAAACAAAAACATATCCGCGTTCTGAAACAGACACAAATAACATAAATCATATTGGTCTTAACTTGAAGACCTCGACCTCCCCTAAGCTATGGTAAATGTAATGTACTTGTAACCTCCTTCCAGGCCTTTTCAAAACTAGAATGGTATTCAGTTGCCCAAAAAAAGTTCTCTTTATTTTCTAATTCGATCATCCCAAACGAACATAAATCATCAAAACACCTTTTGTAACTGAAAACATGAACAACCTTCTACATACTATTAGCTTAGTACTACAATTTCAAAGCAATGGGTCCTATGGTTTTTGTGAAACCCATTGGGGACACAGTATTTAATTCCATATAAAAGTAATAATCATATTGGAGTTATCTCCCTTTGTTTGTAATTAGATGACTATTTTCATTTGGTGTGTTACTGTTCATGAATGTTTGTCACTTGTACCACACTGTTGTTTTGTAGGGAGAATACCTATATTAGGCAATGCCTGGTGTCTAACCCCTTTGACTTTTGTCAAGAAAATTGATTGAAATTAAAAACATTTCCATATAAAAAGTCATAGTTTACCTTCCAGAACATTTTCTTCAGAGCAAAGTTCCGTTCTGTCGCTACTCTCAGTTCATTCAACAAGTTAAATGTTTCCTCCATCGTGTTCTCTTGGTTGAGCAATTCTCTTTTGAGCTGACTGAAGAGCATCTCCATCTTCTCCCTAAATAGATGTAAAACAACTTGATCATTTTCTTAGATATATACATACATCTGGTAATAAAGAAAACAAACAATCAAGTCAGTCCCCTAAGTAAGTGTACCAGTATTCCTTCTTATGATGACAAACCTGAAAAGTCCTACAATTTTGTTATTTCATTATCACTATTTATAATTAATTATTTATTATACATTTCTCATTCAAAAAATTAGTGTTAAAAATCATGTACTTTTAATTATCAAACTCAATAAACACCATGGGTGTTCATGAGGAGGTTTTCCTGGTATCAAATTGTAGAAAACATGGAAAAGTACGCATTTCTGTCAATCGAGTTGCTTCGGACAGGAGTAAAACCTGGGTCCCAATAAATATCCAGGGCTCTACACTTTACTTGGGCAAAGTGGTATTCTTTATGAGCTGACCCAGTGACAAAAGACAGTATCTATTTAACATAATGTACAAGCCATATTGACCCATTCATTTTAGAAAATAAATTAAGATCATTCACATATCAATTTTTTAATGAATATATAAAAGAAACTAAACAGAATCCATATTTTTTATCAGTATCTAATAAAGAATTAAATTCTAGAAAAGTGAGCTTGAGGCAATAAAAACGTGGAAGGTGCACATACAGGAATGGGCTGGGGTATTTATTGAGTTGAATACTGTACTTTCAAATATGGATGTATCCAGTCAAAATACGCTTCTTAAGATTAAATTAAATTTTTATAAAATGTTTCTAAATGCTTCCTTTTGAAACCAATTATTTAGGTGCCTTGACAATAAAGTGATGAGTAATCAGTATATTGAAAATTATCAATGAATTAAATAACTCAGGCAACCATGTCGTTTCATATTACAATTTGATCATTAAACCTTACATAGGGAAGTTCAATATTTGTGCTGAAGTGATTGATTTTAGCTTAATGCAATTTATTCAAATACAACGTTGCACATACCAAGTTATTTGAATTGCGACGTTAGGACGAGTCAGCGCATGAATTCCTAACTTTATTTTCCTAATAGTAGACTATATTGTACACTCTTGCCTAGGTAAATTAATTGGCCATGGTTTAGAAGTAAAATGGTTTCCCCGTTAATCAATAATGTAATTATATTCATTTTATGGATGCCTTTTCACCACCAAATGTGTAATTGGAGGATAAATATTGCTGAGTCAATAGCACTCAGTATAATTGTCTCACATAGATCCTTTATAAGTTTGTGTTCTTTAAATAATGAACTTCTCAGGGCTTGATTGATAATATTGTCTATGGACCAACTACGTCAACCTAGGTACATTTAGTGTTCATGTACATAAAACTCATGATTCAAATTTAAAACATATATATGATTTTGTATTCTTCATCTAATTGTTCAATTATAAAACATACATATAAATTTTGATTCCATTCTTTCAAGTTTTTTTTTTATGTTGGATTAACCGAGTTTGTTTAACAGGTAGTTGTTATTTCAGTCAAAGTATTATTATATATAATGAGAACTAAATCCTTGTAATGTGCCGTATTGTACAAATGAGATCACTTTATCCGTATATTGGGACATAATTATTATTCACGATTGATTACGAATGTAAGCTCCTTATAAAATACAAGATTACCACCTACATGGAAATGTGTATATGCACCTGAGTAAATAAAGTCACTTGCCCTTTCAATATTCGACGACTGGGTCGAAAAGCTAATAAAGTCCAGCCACACATACTCCCGAGTAAATAGATTATAATTGCATATATATCTTTATACAAACAAAATTTCTATCATCCGCAGTATCTTTCTTTTGTCAATTTAATGTATATACTTATAAATACAACTGATTGGTTTCAAAGTGGTTTTTTTTTGTTGTTTTTTTTAAAACATTTTCATGATTACCCCCAGAAACAAAATACCCTAATTTTCTTGTTACTCCAACTGTAACTTCTTGACCTCTGTGACCCCGTATTTCTTACAATCATCTCCTGTCAATAAGCCATGTATTTATATATATATATATATATATATTATTAATGGTCTGTGACACATATTTTTCACAACCAGAGGTCAATAAGTGTTCAGAGTCTGGAATTCCCTTTATCAAATCATTCAATATATACCACAATATAAATATATACATCAAACAATCAAATCACTTCCTTGTTAACAACATTCTATCTTCCACAATGAAGTAGGTCTAGAGTATGTTGAGTTTCAGAAATAATCTTTAATCCTGATTCTAGACTGTCTGACAAATCTATCAGATCATTAGAATGCATTGCTGGAAGTGAAACCTGCTGCAGTTTAGTTTAATTGTTTAAATGTCCTATTAATTAACAGCCATGGTCATTTCAGGATGTGACAGGTTTAGATGATGGGAGGAAAACCGGAGTACCCAGAGAAAAACTATTGACCTGAGTGGTCAGTACCAGTGGCAACTATCCCAAATGTTGAGTTGATCATGAACTCATATCACCCACAGCCGGAGGGATTGTGGTAAAGTTATTAGGACATCTTTTAACTTTATTCATCCCCGATAATTTATAATAAGCTGTTCCAGTCTTTAATCAGAAGAGTTCAAATGTGTATTCAAGGGTGGATGAGTTGAACCACCACAACAGCCCCTGACATGCTATACAGATTTCAAACTACATGTGGAAGATGAATTTCAAACTATTTCTAGAGTAATTTTGAAAATATATTATTAACAGTTCTACTTAAAAGAGAAGAACAAAACAACCAAATCTGGAGAGGTAAGGCAGGGGACATCAATTTGGCCCCTTCCTTTTTACATCCAATCCTGGATGTAGAAGAAAGGCATTGGTAGGGTAATTTATCACTGTGTACAGACAGACCACCTTTAAACCTTTCAACCAAATTTCTTTCAAAAACTATTTGGTAATAGCCAGAAAGCTTACTTCTATCATTCAGAGCTAAAAGTTCATTATCATTTTAGGTTTAGCGATGCAGAAAGGTCTCATAATAGAAAGTATAATTTGAGTTATAACAAAGGTCTCATAATAGAAAGAATGATTTGAGTTTTAACATGTTTGTCACACGGCTAAACTTACTGTTATACTTTACAAACATAAACTGTTTTTCAACCTTAATAATAAGTAAACAAAATTATGGTAATCATTGCCTGTATTTAAATCAAATTCTATAGCTATTCTACAAATGTCATCAAAATTTAAAACGCTGTTTATCCTCAATACATGATAATGTTTCAATAGTTAATTAATGTTGATTTTATTCTGCTATGAATACACCATGTGGTCAAGTTTCACAAAGGGTCCTAGAGTTACCAGAAGGATCGAATGCAATCAAAACTTTTGGTTTACACAAACATAAGTGTTAAATTGCCAATGCTTATACACAGTCAAGCAGCCATCTTCTAAATACACAAGCTGACGTGTGCTGCATGGATTTTGAATTTGTTTCACAAGCGTACAGGAATAAAGCATATTGCACCAAATTTTTCATTGATTCATCAAATGACCTTGAATGAAATGACATTTTATACTAAAATTAGTTTCAATGTGTCACTTGATTTTTTTAGCTTCAAAATGGACATGTGAAAGAAAAATTTTGAGGACAATAGCTTCAGTACTTTTCTGAAGAATTAGAGTATGTAACAAACTTCAACTATTAAAACCCAAGATGGCTCCTTGGACCGCCATATTGTTTATGATCAGGTCCCAAAATCAATATATGCAACAACTAGGGGCATAGGTGAAACTACATATGAAATATGAGAAAGATAACCTTCATTAAGTACTTTGTGCAGAAATACGAGATTAAACAATCTTTAATATTCAAAATCAACGATGGCTGCATGGCGGACAATTTGTTGACCAATCGATCCAAAAGACGCATTATGCACAACTAGGGGCCCATAGGGAAACTAACATATGAAATTTGAGAAAGATCCCTTACAATTACTTTCTGAGAAATAGCGATAAACAAACTTTAAGCATCATAAATCCAAGTTGGCTGCCCTGGCGGGCCATACTTGTTATCCCGACTTGGTCCAAAATGCATTATGAACATCTAGGGCCATAGGGGATAACCTTCATATGAAATGTGAGACAGATCCCTTCAGTACTTTCTGAGAAATAGAGATAACAAGAATTGTTAACGGACGTTACGGACCAAGGTCCGACGGACAAAAAGCGATTGAATACCCCCCATCTGATGATGCTGTTGGGCTAAAAAAAACCTGTGAAGAGAGATCACGGTCAAATCTAATGGATCAAATGCTGATCTTTGATCACAAATGTCCTTCAATGTCATTTTAATTTAATTGTCAAATTAAAGGTAGGAAAGACATTTGATAGTCATAAATACAAGTATTTTATTTTTATATCTTCATATAATTTTCCAAAATCAAATCTATTTTATTCGCCGCTTTTGATTGGATTCCTGATGAAAATATTAAACCTAGAACTACACAGGTAGAATGGCACAGGTGTGTAAATTCAGGTGCAAATTTCACTCTTGGGACTGGTAATATAGATAAATTTACATTTTCCACTTGAAAAATTCAAGCAGTAGCTTTAATAGATCTGTTAAGTGTCTGCTATGGAGAGCCATGAAATTTTTTCCATATCTATTTTTGTACTGTATAGCATAATTTTATCTCAACTGCTAGACAACTATCTCATTTCAAGTAGTCATAACACAATGTAAACATTCTATAAACACATTAAAAACAATCTCTGTACCTACTACAGGTAATAAAAGATTAATTTGACATTAAGAAGCTAATATACATTTCAAATGAAAAGACAAACTATCTGTTGTTTTAGAGTACTTAAAAGATCAAAGTCAAATACAGGTTCGTGTTTAGGGTTCTATCCAAGGAGTGCCTAAGAACAAACTAATTTATCAGAATCTAGAGCTAAGACGAAAACATTCTTATTTTGGTCAGCAGAATTACAATAAATTGGCTAAACATCCCAATCAAATGGAAAACCAGAAGATTTAGGCCGTGTTCTCCGTTCAGAGCATTCGAATGATTATAAATAGGACATGTTTGAGCAGGTTGTTAAACCATTCATGTCCCAGTGTCATTTCTGATGATTTATAGTTCAGAGAAAATTCCTGACAAATATACTTCATCATGAACTTCCACTACATTAGCCAAAATTCATGAAACTATTTATTTTTTGAGCAATTATTTGCACATTTTTTTTAATTTACAATTGGTTGAAATGTTTCCTGATCCAAGATATTTACATATAATTGCCTTTTTTTTTCTTTCTTTTAAACTGGGTGGAAAACCCAAACTACCAGGTATATGTTTAGTGATAACCAAAACACAAATAAACAATGGACGTGCAGACATGAAAACAGATTTATACATGATGAAATATGTAACATTCACAAAAGAAATTATTGTGAGTTTTAAATCATTACAGGCCAAATCACCTTGAGACGTTAAATGGCCTACAACTATTATCTAATTACAGCGATATATATGTGTCTATAAGATATATAAATAAACAAACTGCATGTACATCTTCTGTAAAGGTGGCTATACAGTTTTTGAAAAAAAAAAAAAAAAATACTCAGTATGAAAATTTCCATTTTTTTTATCAATAATAGATTAAGAAATTAGCAGTTTTTTTTATCAAGACAGATTCAGTAATTTGCAGGGTTAGAACATAAATCCAATTTTTCCCAGTTTTGTTTTAGTTTTTACTTTTACTAATTTTCAACACCAGAAATCTAATAAAGCACAATGCTATACACCTAACTCTCTTCCAATACACAAGCCCAAAATTCTATAAGATTTCAAGGTTAGATACCTATCCAGTACTTTTCATGTTACCGGACCTATAGAAAGTCACAAAGGCCAGTGAAAAGGGCATCATGGGTGAAAGCACTTAGTCTCGTATATTATGAATTATTTAGACATATTCATGATTCACTGGTTTCTAAGGAGGTATATCATGACAAGCTCATTAACCCCAAATAAAACAGATATATCTGAGCTTTTATACTGTACTTTAGGGGTCTATTTTATAAGATACTATCAGTACAAACAAAGCCCAAACAGGCAGAGGTTATTTGTATAACAAACATATACTGATCAGGAAAAAGCGAAGCAATACACATTGGGTATAAAATCTAAGTAATGGAAAAAGTATCCATTGATGATTATATTTTGGCTTAAGTTAAATAACATGTCTTTAAATCTATTGAAAACAAACAAAATTAGACTCTTAACCTTTGGCCAATTTTCTCAAAAATCCAGCATTTTCTTGTTTAATATGATTGTCCACAACCACCACAACACTGATTATCCAATATCAATGGCTGTCATTACTGATAATAGCATTTCACAATTTGCACAAAAGAAAAAGAAAAAAAGGAGCCCCCATTCCTCTCCCAGCCTCTCTTTGGGAGGCAACCTAAAAATAGTTCAATTATTAAAAGAATGATGATTTTAGTCTGTATGATCTTGCATGGGCTGGTCAGTTTTATGATTTTCGTCTGGAAAAAAAAATATACGGTTTGTTTATATGTATACTTCAGAGTTACCGTATTCGCCGAGAAAAGGTATATAATCTCCTCTTTTCCAATGGTAGGTTATTCTAAGAGACTAAAAAACATAATTTACTCACATACCCTAAACATAATAAATAATTCAGGAATAATAATTTTTACTGTGAATACATATAAAGGGCAGATAACTCTTCAATGTTAATAAAAAAAGGGCAGATAACTCTTTACTTTGAAAACATTCAAAGGGTTGATATTTCTTTTTAGTAAATATCAAGGACAGAACTCTTTACTGTGAATAAAATTAAAGGGCAGATAACTCTTCATTGTGAATATATATAAAGAACAGATAACTCTTTATTGTGAATAAAGATAAAGGGCAGATCATTTTTTACTGTGAATAAAAATAAAGGGCACATAACTCTTTAATGTGAATAAGAATAAAGGGCAGTTAACTCTTTACTTTGAATAAAAATAAAGGGCAGATAACTCTTTACTGTAACCAAATTAAAAGGGGGACTTAACTCTTTACAATGAATAAAAATAAAAGGCACATAACTGTAAATGAAAATAAATGATAGTTAACTTTGGGAAGTTGCATGGGATACAGATATACCACTAAACTTTATATAAAAACAGCCCATCACCTTTTCCATGTCTAGTACATACCAGTATAAGCATTATTCAGAGTTGCATCAACTGTAGATGACAATAAAAATTGAACATCCATTTTTAACTGTTGCTGTTTTGTTATTTGTCTACCTGTACATCTAGGTTGTGATGGAACTCATAATTAGGTGTTGTGTAGTATTACGTACTAACATTATGGATTATTAAAAAATCAAAGAGACAGGCAAGCAAATGCAGATAAATATTAAAATTTAGGTCTTCCAGCTACACTTCCATCAAATAAGTCTTTTTACATAAAATCATTACTTCAGCATTGTGCTAAGTTTTCAGATAAAAAATTTGTACATATAAAAACCTAGACTACTGTCTGACTGCAAGAACCTGCTAGTGCCATCTGAAAATAATTATTGAAAGCATGTTAATGTCATTATTACGACCAATTGTGTATCCAAGCCAAAGAGTGCCATTATTTCAAAATCTGAAAGCAAAAGAAAGAAGATAGAAAAGGACTTTACATGTAATGAAAACACTTAAAAATATCCAAATTCAAAATATCTTAAAAACACTTATCACAACATCCATGTGAAAGATAAAGATAACAGTTTTTTTATCATAAATTTTCATTGAGTAATATGAATTTTATTTGTACAAATAAATGTAAGTTTGTTCCTACGGAGTCAAACCGTACTGAAATTGATGTAAGGATGACCATGGATCTTATATCAAAGAAAATTTGTCACATAATTCTGAATTTCGAATTTGATACCGTATTTGCCGTAATAAGCGCCCCTCTGGAGAAGAATTGAAGTTGTATAAACGCCCCCTTTCCATGGATTTCACATTGATTTACAACATGTGCTACCTCTAACATCAGCACTGTATCCCCTATTACATGACCTTGCAAGTCTTTTACATGTAAATTACAACATAATAATGGATCTGAGTTCTCAAAGGATAAAAAACATATGCATGTTTACTGTAACAGAAATTAATGTACCATGAGTACAGAAAGATTTAAGATATGTCTGACTTCTTTCGTCCATAGCTCTTACATTTTGATTCATTAATACGCACCCCCTTTGTTACATTCATTTAAGCACCCTGGGTGCTAATTATGCTGATTACGGTAATGTATATTAATTTAAAACTAACAGTGAAACTTACAAGATTATTTCACTAAAAAGTGATTATCACTTTAATTATAAAAGTTAGTTCTTGCACTTTAATAAATCATGAGAAAACTAAAATGAAAAAAAAAATAAAACAATATATTTGGAAAGACTAAGAGATATTTTGTTAATTTGTCGTTGAAAAAAAAATGTAAATTAGACTATCAGTTTGGAATCTAATTAAATTGTGCGTTGTGCTTTACGTAATTGTGTCATTGCTAAATGCTCGGAATGGGAGGAGAGGAGTTATCTCCCCTCAATTTAAATTGAGAGGTTATCTCCCTTGAAAAGAAGGTGCAACAACACCCCCTACGTATGTGTGAGAATCAAGATCTAGATAATTTTACCACACAATAGCGAACAGAAGATACATACCTATAGCTCGTTACACTAGTGGAAAGTCTAATAAACAGAACAGCAAAACATCTATCAGTTATCTAAATTCTATATAAACAATATATCTAACACCAATAATCTATAATCAATATTTATCTTATCTTATATGAAAATTATATGTACAAGTAACCATTAACGAACAAAAAAAAAAACAAAAAACAAAAAAAATCTTTATCATTGAATCTGGAATAAACAGAGTCTATATATAATAAACATCGACAAAAACAAAATACACTGTATAGCATCTGTTAATTAATGACTCTAATACACATCTGAAATGGGTTTTTGGTATTTTTAACCCTTTCCGATACTAAAATGACATGTCTAAGCTTGAAAAAATTGTCTCTGTTACCATAATTGACCCATTTAGCACTCTAGACTAGGTGTACATAATGTTTTTATATTTTCAGTAAGCATTTAATAAAGATGCCTTAAATGAGGGAGGGACACCCGCAGCGCTTATTGGGTCAAATACAGTAAGTAAAATATGTACCCAAAAACGTCTTCTTAAACCCAGCCCTAATAAGATATAGTGAAAAAACATGAGGATTACATATCTTTGATAACACTCGGGTGTCATCAAAACGACTTAAAAATCTCAGCATATTACATGATAAAAAAAATTAGTTAGGATTTCTTTTAAAAGAATTAAAGGTTTTATCATAACAAGCAAATGATTACCATAGATTGTAAAACTGAATTGAAGAAACCTAAAACTCAGAAGACAGATGATAATCTCATGCAAATTTTGGCTGAAATAATACGCTAGACAAATAAGCATCTGACTATCTATAAACATGTAATACAAAAGGTACGTACACAGAGGCAGAGAAAGAAACAGTTAATACATTATTGCAAAGACATTGTTTCTATGACGCCTTTTTATCTGAATCCAAATCAAATCTATTTACAAACTACGTCTTACAGTCCAATTTTGTCTTGTAAACAAACTTATTTGCAAGTGGGATAACGTGTATTTTGGTTTGTAAAGGTTAGTAAGTAGAACCAAGGAGGTCTCAAAAGCAAGATTAAGCTGCTTCGGAAATAAGCTAACAATATTATGTATTTATTAAAATGCTGCAACATACCTTTCACCAAAAGATGTGGAATTTATTTGGAATGTATATGTTCATCAAGTTTTCGTTATTATTATTATAGATCCATTTTAAAAAGGAATGTATCATGAAGATAGAGTTCATTGGCAAAAGAAACTCCTGAAGTAGCTTCTGTATGACATATAATGACACTTGACCACCTACGACTGAAGTATAATCAGAAGTAGAAATTATACTTTTGGTTTAACGATTTTAAACTACAAAGATAATGAAATAAATTTGAGTTATACATTACAACAGGTGATGAAGTACTATCATGACTTTTTTCTGTTAGTGACAGAAAAGCTGCGCATAAGAACAATTCTACCACTACTTTTCTAAGACCAGACATAATCATGGTATAAATTGTCATTTTAATCACTTATTAAAGTCTTAATGTAGATCAAATTGGGCCATAACTAAGAAAGTCTGAAAATTCAAATATGTTAGTATTTAAATTTTATCTATAAGTAAAAAGTATGAAAGTGTTTTGTTAGCTAAAAATAAACGTTATAATGTAGTTATATGTGCACATAGTTCCAGATCATACCTAACTAAGCTATATTATAATTTGTAAATAAAACAGAGGCCGATATTAATAAAGAAATTACTACTAAGAGTGCATTGAAACACACCTTTTCTTTTTCTTCTCGGACCTGTGTTAATTGCAAAATTGTAAAATGTTTGTGAATAAAATCATAAATGCAACATTTAATATATGCAACATGAATGAATTGGGTTGAATAATTATATAGGAGTATATATCTTACAAAAATTACTATCAGAAGCAACTTGCTTGAATTAAATCCCATTTCCATATCAATTAATGCTGAAATGTAAATATTTGATATGCTGTAGAATGACAATACCCAAATCATTGATTTTTTGTGCTGAGTTATCTCCCTTGGATGCTATGAGTGAGCCTATTATATATATTTTTCCATATCAACTTTTAAGGCCATGCATAACAGATATGGAGTTGTATTATTATATTCACATTGAATAATTATGCTAAGAGAGTTAAGAAGTTTCTTTAGATCATTTACAGGTCTATGAACGCTTTTTATCAAGTTGTCTCCCCTGAATAAAGATCAGGACACCAATTCTATATATATCCGTTGATAACCTTAAAAGGTTGATGACCTTCCTGACTTAACATCTTCTGACTATAACACTACAGTATATAACATTAGGATTATTATACACAAATTAATTCTCTCTACATGACAATAGCCAAACTAACAAATTATTTGTAAATGAGTAAGAGGCACCAGCCAACACACTGTATGCCAGTCCACGAGCTAATGACAACATATGATCTATTAGAACGCACATGGTTTTTCTACTATAGATCTATAAGTCTATATCGTATGGCTATAAGACTTGCCCCAGATATTGATATTTATAATGTCACTTAAACAAATTCCAGAGAGAAACAGTTCAATAGCTGGATTATGTGGCATGTTTCAGCTGTCATATTGACAACAGAGATATAATCGAAGGGTTTTCTTGGTGCATTGTTGCCGTATGGCACTGGTTAAGCTGCCAAACTCATTATAACAGATACAATGATATGTCCAAACTGTAACCCAATGATTTCGTGAAATACCAAAGGAAATAATTTGTGAATGAATAATTCTACTGAGACAGAGTTTGGAGGTGGAGAAAACTAACCCAGAGTCGCGTACGTCTTTGAGCAACACACAGACCTACAACTAATACCAAATATTTATCTCATCTACGTAAAAGGCATCAAATTGCTACAACCCAGAGGTACTAACAAATTTTGATGGACTAATATATCTTATAGAAAACGCCTCAATATAAATTGAACCAGATCAACAGCATCTGATTTAGCTGAGTATAGCTACGGTTTTATGGTGTCGTACTTAACTTCATGGTCTAACATGGAAGTACACGACTGTAACATTTAGCCTTGTCCCCTAACTATGCAATCATTATACACAGTGCTACCTTATTGTTTCTATTGTCATTTAAATCTTCGTTAAATACAGACATACAACAATAGAGTATAGTATTTATAGATACGGGTCTATTCATTAGGCTCAAATTTCTTATCCTTAAAGCCAAGGTTGGCTCCACATTTGTTTACAAATCTTTGCATATAAATTTTGTATCACGTCATGAAATCTTGTGACTGAATAAACCTAACGTTCAAAGTAGTTCAAATTGCCTGTTAAATCTCTTTGTACAGGGAAGTATCTTTACGTTTTGATATCACGATTTTCATTTACAAAATATGTCAAGTGTAAACTGATATATCCAATCGTGCGGAACGCAAAGCCAACAAAACAAATTTCATTTGAATTTCTAATGTATCTTTTTCACTTATATTGTCATAGAAAATTAAACTAAGACTTTATTCAATGAAAATATAAAAGAAAATTACAAAATTAATTGTAGAGTTGACCAAGAATATTGAACTCAGGATGTATAAACAATACCGTAAAGAAATGTGATTAATTTGATGATTTTTTCATATCTAGATCAAAAGAGGTGAAGACTATATGGTTTTTTGAGAGTTTTCTATACCCTTTTATGAACAGTTACTGGTATACACTATTACAGTCCTGTCTGTGAAAATCAAACTTTTAATGAAAGTATCTATAAATACAAAAGATTGTAACACGGTCACCATAAACCTGTATTTAGTCTATATTACATCGACCATGCAGCTAGCTTGAGGTCACTGAACCCAAGTCAAAGGTTTGAATTGAACATCTGACTTAAAGCCAAACTTATTTGATGTTTGACTTGCCATTGGGTTTTAATAAGGACACAGTGGCACTCATATAACATTAATGACAAATTCATATCATGGACAAAAGAACAGTAAATACATATAATGATACGGTTGAAAATTGACCTGAGTGACACTTGGGTCAAAGGCAGATTATAGTGTAAAGGTGTGAGTGAGTGTGTAAGTAGTGTTCTATATCTATTGATGTACCCATCTCTTAATAATTTGTGTACAATGTATATGTGTACCTTGCAATAAATTTATAAGATCTAGGAACAAAGGCAAAAAAAATGCACTTCAAAATTGGTAAAGGGCAAGCTTATGGCAGTGGGGAGTTTGACAGTATGGACTTTGGTAACACATAACAAAGTATATGCCCTTACATGTGTTATGATTTGAAGGGGAGGGGGAACATAAACTGAAGCTTAGAAAAATAACAAATTCTCCTGTATTTTAGTATGTATATTTACTAGGCATATGCAGCCCATCATTTTTAACTACCAGTAAACTCAACTTTATTGTATATTCCTGCAATAAGCAAACTTTTTTGTTTGATGATAACATAAAAGGGATAACATAAAAGGGAGACAACTCACCTCTGGTTATGTGGACCTCTAACAACACTAGATTTGAATACTTTTTCATACTCAGAATCTTGCATCATGGTTAGGCGCTGAAAAAACCAACATTAGAGCATTCTTATGGTCAAGGTCATTCAATGATCACCAAAGGTTAACAAAACAACAACAACAAAGATTGTCAATGTTCCCTTTTATCGCACTGATAGTAATGTGCATGTGTATTTCAAGCAATATTGTTTTTTTTTTCTTTTTTTTTTTTGAGTTTATACTTAAATTTTTGTCAATATATTTTTCAACAAAATATCCTATACCTAAATGAACTATATACATGACAAGCCTTAAAATCATCAAATTTTAAAATGAAAGTCAGTGAAATTATCTAAAAGAACAATTTAAAATAAAGCTTTTCTCTTTTCAACATGGGTTTAAATCACAGCTATAAACAACACTTCAATACCATGCTTTCTGATCTTCTACCGCGTATTTTATATAAATCAAACACTTCAACAACATTTCAATATTTAATGGGTATAAAGAAAGTTTCCTCGAGCAAGTCTTAACATACATATATTTTCAGTTTTTATGCTTTATAATACAGAGTCACAACAGGACTTCTTACACAGTATTTAAAATTCTGACGTTATCTGAAAGGTGGGGTCAGTCGATCGCTGACAGATATATACTGAGGACTCTAAGGATTAACAAACATGTGTTCGGGGCTTGATTTAATACAATTCAAAGACATAGTATAGACAGTTTAGGTCATAAAGTCAAATGACGGATCCTGAAAATCAATTCCTCAGACTTATGATAAAGGACAGCTTAACTCCTGAGGAAGTTTACACTGTAAATAAATAATCCATATCCTGCTCTCATTATTTTGTAGAAAGTTCACGCATACTTCTCAGTACGGTGCTATATTGAACACATTTATTAAATTAGGGATAAGTTCTCCCTTTTTTCTATGGCATGATCTTTATCTATAAAGCTTTGTTCCATATGATTTTATTTTACTTTAGACTGCATATTCGTAAACTACTGAACAGTGCAAATACCCCCTGTATATATATATATATATACAGTGTCATATTTATTTACATTCATGTTCATTGACAAACAACATTTATTTGATAAAATATTTTATTGCACTTCTAGTGCCATTTTATTTAACTCTACTTCATTTAGAAAAATATCAAATTACAAGCCCTAAAATCAATATGCATCCATTCAAAATTGACATCAAGCACCCTCTATGTTAAATATCACCATAACATCTGTTTTTATTTTTAGGACACATCATTAATATTTATGAGGACAGTTCTCTGTTCTCCTATTGAAAACATTCGTAGGTTAAAATTTTTAATAAAAGAAAATTAATAAAAAATTTTGTATGATAGAAAATTAAACTTCCAGCACCAATCTGACAATGCTTTTAATATCATGCTTGTGAGTCAGAAGTATTTGATGTCAAAACGGAATGTATTCTTTAACCTACGAGGCCCATAAACTCTACCAATGATGAGTATGAGCAATCCCTGAGACATAGCGTAATGAATAAGATATGACTCCATCGTAATGGGCCGACAGTCTCTGTTTACTGGTAGTCAAAATAGAACACAGGAGAGTTAAAACAACCGTCAGCCATGTTCAATATGGAGTTCACAAGCAAACCCAGTCAATTTATGATCAATCAAAATAAAATGTTACTTCATATGATATCTCATAAATTAGTGAATTAGCTAGAAATATCTTTAAAAAACATACTTTGAACATTTTAGAATTAAAATACCACATTTTCTGATGAAGAGGTATTTTTATAGTCGTTTAATGCAAATATCCTCATTTTCACTGAAGGAGCTAATTTTATCAATATCATTGACACCATTTAAAGAGGCCATAGATATATATATACTATATATGGACCGTAGGATGACTTTAATATAAAACTACATGTATTCGAGGATCGAGATTTTCTCAATCCATGATTACAATTGTATATCCCATCGACAATCCAATTTGCCTGAGGTTTTCAAATCTAATTCTTTCAAAGATATTTTTATACAAATAGACACTTGAATCCTTACATGAATGTCTATAACTTTCTAAACAACAACATGCCAATAATTAGATCATAGATGCACTTGTCAGTTTGAAAGCACTTGGGATCCAACATAGACACAGTAACTTTAACAAGAGGAGACAATTCTGTAAGATAAACTATATAATTACAGGTAACATCATACTTACAATTAAGTAGTTACTCCAGGCACTTCTGATGAGCATTAACATAGGTGAATGTAGATTCAGCAAGTATATATTTAAAACTGTCTTTCGTTTTTCAGGAATTTCCACTCCCACAGCAGAAAGTCCATTGACAGAACCTCCCAAATCAGAATAAGATGCATTCGCTAAGTTGCTAAAAAAAGGAGATAAAATGAAGATTAGATATTTCAAAATATCAATACACAGCCTTCACAAGACATTAAAATTGTTGGACTTGTTGACTGGACACAGTGGATATATACTGATCTGTATGACAGTATTTATTTATTTATTTATTAAATTTTGGAATGGATTTTTCCCTTTATTTGTATCAATTTAATGGGTCAAAGGGATATAGGCAGATATATAAGATACATATATAGGTATATAGTAGATAACAGAGAGTTTAAGCATATAGTAATGATAAGCATACAGAGAATTAAAAATAACTTAGAAATCAGAGCTTACGTCTAAAAAACAGCATCAAAGTTTCAGATCAAAGTCAATTTAACGAAAAGAGAATTTTCATGACTTGTCATAACAAAAAATATTTTTATTTTATATCACTGCATAGTCTGAAAGCTTCCAATGATTTGTTTTTCAAAATATCACTTCATGCACTGAGCATCAACATTAAAAACATGATCCATAATTATATACAATCAAATGTACTTCAGATCTCAACCAAGACTCAGCTGATAACCCAAAACTCTTTCTAAAGAACTAATTATCTTAATTATATTTAAATTGTCTCAATGAACCTATCATGTACATTTATTTATCTGACAAAACTTAAAATGAATCTGATTAAGATTTTGTTTCATATACTGTAATACATTTAACAAGTTCACTAATTTAAGAATCAACTGAGCTTCAATTAGGAAAAATATTGATGCAGAAGAATATTTCATAAAAATAAACAAAAGACGGTATAAAAATGATAAACACATGCAATAAATGAATAAACTGAATATTATTTATATACTAAATATTATACATGTATGTAGATTCTAGCATTAATTCGTTAATATCATCTGGAAGGGAGTGTAGTTTTAGCAGCATCAGATACAGAATCTAAAACAAGATGTCAGAACCACCACCAACAAATAAAAGAGATTTTATTTCATATTGATTTTTAAAAAATATCTGATAATCATGAAAATAATTTACCTGGATAAGTGGTTGTTTACAACCAATAATAAGGTATTATAAACTTTCTGGTATTTTAAGTCTTTTATTTGACAAAATTTGTGTTCTATATGGCTGTCATAAACCTGTAATGTCATTTTTCTCACATCTAATATCATTCTTTATCGTTTTCTATTTGGCTGAAATTTAGGTTGAAATCATATTACCATATACCCACAAGAGCACATAACTCTGTCAAATGCATGGATGAGTAAATATCAACTGAAACACTTAGGAAATGATGTGGATCACAAGCAGAAGAAACTTTATACTTGTAGGAATAAAGATATACAAACAAAAGTAGGACAGACACATTACAGGAAAGACAAATACAAAACAGAGAAATCAAAAGAAATGAAGAATGCTCAATAGTTGTCCAGAAAAAGCTTCACATCATCGAGAGATGTACATGACAATAATAAAAAAAAATACCAGGATAGTGGTGTATAAAAAATAGATACAGAAATAATAAATTAATCAGGTAATTAAAAGTTTCTGAATTTGGATCAATATCAACAGAAATTAGGTTGAAAGGCACTGTGGTGGGTGATGATGATAATGGAAGTCAGGTGGAAATAAATCAATATTCCAGGTGTGAAAAATGTGTCGAGACTGTCGACAGTGACACATACATCCCAACAAGTCACAGGGTCACTGTATGAAGGGAATGGGGAAAAGGTCATTATCGTAACAATTAACAAGCTATTTATCAAGAGATGAGACGATTTTAGTGTTATCAACAGCATTCAGTTTGGCCTACTAATATCTGGAATATTAATATGGCTCTACAGGCGTTTCATATATCAATAAATTCTCAACCAATGAAATTAATATTTCTTTAACATTTTTTCTTAACATTGCTTTTAGATAGCTGTCTTGACACTTAACTTCATCACAAAAATCATAATGAAGACGTTATTTAATTCAATAAATAATTTAATTATATAAATATATTTTAAAATTCTAAAATGGTCTTATAATCATTCAACCCCTAACATAACTATGAGATTGACTCTTTTTGACTATATTTAATTATATAAATATATTTTAAAATTCTAAAAAGGTCTTATAATCATTCACCCCCTAACATAACTATGACTCTTCTAAGTTAACTTTAATGGAAAAGCTCATTATGTTTCAGGCAGGTACGTCACTCTGGTCTCCCATACATAATGGTATATTTATATATATTACTAACTACAAGCTATTAAAACATCGTATTAATACAATATGATAGTTTGAAGTTGGAGTTATGACAAGTTGAACCTAATAATCAAATTATATATATTTATATGTAATTAATAAAGATGCTAACAGGAAAGCAGAACACATTGACTCTATTAGGGTATTCTTTACTTGCATATAAGGATTATCTGCCCTTGCGAGTAGATTGTGACGTAATGTGTTTGTGAGCTAAACGTAACATCAGAAAAAACAACATTATTTTTGCTCTCAAAGACATGACTTCACAAACGATGCTCAATGCAAGGGCAGGTAACTCTGTAATGCACAAAGATGAAAAAGATATTACCGGTAAGTATTTCTAATCTATAAATAGACTGTGCGTAATAACATGCACCAAAGTTTCTACGATACGACAGATTCTGCAGGGAGAAGATACCGACTACCTAGATAATCATTTAAGCAAAAAAAAGATTTGTTTATACAGAAGAGACTAGATCAGCTATATACCCGAGAAATGATGGATCACGGTGAAACATCCTGGGAAACAAAAATCAAATTAGTTCAATGAAATGTCGCTAATTTTAAAATTTAGTGGACTAAAAGCTGAAAACTTATATTTGGTCATTTATTTAGCGACTGGCTCATCAATGATTTTAAGACATTTAGAGAAGACTACAATGTATTTAACTTTAATTTTGAATTTGTGCACATGTGTCTGTACTCTTAACATCAGCAATTCAACTTCAATACCAGATCTACATAAAAAATAATGTCAATATCATTTCTCTTTTCAATTTTTCAGTTGTAAACTCTATAATGCTTTTAATGTTTGATACAATTTCGTCAATAGGACCATGTGAATTTCAATATTCTACCATGCAATATCATTACAATATATTATAACTTTTTGGGTGAATTACCATAAATCAATAACTATATATATGTTTTTGTCACATGCAGTAGATATATAAGGCATTCTATTCTTTTCATCATTCACTTTATAATACATAATGTGCAAAACAGACACTTTAAATTCAAAAACATTGTATAATATTAACTTATAATTCAATCAATGATGCAAGAATGTATCACATGTACTCTTGCATCAGGTTTGCAAGCTTATTAACACTATGATGATTATTATTCTATTTATTTCTCAAAAATATTCATTATCAAAATTTTTGATCTGTTTTGCGAATTATATAACTATCTATGAAAATGAGTAATTAAAGGTAACAATATAGAAGGAGCATTCTATTCCTTGATATAAAGTGTGTAAAAGTTCCCTTGACCTTGAACAGAGTGATCAAGGTCAAGGGCAGAGAGCAAACCAATCCCTGCAAGTGTGGAAGTGTAACCTACCTGACACTTCGAGTAAAGGTTGGTTCGCTTTCCAGTGCAGGTGTACCGGACCGCGATGGAGGTCGCAAGTTACTGGTGATAGAGGAACGGCGAGAACGGGTAGCTTCATGCAGGGACGGAAGAGAACCCCTTTGACCCTTTGACCCTAAGATCTCCTGGGGACTACTAGTATCCAGTGTAATATCGGGAAGAGGGATTTTTTCTTTCTCGGGATAGGAAACCTCTTTGCTATCAAACATATTCGCACTTTTCACACTATCTTCAAGAACAGTATCTTTTTTACTACAGAATGGAAAAATTAGATTTTTTCTGTTTTTGAAACAAACTAGACTTAAGCAACAGAATGTTGGTTTTTCATCATCAACTTCCACAGTGCCAATAACCTTGGAATCAGTACTATGGTCTATGCCTATGTTCACAGCAGACTTTTCCTCACAAGTACCATTAACTATAGTTTGGGGGGTAGAGTTTTCAAAAGCATTATTTTTGGGAACCATCTGTGGAAGAGGACGATTTGATCTTACTGACCCAGAAAGACTTAAGTTTTCTCCACTGATGCCCTTTTGACTAGAGTGGTCACTATCCTTATTTACACTTTTGGAATTGGTGGGATCGGGTAACTCTCGCCTCTTATTTGAGGAAGTCCGTTGTAAGGAGGAAGAAAAAGAGTTAGAGAGGCCATTATTCTCCTCTATGTCCTCTAAACCATCCTCCTCCAATTCCTCTTTCAGAGATTTCAGCAGTGTTTCATCATTACTTTCACCTAGCACTAAACGATTCTTTTTCTTCTTGATACTACTCGGTTTGCCGTTGGATCCAATGGACCCACGACTGTCTGGCCGACTGACTTGAAGGCTTGACATGCTTTGAGTTGCGTAGCCATAGTCTTCTGACCAGTTCGTATTTTCCTGAGAGGATATAAACCCAAGGGGTGTTGATGCATTTGACCGATCGCCATGGAGATCAGACACTGAACCTGGCCTTGGAGATTTGCGCCCCTTTCTCAGAGATCTCCTTTTTCCACTCTCGGTTGTCCAATATGTCACAGCCAAGTGTTGAGTATTTTCTCTTTCTTCTCCACTGAGGAATTCTGGGAAATCATTTACCTGTAGAAAAGACGTAAAATGTTACTATTTCACATAAAGAACAACTATCTGGCTTATAAAAATCCTCACAGATTATTGATCTGGAAAATAATGTTGAAACAAATAGACAAATTTCTAGGTAGAACAAATGACAGGGCTGTATTTATGCTTTTGAAATTTATTGTTATTCAGAATTTTTTTGCCATTTTTTTCAGATATAGACTCGCTTGGATTATACAGGTTTTTAAAATCAAGAAATAAAATGTCAGTCAAGTCAGAATAGACAGGGGTTGGAATAGACAAGGGTCGTTTTTGACAGGTTACAAATTACATTTACAATGTACAGTTGGTTATATCAGCACACCTGAACATGAACAACTCATGATCAGTCAGCTAGGAAAAAACAGATTCATTTCATCAACTCAATGAAGCAATTATCATCCTATATATAGCTACCGTATCTTTAGTATCATTTTTACCCATAACATTGTGATTAACTATTTCACCCCTAAAATTCATAAATTGGACTATTCCAGCCTTTGAAATATAAGAATCTAAATGTGGCGAAGGGTTGCAAGATACAAATAGATATTTTGTCAAAGTAATCAATTTAGGACTAACAAGGCTTGAAGCAATGTTTCTAATTAGTTAATAGAGATCACAGAATGTAATAACAAGTTTTTCAGACCCACAATATTAATATTGTGTGTAATCCTCTAATTAATTAGTCTCGTTTAAATCCTAAACAGAGCCAGACAATTATTCAAGTAGCTATTTCTATACCAAGCCTTTTAGATTAATTTGCTCATCATGGTTTAGTCTCTCCAGGACATCTCCGGGAACACAGTAGATAGAAATAGACATTTAATTACAACATATCTCAATCTATTTATGGCTATATTTGATCAATACCTAAAACGCATCACATTTCTGTCTGGACATGCAATGTTATCTGACATTACTGAAGTGATGTACCCAGTACCATGGTAACATGACAACAATAATGGCCGCCTCCCTAATGATGGTAGTTGTATACATATGATCTCCATGGTAACTATACACAATGGTTATCACCTAGTTTGTTAACCAAACAAACTGATAGTGCGCTGCTAATGGAAACACAATATGCATCCATGTTATATTATCACATATACACTTCTTCCGTTTATATTTGTTATTTGCAAGTCATCATGACTACCGTCCTGTCTCGTTATACCGCCATCTTTCGGCTAGGGCTATTTCAGCCTTATAAAGAGATTACCAGTAATGTTGACAAAAATGAACCATAAAAAATTGAATGCAAATCTCAATTTTTGTTAATTTTATTTTAAAGTATGAAAAGGTATGAGTTTGTATATATATTTTATTTTCTAATGATTTAGATACTTTGACAATACAACCTTTAATTAATTATTAATTATCTAGATTATATTGATATGATCATTGGACATCAATCTCCCTAAAGTTACAATGTCTTCTTCCTAACAGGAAAATACTTGTGCTATTTGGTTATATAAAATGCCAATAGAATCAGGAATGTATTAAGATAATTGGAACGATTGTATTACCAAGTGGCAATATGCAAGGGTGGAGGGCTATTTAGAACAAGAGCTGTTAGAGAACAGCAAAGCTTGCCTATTCAGAAGAAGTTGATGTTCAAGTATTTACTATTTAAACAAGGAAATATGACAAATTAACAAACTCAAAAACCCCCTAAAGGGCCCCAAATTGGTTGTATTATCACGTTCAGCATCCATACACATTAGGAAAATAAAATCATAAACATTTATGATGACTTAAGCATAAACAATAGACAAAATAGAAACTTGCTCAAAAACTTTAACATGGAAATATGACAAATTAACAGACTCAAAAAACTCTAAAGGGCCCCAAATTGGTTGTATTATCGCGTTCAGCATCCATACACATTAGGAAAATAAAATCATAAACATTTATGATGACTTAGCTTAAACAATTGACGAAACAGAAACTTGCTCAAAAATTTTAACATGAAATTGGACGCTGAGATGACAATATTAGCTCCCCCTATTCTTCGATTAGGCGAGCTAAAAAGGAATTATGCAGAAATCCGATCTGTGGCTGCATTTAGGGTTGGGTTGTTTAATTAGTACTGTTTGGTGTTGAGGGACCTCTATATAAACCAGGATATGTCAAAATAATAATGTCCCTCTTGAATATAACCACATTGCATCCATTAGATTTTTCTGTGTGTATATCAAACAAGAGGCCAAGAGGGCCTGTATCGCTCATCTGGTTAATAATGCTAAGTAGTGTTCTGAATACTAACAGGTTCATTGTTTCTAAAATTTCTGAAGGAATCTGTTCCCCTTCCCCCAAGGATATTTGTGGCTAAATTTGGTTACAATCGATGAAGAACTCTAGGACAAGTAGCGATTTACAGGATTTACCTCGCTCTATTTCCCCTATTGGGCCCTGCCCCTCTTGTCCCCCAGGGGGGGAGGGGGGGTCAATGCCAAAACTTATACAAGTTCTGTTCCTCTTCACCCAAGAATGTTTGTGGCCAAATTTGGTTACAATCCATGCAGAACCCTATGACTAGAAGCGATTTAAAGGAAATGTTGACAGACGACGGACGCCACGCCATGACATAAGCTTACCGGCCCTTCAGGCCTGGTGAGCTAAAAATATTGTTTCAGTTAAAATCAATTCCAGAGCTCGAATAAACATCATACATGAATGACTACAAAACGGCATAAAATGTAATAATAACTTTTTAAAACCATTTGTCATGCAAACAAGATACGCCTGAGAATAAATATAAGTACATTAGCACTTTACATCATGACCTTGTTAATAATTTATAGACCGAGTTCACTAATGATCTTTTAAATTGAAGCTTAATGTTTAAGTGTGGTTTATGGCATTGAAAGACTGGAATGGATATATTTCTGTTGTACTCACTTAGGCATATACGTATGCGTATACATACACACATATATAATATACATCTTGTTAACATATATAATATACATCTTGTTAGAGGTACGAGAGTTTGTGTAGGGCCGTGTGCAAAGCAGCCCAGAACCTCTGGGAGCCAAGTCACGTGATCGGTCAGATTTCGCCCAGGGCTGACCAGCAGCAGAACCAAACCATAATTAAAGAGTTTTCGATATAGGTTGTAATGCTACATAACGCAGTGCCAAAATACAAACTTATTAAGGCTTCAATCTAAATTCTATATATGTATGTACCAACATATTTGTAGGTCCCAGTTGTTCTAAAGGTGATTAAAATTAATGACAAATTTTAAATTAAGATAAGGTGATTTCTTTTAAAGCCAACATGACAATTTTCAAAGTAACATTTTTGAAGTCCTTCATTATCATATTTAATACCTACTGCAGCCAACTTTAGAGACAATGCATGTATCACAGGTTTTGCATTTTGTTTGAAAATATTATTTCAAACAAAATTTTCCGCTAAAAATCTAAAAGAAATGACTAAATATAAAGTATACGATCTACTCATATAATTTATGAATAAAAAAAAATAGAATATTTAACAAAGGCTAACCTTTTTTAGGCATGTTTGTGCAGGTAGTTTCAATATACAAATTTTCAAGAAAATTGGGCTGTGGGCAGTTTCTATGGGATTTTTAACATTAGCTTGAACACCACCTTTAAAATAAGCAGTTCTAGTCTTTGAATCAGAATAGTTCAAATGAACATGTCTTCAGGGGTGTACACGTGGAGTTAAGCCAGAGTTCCCAAAAGAAAACTAGAGATGCAGAGCCAGTAGAAGAGCGTCTGGACACCAGTACTAATTGGCCACTACGGCCCTTATAAGTGCTTATTGGTACTAAATATATTAATGACTTTTTATTATATAGTATATATACCAGTTCTGATTCTTGATGTAAGATTTTTCTGAGTGTTTGACAGTATAAGAATTTTAATCTTACCAATAGGTTGAGATTCACTGTGTCACAATCTCAAGAGGATGACTGATTGTTTTTCTCTCTAACTTTAAATGAATTAAAGAATGAAGTTGCAAATTTGGTTTTGAGAGTGAAAATATAATATATTTTGCAATACACTTTTTATCAACTGGCTTTTCTCTCTCTCTATATATATATATGGCTTAAAAGACATCTAATTGATGAAGACTTCTGTAAATATTATTCAAACATGTTTTGACATTTAAGCAGTCTTGAAAATGATTCAATTCAAAGTTAAATTTTACATACGAAACAGCTAATCTAATAGTATGTTTTCACCATATATACGAAATTGCATTTTAAGTACACATACAAAATTTGTGACATTTAGAATGTCAAGCCAAATTCTGTGTAATTGAATTCATGATTCTGAAAGTCAATAATAAGCAGTCAGAACATTTCAAAAGGCTGATGTTGTCATTTCCTTTTGGAAAATATTGAACACTAGCTGCCATTTAACTTACATATAACACGGAATCATCAATTGATCTTTTTACATGTAAGACCGGATATCATATTAGGTTGTCATGGCTTAAACACAATTATACCCTGTCTCTATTTACTGTGGTTAATGTGTCCTGAGACTGTCTATATATAATATATAGCTATAGGTCTTTGATGTTGCGTTCAATACAAGTACATCATTACTACACTTCATTAGACTGTATAAAAGAATCAATCAATTTTTATCACCAAATATCTTGTAACTATAGTTATCAATGGAGTCATTATAAAACTTGTAACTATTATTTTTAATATTGACTACCTTGCATCCAATTTTATTGATGGGATAGAGAATTGATAAGGACATCTAGTCTCTCTTTCCATTTATCTATTTTTTATATATAGGGTAATCATATGCATTAAAGTTTATAAACCTGGCAATCAAGTTTGAGATTTATCTTTTAATTATTAATGAAAACAAATAAACCACCACAGGGCAAGAAACTTATTTTGAAAACCACTTGCCCGAATTTGAGATATTAGCCTAATTTAATCCAAAACAGGGGAATTAACATTAAAACCGGGCAAGTTTACACCAATTTTCACTTGCCCGGGGGCATATTTTACTGGTCTCGGGCCATCAGACCCGGGATATTTCTTGCCCTGCACCAACAGTCAGAATTAAGTGTTTACAAAATATGATATCATAAAATTGTCCATGATTGTCAAGCCAATTGAATAAAACAATACCATGTATTCAAGAGTTTTACACATTTTTTCCACTTCACATAGATTTGTATTTTATAACTTTATAAAATAAGGAATATGTGAATGTAGAATTGTCCATTGCTGTATATCTCTCAAGGAATTTACAGGTGCTCTAGAGTAGACACAGTGTGATAGGTTATTTCCCTTTGAAACCTTTCAAATTTTATACAATATGTTAAATCTGTAGATTATCTCCCCCTAGTAATCTATTTAGCACTCTACACTCTGCCCAACATTTTAGATTATCTCCCCTTATGCACTACATTGTACCTGGTTTTATATGCAATAAATGTAGTAGATTAATCTTTGAAAATTATCTCCCCCTGCTTAACTATCTAATCATCTACATATGGTTAAACTTTGCGAATTATCTCCTTTTAACAGATTCTGAGAGCTGTATCTAGTATATTCTACAGTATGTTTAACTGTAAATTATCTACCCTTAAAAACTATTCCCTTTTTGGAACTCGCTGGTACTCTATTTTAATAATTGAATCTGAAAATTGCCTTCACAAGTTCAGGTCCAAGACTCTAGTGAACTTTTACTTTTTCTCGTGCTATATATTTGAGATTATCTCCCCTTGTGTTCTAACACTGAAAATTTATCTCACCTAAAGAAAAGGCCTTGGTATCCTGTACTCGGTAAATTCATGTTCAACATTATGAATTATCTCCCCTTACTTTTGTTACAGGAATTAACCATTACCGACTTTTAAAGTATAAATCCAAATCGTGAGTGCGTTTATTGTCTACATATGGTAGTAAGCTTTGATCTGATAATACACCTGATTTTCCTCAATGGACTATTGTCCTTTTATAATACTCGTCAGTCTAAAACAGGTATACACACTGAGCTAATATTTGTATAGTCGTATGTTTTTTTAACACCGTATTTCATACACAACTAGTATTTAATATTACATATACCACATTACACACAAATACTGTACCTATATGTGTATAGAAATTTGTGAACTATCAATATGACAAGTTGAATAGTATGTCAAAGAGAAATTAAATAGTTAAGTTGTCCAGTTTTTGGTCCAGAAAAATTGAACGTCAGGTTCTGTGTATAATGTTAAGTGTATATAATAGTACTGTCTAAATATTGGTTCACCTGTACTTGAACAGATATATAGAAGACCAGTTGACAGTCACTAACAGGAGTGTCTACACATAGTCACTATATACTGTAAACCTTGTTGTACTCACTGACAAGAATTATATTCAATGTTTTAACTTTTGTATAAATTACAGTCAATTGTGCAATACCTTTAGCTAGTATAGTAAAACTTTATTAAATTGAATCAGTTGGTATTTAAATTCTGACACAGAAGTATAGTTATTCTGTAATGTAGTTCAGTAACAAAGGTTAATACGGGAGTTTCGAGATCCCAAAATAACATGCGTAAAGTACAATTTACTGTCGATTAGTCCCACCATCCAGTGATTATGATGTCATCAATTGACGTATGTTTCGTGACATCATAATCACCGAAAGGTGGGACTAATCAACTGTAAATTGTACTTTACCCACGTCATTTTTGGATCTCGAAACTATCGTATTGCTGCAATACAACAATGCATATTGATAATGTATGCAGGGAATGATTGAGATACAAGAAATATATATATACAAACTGAACAAATTCAGGTGAAAGTTAATTTTGTGTGTGCAATCAACTTTTTGAAACAGCGAAAAAACAGTATATATCAAAATGACAATAAATCTAAAATCATAGTAAAATGTCATTTTGTTGTGAAATATTAATAAGTTGATATTTAGGGAAGGAGATTTTCTTCTTGATTTTCTTCTTGAAATATTCACATTTCTAAAGCATTATATTCTCAAGAATTTTGTCACCTCGTACCAGCAACTGAGCATGATCAATACTTGAACAGTCAAGAGTATTACCTGGTATTCAAAGTAGGTGACATCAGTACACAAGTGTATGTAGCTACTGCTGTTTTAATGGAAAAGAATATTTCACTTGTGATAACTAAAACGGTATTTAACCCCTTTTCACCGCGAAAGTGAGCTGACATACAGACCTTTATTTACTGTTCATAGATCTGCTGGTATAGATGCTTACACATAATTACGTACTGTACACATGTGAACTTTGTTTTTGTTTGTTTGATTGATTTTTACAACCCATCATCATCTGGAGTCATTTAATTAGGGTAAAACTACAAGTCATGCATTAGTTTTATAAACCCAAATTGAAGATAAATAATGGTTGCATCTAAAGATCAGGATATAAGACATAATTAAGCAATTATAACCTAAAACAGATTGTAAATTTTGATTTTACACAAAGATTATTTGGAATAAAAATTATGTATACATGTCACCAGAAATTTCTGTTTTCTGGGGCTTCTATAGATGGATCTTTGATATGAAGCTCTTAATGACTTCAGCTTCCAGACAGATACAGTATAGTCATTATATGGTATTTGCCATAATTAGTGCCCAGAGCACTTAAGTAATTGTAACGATCAAGGAAGAATATGAGAAGGATAATTCACAATGGGTACTGGGCAAGTGCAACGCAGGAGCTTTTGTGTTTGTGCACCGACCGCAGCCTTTGATTTAGCTAGCGGGTGCCAGACTTACAATCTTACTCTCTGAAGAGGGCTGTCATTTCATGAGCTTTTGTAATTCTTTAACGAAAATTTAAGACATTTCTTCTAAATCTCATCTAATTGCAAGTGCTAAATGTTGTGAAATTTCATTAACTTTACATTGGTGTTTCGTTTGACTCGATAAGACAAGTATTTGTTGAGAAAAATGGTTTTTATTCCCTGTTCATAAGCATCTCTTGTGGTGTTTAGTAGTGTAAAGAGACAGTGACGAATCCTTCTCACTTATAAATCCTTGTAACGATGAACCAAAATGTAAATTTGTGGATGAAAAAAGTCAGACAAATTTTAGTGTTAATATTTTTAGGTTCAATGATATTTTCAACTTATTGAAGTTGATGACTACCAATTAAAATAAAATAATCATTGAATAGGTGTAACTGTTAGAAATATTTAAAAAAAAAGTTCTATCCTTTGCTATAACTTATTCCACTTTATACATTGTACAGTTATACACTTATCCTGGTGGACTGTAAACAAAATCAATCTGACCACATTACAGAATCTGACCACATTACAGAACAATGTGACTCTATCACCATCTGTTTACCTGTGCGTCCAGTGTATAACAATAGGCCACCTAATGACAATAGGCTACCTGTTGTCTTGTTTGCACTTGACTTACCAATTCCACAGCAACGATGTCTTTCAAATGTACACTTTCCTGGAGATTCTTAGGCGGATTTTCCGTTAAATAAATGGACTCATCACCCAGGATCACATATTTGAATGCCTTGTTTTCTTTTTCGGACACAACTATACATGATTCGTATGCCCGTACACGCTCGAAAGCTTCGTCTGTGAGATTTCGCTTCAAGTAACTTTCTAATTTCGTGTTCTTTTTAAACAGTGATTCGGATCCACTTCGCGCCATTCATGCCCCTTGTTTCTTGATTTCACTTAACATTACATCCACAAAGCAGGGGGTTTATGATATGACATGCTTTCCATGTAAGTCGTCAACATTTTCACTCTCATTCCACCATTCGTTGACACCGCTGCCAAGCACTTGCCGCTAATTTGGTATGCAGGAAGTTGGGGTAAAAGGTCGTATAATTCTTTCGTACCGAACGCCACAGAAGAACTAGATAACAAGGGGAATAACTCGTTAATTAATTTCATGCATTGCACTTGGCTTCAGGTTGATTTTCACGAATACTCATTTCTCCATATATTTCCTAATCGTGGACGAAAAATGTGTTGTTGTTGTTTTTAAAATTTATTTTGATACTAAATATTATTCTCTGTGATAAGTAACTTTATTAACTAGGCATATATTTATTTTTTATTAACACATCAATGTCAGCCCGTGAATACAATATTCTGAAAACAAATATTCCATTCATATGAGAGATATATGTTAATTCAGAATTCGGATTTGCCAGCGTTAGTTGCGAACTGATATGGAAAAGAATCCCAACGAATTCGCACAGTTTGCTAAAAAAAATTCCGAGCTTTTGGTCCTATATTTTAAAAGATATTTTTATTTCACATGTTGTTTTTTAATTCATTGATCATTGGAGTTATAAAATAAAGAATAAAGAACTAAACAAAACTTCCTCACTCTATTAGCGTGAAAACTACCTAACTATCTACAAATAGAGTTGTATAACAGTGCACAGTATACCAATTTGATAAAACAAGTATGATGCAGACGAATATATTGTTGTATGGAGAACTTAAGATATTTGTATACTATTGATCAATTATTCTAAATGAATAATTGATATGGTTTTTTTTTTTTTTTTTTTTTATTGAGAAATGTATTTTGTATCAAAATAACGCACACTACCAGTAACATAATCAAAGGATCAATTAATTCATTTACATAATGGCGTTTTGATTATATCTTGATTTACTTCATTTTGCTTCAATTTTTAGTTTTGTTCAAATGCATAATCAGCTGCAGACACATATTAAAAACTAAGGTAATCGTTTTCTACCATCAAGATGTAAACAACAGTTGGTATAATCATTGTCGACCGCTGATACAAATCACGCAATTCCACACAATTCTAATTTGAAATCGATTTAACAAACTCAATGCTAAATAAACGTTCGAACGCAATAATTTTATTTATTTCATGTCCGCTCCCAACCACCGTACATTTGGGTTTCATAGTGAAAATAAACTATTTCTTAGCAGAAACTTTAGGGAAATTAGCCATTCAAAATATGCCAATTCTTCTCCACCCATCAATGATTTAATTTAAATATGTTTGAAAAATATCATTGCAATATTGTAATAAAATTCTTTGACAGCTTCTACAATCATCCTCAGTTGTACTATAATTATCAGCAGTGTTTTGAAAAAAAAATAATGAAGAGCGTTTGTGGCCCTTTAAGACCCTTGTATTGTGGGTCTGGGGGTCTTCCCCAGCAAATTTTGAAAATTCGAATGTTTCTTAATGTTTCTAGGAGACGATTATCAAAATCAATTATTTTTTATCCAAAATGGATAGAAATCTGAAGCTGTGGTATCTATATTCATGCAGCTCTAACAATTCAAATTACAGGTGAAAGCGAATGTTTATTAAAGGACTTCTTTCACGAACAATGAAAAGCCGATTTTATTAAAACTAAATGTAATAACATGTAGCAACATTAAGGTCAACAACTCAAAGTGAAATGCTGCACAAAATGTCCCATAAGCCGGCTGTATGGTCAAATTAATGTTGCTTAGTGGTATTTTACAGGGTTCCTTTTTCATCAAAAACGATATCAAAATCATTATTATGTCGACAAACTTTATTATTATCTTAAGATTATAAATAAGTACATACATGTATTTCTGATCACAAATTTATCGGTAAATGGTAACAAATAAAATGTCGGCTACATTTTTCAGACACGCCTATGGTGGTGACACGTTGTGTGAAATATTCAAACTTGCTCGCTGTCCGTCCCATTACACACTGTGGTTCGAACTTCTTGTATGCCGAACCCTGTCCCTTGCTCGTAAGTAATGCAACTTTTGGCTAGAAACTGCTCAAATCGCTCTGACAGTAGTGTGTTCCTTATTAGGTGAATTGTCCTTGCCTAAAAATCATTTTATCACCTTCTCAGTGCCTTATGTAGTTCATTTGTTTAAGTGCGTGACTTTGGCTCGGGTATGGGTACAGAGTTAATATTGTACCTGCTTAAACGTATTGATCAACGATTTGATATGTCCAACGATTTTAATTAAAATACTTAACAATGTTGTGGAATTTTGTCAATGTTTTACGTTATATGTTTCATAAGAAATGTAGACACAATACATTTATGCTTATAGTTTGCTTATTGGTTATGTAAAAGAATTTTGCTCTGAGTTGAATTGTCTATTATTAAAAAAAAAAGTGATTCCCCAACTTTCAGTTTGAGTACACCAAAATTTTTTCTTAAAATTTGGCTCGTTACCTGAAGTACAGATGGTGAAAATTTCAGAAAAATCTAAGTTTACAAATTTCAAGAAAATTGAAAATCCCGAACATCATGGAAGTTTTATTGTTTTGTTTTTGATTTTTTTTAGTTCAAAAATATATTAGCTTTCAGTTTGATCTACTTATAGTCAGTACGAAGAAATACGTCTATCTCAGCATACGTATATTAAAATCAATCCTTACATTTTTAAAAATCTGTATTGATCTGTATCTGTAAAATCCATATTGATCATTGAGACCATTTTAATCAAAATGTATCGTTAGCTTTATTTACAGTGTTGAATACGACTCAAACATTCTGATTAAGCAAAATCAATGTTATATATCGTAAAGTAAAAGCACTTTTTACAGGAATAAACAGCAACCATTGAACCGTGGTAGTTTATCAATGAAATATTGGGTTAATCAACTTAATTTGTCCATTTCATAGCACTAGTAAGAGACAAACTAATCTTACACAAAGAAATATATGCGAATAGAGTTACCTCCCCTATTATACACCGGAAGTAAATAAAAAATAAAGTGGAGAAATGAAACTGCGTTTAAAACTCGGTCGGGAAACGAAGATTCAGGAGTTTGACGATACATGCGTAGTTTCAAACATCTACCATGTAGTGCAGGAATTGTTTCCGCATTTAAATGGGTATAGTATATTTACTGAAGTTCTTTTCTTGAAAAGAGTCAATGTCAATGATGTCGGTTACGAGAGGTTTCGATGATATCAGGGAGATCAGAGTACATTGACGATAGTGGAAAACAGAGTCATGACTATTTACCACTAAAAAAAAATTTTCTCAGGGGGGGGGAGGGAAAATCACCATTAAAGTTTATGATTGATCTCTCCCATTGCGATAAAACGTTTTTTACATTTATCTTCTGTTTTGAACAAAGAAGAGGACTCCAGTTTTGTGATGATCATCATCCATTCTCTATACATGTAGCTATAATGCTGTAGGAAAAAAAGGATATTTCGCCTATGACTGGCTGACTTTTCTGAAGTGAAATATTTTATATACATATACAGTTGTTTCATGCCTGATCAGTCAACAGTCGAAACTCTTTCCCCAAGGTGTTGGGACCAACCAAATGAACTGTTTAAAACAGTTTATAGGGTTGGTTCCTGCACAGAGGTAGATCTAGAGAGGAAAGAGTTTTGACTGTTGGCTGTTATGACATGAAGCAACTATTTTGTAACAGTACTAATATAACCTAGCTGAACCACAGTCACAGCATCTTGCGAGAAAGACATTTGTCAAAAAAATATTTGGGTTTGGTACATCAGTGTTTATGACATCAACATGTAAATTTAATTATGATGTCAACATTCAAGCACATACAAATTAAAGAGTTCCCCACCGATCAAAAGTTAAACTATTGACTGGCCAATAGTTTCTGAGGATTTGTACATTTTCAAGCAATTTTGGGTGAAAAGAATCGAAATTACTTCGATTCATTTATAAAGAGAGTCAGCTACATTTACCGGTACATGTATGTATACATATAGAATTATACCAGACAGCAATGCAATCTGACAAAGATCTAGACTCGTTTTTTTACAAAACACCTGTTCACAGTCTGAAAATTAATTGCTGGAACAACATTTTGTCCAAAAAAAATCTCACTGATGACTGATGAGTCAGTCTTAACTTACTATGTTCATCAATTACTGTTGTAGATTCCATTAATATAGCTGTACAGCAATAAATGAACTTAATAACCTGTACTTGCATTGGTACATGTACTCTAAAACAGCATATAGCAGAATCAAATAAATCCCTTCCTTTGATACAAAATGTAATATAATTGTAGTTTGGAGGGTCATTGGATGAAATTTACCTGTACATTGAACTCCTTCTTAAAGTTCTACATACATATATCTGTTTTTAATGGATTGAAATTTGTTTCAGAGTTTGGTAATATATACTTTTAACTGCTAGTTTGCATGGTATCAATTTCCTTTGTTCCAGCGAGTTTATATTAAGTCTAAACAAGAAAGATTCCTTGGACATAAACAAAACTCTTGCTAGCCAGGGAATTGTATCTGGGGACCTGGTTTATGTTGTAACCACAGACAATGATGATGCCATCGCTCCAGTCTCTAAACCCCAACTTCTGTCTAAGGATTGGACAGACTCAGTTCAACAAACTTCAGGTGTTGGTGGCCATGGTAACTTCACACAGACTATACGCACAGGGGCAACATCAAAGTCCTCTGAAGGGCAGACAACTAGCAGAAAAAACGTTTCAGGTCCTAACCAGCAATCTACTTCTGGTGCTTCATTGTTGACGGAAACTCCTGATGATGATGAACAGGTGTCAGAAATGGACACACATGAACATGTAGATCTGAGTGTTGTGAACAGATATCTAAATGAACCTGTGTTGTGTCGAGAGAGTCATGGAGAAGTTGTACCAGCAGTACTCAGTGATATGTATCGGAGTGCTGGGGTCACCTGTTCTGCTGAGGCCATGTGTACTGTCCTACACGTACTGTTGTTAGAGACAGGCTACACTACCGTTAGAAAGGTAATATTTGTAAAAAAAAAATATAGTTTTGTTTTAATTTTGTATTTGTTGATGGGTTGGAAATAAATCTGATAAAGAGATAGACTTTGCTTTGAGGCGGATGTTTCATTCATATGAGATCTTATTTAAAGTTTACTTGAGACCTGAGCTTTCAAAATTAATCAGTGAATAGAAAATGGTTAAATTTGTTACTTTAACTTTGATATAGCAATCATGTTTTTTTACTTCTTCAGAAAGTTCCTGACGGTTTGATTTCTGATGACCGTGTCTCTCGGACAAATCCTGTTGTTGGTAGTACATGTACAAGCTCTGACGTCCTGCGCCAGACAGACAATGCAGACAGTACTAGCTCTGATGTTCCAGGCCCTGACAATCCCGAAAGAGAAATGCCAGAAGGATGGCGAGACAAGCCTGGACAATATTGTCTGTGTTATAACCATGTACAGACTAATTGTACTGAGACAACACCATGTTATGTTGTAACCTGTGTACCTATGGGCTCAGTCCTAGTAGTGCACGGTAAGGGTAAAAAACATACTTTACAAAAACATACAAGGAGATTCACTTAATTTGAAATTGGTTATATTGAAGTAAATTGGTTATATTGAAGTATTGTTTAATATGAAATGAAATATAATCATTGTTCACACATATGCTTTGTCTTTCCCCTTGGTTATATGGAAATTTGGAAAATTTGAAGAGATTTCTCATTTCTCAAGGACTTTAATATAACCGGGTTCCACTGTAACAATATTTCAGGAGAAGACTAAGATTGGCTATGCCTGATGTCTAATACTATTGACACTTACATCGATTCAAAAATATTTCAAACATCTTTTTGTCAATAAAATATTTGGAGATTCAGAAATATTTCAAAATTGATATGGAACAGCCACCTGTCCAATAGAAAATTAAAAAGTGATTATTTCAAATTTAAAAAGGTCTGTATTTGAAATATTTTTATCAGAATTTTTTTCTGGAAATTCATTTGTTCATTTTAACTGTCAGTCTAAAGTATTTAATACTGGAGATGGTAAGTGAAGATTCTTGATATTACAGTTCTATTCCGAAAACAGACAGATTTTTGAATACTAAAAAGTTAAGGTTAATTGTAATCAGTAGTTCTGTGTGACTTAATTTTTTTCTATTTCATATGTCCAGTAATAATAGTTGATGTTGGCTTATATCATAATTATGGTCTTGTATTTCAGGTAAACTGCAGGAAAATGAGGACAAGTGGTTCTGTCATGTTAACCTGAATACAAAGGATTTCATTAGAACAAAAACCACACCTCATAAAGGTATTACCAGCACAATGAGGAGACAATGTCTGTTATTTACACTTGGTAGTTTTCAAGTATTCTTATAAAAAAAAAGTGTTAGTTAAAGATGCTCCACCGCTGACAAATGGTAATTTTTCAATATCAAAAACAGGAGCATATGATTTAGAATTTTTCTTCAGTTACAAAAGTTACTTACTTTACGCTATTACCCCTGTTGAAAAGTTTGAGCTTCTAACTTTACTTCAAGTAAAAAAAAAAAAAATTGCATCCTGAAAAAATTCCGTGGCACTATATATATGGAATGAAGTACTGATTGCCCATGACCCAAAGGCAAAATAAATTATTTTATATTATTTTTTTGTGTTAATTAGGCTTATGTATCCACAATTAAACACTAATTATTGTTCAAATGATGAATATCATTTACGCTCTGTCGGCTTAGCAGCATCTTTAAGTAAACTGCGGTATATGTATGGTGCACAGTGCATGTATTTCAGTATTTGTTTCTTGATTTTGGTAGCTGAAGAAATTTGGAGAACGTGTAGTAACATGCTAATTAAACCACAAAATTTATAAAATTATCATAACTATCTGTTAAATCCTGAGAATTTAAATTTAATATTTTGAAAATTAATTCTTGTTTTAACTTTTCACAGGTGCTGCTGAATGCTACCAAAATCTGGAGAAGTTGTCACAAGTGTTCAAGGATTTAATAGCCCATCCAATGCTACAACACTACAGATCAGGTACACATGTGTTTCTATATTCCAAATCTTTCCAGTTTGTTAAAGGAGCCTGGGTGACCGAGTGGTTAAGATGTCCCAATATATTACTACAAGCCCCTCCACCTCTGGGACGTGGGTTCGAGGGTACTGACAGCTGGTCAGTGGTTTTTCTCTGAGTACTCTGGCTTTCCTCTGCCATCAAACCTTGCACATCCTTACATGACCCTGGCTGTTAATAGGATGTTAAACTTATAAAAACCAAAACCAAATTATTCAAGGATATGATTATGAGACTCTTTCATATAAGGGTATAAAGGACTACCCAAGGTGTCACTAAATAGGTAAAATTGGAATCTTTGCAACATTAAACATGTACTATGCACATTACAGGTTTATTACCATGGGCAGGTCTAGTGTCTGCAATAGAAAGATATGAGGGAAAATAGTTTCTATTTAAAGCACCTATATTTGTGATCTGTATTTCGTTCTTATCTGCTTCTGATATGATCACCATTTCCGAAACAAAAAATTCTGTCATGATCCTTCGTGAAATTTTGTAGTGTTTATCCCTATGTGTACATGTTCGGTTTTGATGCCATTATGACTTGCATGGCCAATTGGAGGCCACCTTGGATTTTGACTACTGATGGCCTTTTACTGCCATGTACATGTACGTGTATCCTTAGAAATATGGTTGTCATATATGAGGTCTCTCTGGTCTTTTCATGTACTGCACATGTACAGGTACTTCAAGTTTTCAGACGGGACCAGAAATCAATATGATAATTAGCTTACCTTTGTAAGGTTATTGATTTCAGAAGTATATTATATCTCGGAAAGATAAAATGCAGTTTGAAAGTGTTTCTTACAATCAAAAGGTTGAGGAAAAGAAAAGATTCGGAATGAGACAAAAATTTGATCAAAAGTATCCCAAACATCGTGCTACAATCTCTTTTAATGTCAACTGTAACACACTTTATTTGTGTGAATAAAACTCTATTTTTTTCCATCACGTACAGAACACGGTCTCCCTCCTCTCTATGGGATCTTTGCAGTTAGCCATGAAGTTAAGGTAGGTTCAATAGCCATATTATTTTATGTTGTCATTAAGCTTCAGTCTTTGATTTGTATAATGTTTCTTACATTTACGATTTATCTAATAGCTCATAAAGATGATAAGTTCATAATATAACCACAGATTGTACAGAGACCTTTATAAGATATGTGTAATACTGCTTGGTGATCAAGGTCTATAACTACCCAATTTTAGAAAACATATGATAATTAATGATTGTTTACAAATTATTTAAGATATCTCTCAGTTTACAGAAAGATAATTTATCTTTAATTTTGTATATGATGCAATTTATATCATGTCATGAGGTGTCTTGAAACATGGCATGGGTTAATACCCAGATTTCAATACCTGAAATACTGTCGTTCTTTCATATACACTCCATGGCTTTAATGTGTAGCTTATTAAAAACTATTGCATGTCAACATTTTAACTTCATAAAACATGTAATGAAAGTTGTGTAGAAAACAGACTAAGTGGTATAATAATTTTAATATGTCAATAGATCATCCATTTGTTCAATGTAGCCCATTGATTCACCCAATCAGAATTTTAGTCTCAAACCACCATCACCATGTCAGTATGGGTGTAGTATGTTTGTTTTCTTGGCACTGATTGGTCAAATAATTTTAGAGAGCTGTTTAATTTTCTTGGCACTGATTGGTCATTTAAGTTTAGAGAGCCATTATGTACCATAACCTGCTTGAATTTATGTTTGATAATCATTGGTTTTTAGCTGAAGATCCTGGGAATGCTGGATGTTGTGAGTTTACTGAATATGTCGGAAACTTGTAAGGAGTTCAACCATTTATGTAAGGACAGATATGCTTGGAGGCGTGTGTACCTGAAAGATTTTGAAAGTTTTGGTAGTAAGTTGAACAGAAATCAGGATGTATATGTCTGTATTGAATTTCTTTATAAACAGAATATCTCTTTGTGCAGTAATTAAAACTTCAAATTTTGTTTTTTTTAAATTTTACTTCAGTATAATTGTTTGTTTAATACTGGTAATAACTGTAAATTGCAAACAATTAATTGAAATTAACATTTGTAAAATTTGAAGAAATCTTTTCATAACTGTTACATATAGTGTAAAACATATCAAATACTGTATAGTTGTTGAATTTTGTGGGTGTCAAATTTTGCGATTTACTGTTTGGAACATATTCGCGGGGGTTTATATTCCCGAATTATCTTCGTAGCATTTGAAAGTGTCATTCATACAACAGGCAATAACATATAAAACCAGTAATTTCATTAATTTTGTGAGGTATTAAATTTCGCAATTTTGGATGGATCTGCGAATATAACGAAATTAAACCCCCCCCCAAAAAATACCAACAGTATATTTAGATCCTGATGTTAAAATGTTGAAATTACCATCGACATTGAAATTAATATTTCTTTCCAGATCGAAATAACAATACCTTGGCACAAGACTGGACCAGGGTAAGTATATAAAGCAAATCAACCCCTTTTCAGCATTAATAAAATATATGAAACTGATGTGGTGTGTCAAGTTAAGATGTTACATGTATACCCCCTGCAGCAAAGTTTGATGAGGGAGGGGGGGGGGGAGGGTGAGTTATATTGGAGTCAACCTTCACAGTAATGTTGGAGACCATGTGTAGATGTGTATGAAAGTTTTGTTTGATAATTTTCTCTGAGCTTAATGAATTTTTGTATGTAAAATAAATATTTAAAACATCTTATCAGATTTATCAGACTGTAAATCACGAAGTTATTGCCCGTTGCAGTAATAATTGTTATCGCTCATTGTAAACTTCATAAAATTAGTAAAAATTTACTGCGCTCAATGAAACTTAATATGCAAACTAACTACATTTATTCTTTATAAAAAATCAGATCTATTTGACAGTAACTAACAGAGTTATTGCCCTTTACAATAATAATTATTTTGGGTATTGTAAACTTAATGTAAATATTTACCGGGCTTTATAAAATTTAGTATGGAGCCTGATATCTGTAAGATTACAAACAAGTTAGAAAATCAGAATGATCGTACAGTGATTTTCTGAATTATTTCCCTTTGTACATGATAACACAACTCTTACTGATGTTATGAAACTCTGTATGCAATCTCCGCTAACATATAGGAATAGTTTTAACAAGGAAATTGTCTGACAGTTACATATAGAGTTATTGCCCTTTGTAAAGATGAAATTTTGTTGTTTGACTCTCAAGGGATTACTATCACTATCATTATATCTGACTCTGGACTATGGCAAAGTAAAACTGAAGGCTCTGTGTATAATAATTTATGCAGTAGATCAGATGGGTTAGTCTGGTCCATTGAATGAAAAGGACGTTAATTGATTGATATGGTACATTGTTAGCTTTGAAGTTTGACGTCACACTTTTGTAGTCTTCAAAGGAAGTCTTTGGAGGCTAATTGGTCAGGTAATTCCTCTTAAAAGGCCTTCAGTTTTACTATGACATACCGGGTAGTCCAGGGATAGACATAGCAACAGTTACATTACCCCTAGAGAGCGATGATCATTTCTAAGTATGGTGACTGTATTATGAAAGTGATACTTCTAAAACTCGTCTTCTGTTTTGACAGCTGTACCGACAGGAGTACAGATTAAGGAAGGAACGAAGAAGAATATGGAAGAGGAACCCGATGCCAATGTTTGGTCTCTCCTGTTCTTCCTTCCTTTGGGTTACCTCCCCCTGGTCCATTCCACCCTGGCATTCTCAATGGAGACCATGACCTAGACCCAGTCTTTGGCCATTACGATCGTAAGTTAAAGACTAGTGTATCAAACATACAACAATTACTAAAAACAACTCGGTGTATAGTTGATAAATTTTGTGAGTGTATAATTTCGCGATTTACTGTTTGGAACAAATTCGTGTGGGGGTTTATTTTCGCGAATTACCTTTGTAGCTTTTAAAAGTATTATTCCTACAACAGACTATAATTCGTAAAACCATGATTTTGATCACGAAGTTGGATACATCAGCCAAGTTAGTGAAATCAAAACCCCGCAAATATTAGTAACTGTACAGTATTTTCACATACTATTTTGATGCAGGAGATAAAGGAAATTATGAAAAATTTGTTGTCTCAATCATAAGTATATCAGAAACATATGTGACTAAATCACAAATTTAAATGATTGTGAACAATTGTTAGGCTTGACAACATCAACCAAGTCGCAGCAAAAACAAAATACTTTACAGCAACAATCATGTGTCCTTGTAGCAAACAATGATATAAAGCTTGCAGTATTAGACGACCAGATCTTGTAGAAATGATTTAGATTTCTATGATGGCTCATGATGTCATGTCATAAGATTATGAATTTTTGCATGTGTTGGGAGTCTTAATATTTCATTGATTGATCTTTAGCTATGATTAAGACAGTTTTAATCTTTTTAAAAGCATACCATTAGTCGTTAATCTCTGTTGCTCACTTGACTTTGTGCTTGGAGTAAGTTGAAAACTAAAACTTGAGAATGCTATTAATTTGAATTGTTTAATAGTAATAACAAATTTGCCGGAATTGTTTAAGTAAAAAAAATTATAACAAATTTGCCATATTTCAAATTGCAATTTGAGTTTTATGAATCACAGATAATATTGAAGTTTCTTTTTGAAATATGATGGCGTGTTTGTGTAGTTTTTGAAATATTTTTTCGTTGATCCTCACAGGGAGAATGATGCCTAACTCTTTGATTGAACAGAGGACTCAGCCCAGCAGTGCTTTATTTCGTCCACGGTTTGACCCCGTGGGACCCCTGCCTGGTCATTTTCTTACACAAGGAAGGAACTCAGGCCAGCGAGACAGAAGGGGCCAATTTGGTGGACGTTTTGGTGGAGGTCAGATGTTTTAGAGGACCATGTTTTCTAACGTCTAGGATACAAGGACTGAAATAATTGAATATCACAGAAGAAAAATCTTCCTCACATCAGGACAACAGGCTTCGCTCAGGAGCCTACCCATTGTATCTATTCAATGAAATACAAAAAATAAACATGAGTGGTATAAAATTGTGTAGAAATAATTTATTTTGAGTGTTCTTGGATCTGGTAGATATTTTAATGGAATATACCCTTGATTATGTTGATGTATATATTGCATGGAGAAAGATATCCCTGCGCATAATTTTATTAAAATTTTTTTTTTTTCAATGTTCTGTGCAGTGTGCTATGTACTGTACAGTTATTGTATATATTCATTTAATTTTTATATATCTGGTAGTGAATAGTACTAATTGTTAAAATAAGTGATGCTTAATAAGAAAAATTTGAGAAAAATAATAACATGTGTCAAAAGGAGGGGTTGGGGTTGTTGCCATGGTTTTCAGGTCATTATACATGCTCAGTATTTGAAGAAAGGGTTTGTCTGAAAAACTCCTTAACTGCTTTGGCAAATTCAATGGAACTTTACAGCAATGTTTTGAACTATGAGTAGATGTGCATGCATGTTTTTTTTGCATAGATTTTGGAATAAATCCCGAGTGTTTTTTTTTTTTGTTACTTAATAAATTGGGCATATATTCATTTATTGCAGTTGGCCAATATTGCCGAAATTCGTTGTGTACTTGTATCTAAAGCTATATGTTGGCTTGAAAAACCTTCTTATTCTTAAAATACTAACATTCATTCTTATTCTCAAAAAATTGATATCGTTTAGATGTGAATAATGTGTGTCAAAAACGTTCTTGATTCAACATCCGCATATAATTTATGGAGCATATATCGGTATAATAATAACTTTTGTAAATGAAAATGACTCAAATGAAGAATTGTTATAAATTTCATGGGGAGCATTATTTTGAGATAAGAAAACTGAAAAAGAAGAAATGTTCTGATCTATAGCTTGCAAAAAATAAAGCATACAATCCAATATTTAAACAGTTGTGATTAGACTGGCCACTAGTCTCTAGAAATATTAAAAAAAAATCATTAAAATTTGGCTTGATTTTTTTTGTATTTATACTACATGCCTGATTCTAGAGATCAGTCAAATCCAGATGAGGTTTTTGTAATTTGATACACAAGGTTTGGCTAGGTATGAAACCACACTCTCAGTAGGAGAATTAGTCTCGCTTTAGGTCCCTCATTAACACTGGCTAGCCATATAGCCTTATCTGATGGTGTGGTGTAACCCCCACTCCCTCAAGTTAGTGACCGCACTGCTAGAGAAAACTGGTAGGTCACAGATAACCTGTACTTATAGTCCTGTCAATTCAGCCAAAATATTGGCCTAACTTATAAATTATTGCGATAATTGTTTTTTTATTCTTTTAGGATTAGTAGTTCTCAGTATTTAAACACTAACAGGAAAAAAATATTGGAAAATCCAAATCTATGAAAAAAAAAATTTCGCCCATCATAAGTTCAGGAAAAATAGAGAAATTCGCACAAATGAAATTTTTTTTAAGAGTGATGTCTGCCTCATTTGTAATATATTTGGGGGTAAAAAAACTAACTGTATGTGGAGTCCAAGTTTAGTATAGTACATATAAGCTAAAATGGAGTGAATTAATTAAATTGAACGATTAATCATTGAGCAATCAAAGTGGTAAAATATGTTTTGGAACATCATAATTTTAACATTTAAGCCCTCTTTAGATACAAAAAAACACTGAAATATTTCAAAAAAACTTTGAAATGAAATAGTTTCAGATTTCTGATTAGATTCTTCAAATATGACCTTTTGTCTAGTATCATTGCATATAATACCATGCATTCACATGATACAAACGAACAGGAACCTAAATCAAAGCTGGTCGATCATGTCAGTGTTCTATGGAAAACAACCTTTGATATTACTTCCTTGACCCATATCCATATCAACAATTTACATAATTTTTGAGCAAGTAGTTTAAGAAATGATGGGTCTTACCTGTAGTGATAGTACCTTTATATATCTGGTAGTGAATAGTAGTAATTGTTAAATAAGGGATGCTTAACAAAGAAACTTGGGAAAAAATAATGACATGTGTCAGAAGGAGGGGTTGGGGTCGTTGCCATGGTTTTCAGGTCATTATACACACTCGGTAATTGAAGAAAGGGTTTGTCTGAACAACTCCTTCTTAAACAGCTTTGGCAAATTCAACTGAACTTTATGTTTGGAACTGTGATGTGGTTTTTTTTTTGTTACTTAGTAAATTGGGCATATATTAATTTATTGGAGTTGGCCAGTATTGCCGAAATTCATTGTGTACTTGTATCTAAACCTATATGTTGGCTTTCAAACCTTCTTATTCTTAAAATACTAACATTCCTATTCTCAAAATATTGATATCGTTCAGATGTGAATAATGTGTAAAACGTTCTTGATTCAACATCCGCATATAATTTACGGAGCATATATCGGTATAATATAACTTTGATATAAATGAAAATGACTCAAATGAAGAATTGTTATATATTTCATGGGGAGCATTATTTTGAGATAGGAAAACTGAAATTGAAGAAATGTTCGGATCTATAGCTTGCAAAATAAAGCATACGATCCAATATTTAAACAGCTGTGATATATACTGGGTATAGCTGAAGGTGCTTTAAACATTCTCCTGAAACATGATACTGACAGCCCCTCTAGATTTGTTTACTTTCCAGCTCCATGTAATTCCCAGTGACTGACCACCACGTCCACTTCCCTTGGAGGTTAATTGTAGATAAGAAATCCAGGGATGCAAGGCTATCACTATGGAAGAGTTTTTATTATTATGTCAGATTCTGATGTTTCAACATTTTAACTGGAGGGAAAAAAAAATTAGAAGTCAAGGGATATGTAGAAATCGGAAGGGATTATGATCCAGCACAGAATGTGTGTGACTATGATTAATTGAAACAGGGTGTTGGCTCTTACAATAGGTTGGGAAAGCAAATTACACAACAAGAATCATCAAGAAAGCTAGTGATTTCACAAAGAATACAGTGGATTGGACATTAATGAGTCACAAATAATGATATCAGACTTCACTATTATGGTAAAGTATGTGGATGGCTCTTTAAAACTCATCACAATTTAAGGAAATGACCATTCTACATAACACAAGGATATTTGTTTTGTGTTAAATACATGTTCACGGTAGAACATTAGCCCTGATGGTAGTGAACAAATGGAGCATGTGAACTAGAATGTTTGTGTTGTGATTTGTGTCGGGATTATATATAATGCATATCATGTGATATTTATTCTGGTTCTTGGATAAAAAGATATGTATGTGTGAGCTTTGGATTTTGCAGTCAAACCTGAGATAAGGTAATACACATAACACTTGGGCCATGGCTATAAACCTCTATTTTCATCTGCCTGTAAAGCAAAATTCATGCGCACAAAAAAATGAAACTTTGATTTACAGATACCTTATTTTATCAAATAATTCTTACATAAGAGGGAAACAAATAGATTATAATTTTAAGCCACAAATATTGTTTATTTAGGTAGCAATCCTAAAGAAAACGGATTCAAAAGTGAATGGAATTTAGCATATGGATGTTATAAATATAATTCAAAGAAATTGGAGGGAAACTCTTTTGGTATATTAATGTTTAAACTATTAAAAAACTGTTAATTATCTCATGCTTCAAGACATTATATTACATTAAGTTTTTAGACCCTGTTTAAACTAGTGATTACTTGTTTGCTATATATCATTTCATAGGTGTACTTGAACCTAACTTGGTGCGCATCTGTCCTAATCTTAGATATTACTGTTGACTCATAAATTGTTGTAAATTTTGGCAACAGTATGCAGAAAATTAAATTGTACAATTCAGATTAGTAAGTCCATAGGGTAGGGTTCATTACAAATTTCTATCACCAAATAACCATGCCGTTATGTTTACTATTGTTTTGACCGGATTCGACTTCACAGAGGAATACACATCTAGTTAGCAACAAAGTTAGGTTCAAATAAACCCAAGAAGTATATACATTGGTATACAAAATCGCTAGTTTAAACAGGGTCTTCAACCTTAATGGGCATTTATTACATACTAAATGAAATGGTATGGTAATTGTGTTAATCAAAATTTGCTAATCTCTTCATGATTGTCAAATAACAGCTATAACATAATAACCTTCAGTAATGATTGTTACAGGTTACAAAAAATCTAGTCCAATTCTCTGTGATATAAAAACCATTATTTATCAATTACAAATTAATTTCTGAGCATTTGTTTTTACTCTATTGTAATTTTGCAATAACGAAATATATACACAGGTAGATGGATAGTTGGTTTTGTATATATTTGTTCAGTATACAAAATATTTGGAAAGCTGAATTTATTTAATTTTTTATCCCCCGCGAAACGCGTTTGCGGGGGATATTGATTTGGGCTCTGTCCGTCCGTGCGTGCGTCCGTCCGTCCGAGTATCGTTTCCGGGCTATAACTCCTAAACCGTTCAACTTCGCTACACAAAACTTTCTGTACATGTTAGGCTATTGCTCTAGTTGTGCCTTTTGCTAATGGGAACCTTTCATTTTCAATACTTTTTCTGTTACCATGGAAACTTATTCAAAAATACCATATTATTAAAGTTTCCTTTCTATTCCGGGCTATAACTCGAAAACCGTTCAACTTGGCTACACGAAACTTTCTGTACATGTTAGGCTAGTGCTCTAGTTGTGCCTTTTTCTAATGGGAACCTTCCATTTTCAATACTTTTTCTGTTACCATGGAAACTTATTAAAAAATACCATATTATTAAAGTTTCCTTTCTATTCCGGGCTATAACTCGAAAACCGTTCAATTTGGCTACACGAAACTTTCTGTACATGTTAGGCTAGTGCTCTAGTTGTGCCTTTTGCTAATGGGAACCTTTCATTTTCGATACTTTTTCTGTTACCATGGAAACTTATTCAAAAATACCATATTATTAAAGTTTCCTTTCTATTCCGGGCTATAACTCGAAAACCGTTCAATTTGGCTACACGAAACTTTCTGTACATGTTAGGCTAGTGCTCTAGTTGTGCCTTTTGCTAATGGGAACCTTTCATTTTCGATACTTTTTTTGTTACTATGGAAACTTATTTAAAAATACCATATTATTAAAGTTTCCTTTCTATTTCAGGCTATAACTCAAAAACCGTTCAACTTGGCTACACGAAACTTTCTGTACATGATCTTTTAAATTATTCTTTTAAATGTCATGTTACTGGAGAGCGGATATATTGTTGTATGAATTTATTCAAGGACAATACAAAGCTCTGTTCAAATAGTTAAACCTACATGGATGACAATATCAAGATTTAAACTCTTAGTTACAATGAGCTTCATTTATTTTATGTTTGAGCTTTCATACACAACTGGGCGCGGGGGATAATGCCAAGCTTTGCGGCTCCTTGTTACATCTTAATATCAGTATTTCTATTCAAGATGACAAAAATAAGGAAATAAACTAGTCTTGTCAAATTACATCATAAAAGTGCTTTTTCAAAAGCCATTTGTATCAAGAGTATGTTCAGTTAATAAAATTACTTCTATTGGAATGTAGTGTTCATTTGTTTGTTGTTTATTTCTTTTCCAAATTAATTTGGCTTACTTTTTCTAAACAGAATATCACATCAGGATTCCATACTTTGTGCAAAAGTAACACATATGCACATTAAATAATCTACCGATATATAATATAATATCAAATTACAAGTGTATCTGGTGTTTTATGGAATCCTGGGTAAGGTTTTTAATTCAGTTCTATTATAAAATGTATTGCATCTTATATATAAACAACAAGATACAACCTTTAAGGACGGCATGAGACACAAAATCTTCCAATTTATTCATTTGATTTATTTAAATCAATTTTAAGACCTTGAAACATTTGTGAGACCGATCCCGAAAATCATTTTGGTAGAACCAATCATGGGAATAAGACAGTTTATTTTGGGCTCAATCCCGAAAATCATTTTGACAGAAACACTGACAAGGGACTAAGACAGATTTTTGGGATCGATCCCAAAAATCATTTTGGCAGAAACAACTCCTGCGACTAAGACAGATTTTTGGGATCAATCCCGAAAATCATTTCAGTAGAAACACCTCCTGCCAATAAGGCAGATTTTTGGGATCGATCCCAAAAATCATTTTGGCAGAAAACACTCCTGGGACTAAGACAGATTTTTGGGATCGATCCCGAAAATCATTTTGGCAGAAACACGCATGGGACAGAGACAGATTTTTGGGATCGATCCCAAAAATCTTTCATTTTGGAAGACATTTTCACTGGCTTTCAAGGTATCAGTCCGTAAACCATAAGTCATATATTAGGAAATAAAAAGTTATTACTGAAAAAGTTTTGTCTATTTAGCATTTTACACAAGCATCAGTCACTTCTTACACATGTATAGTCCTTAAAATACACAACGAAAAGAGGAACACCATAATTTTTTCCTCTTCTCAAAAAATCTTGGTTATTGATAAATTGTTGAACACGGTGGTCAAAATATCTAGTGCAGGTAACTGGATCTTTTTGTACCAGAGTAGTTTTGTTGATCCATGTCATATTATTTATCTGGTGGGTTGTATATGATATGTTATCATTTAACTCCCCTAGAATTCTCAAGAGGTCATGCCACCTTGTATCACCTGCAGACAGTGATCCAAACCATGTTGGTAGTCCAAGTTGGCGAATCATTGCAAAAACATCTTTCTTTCTCTTTTCTAAGTAGGGCGGGGAGTTTCTAAGAGTTCTGAATATGTAGAAACCTTCATCAAGGTTTACCAACTTGTCCATGCGTGTCTGATTAAGGGCTTCAGCAGCAGTAACATTTTTGTCTTTACTTTTGCATCTTCTCAGTGCCAAATAAACTTTGTCTGATATCTGCTTCATCTGTATCTTTTTCATTTTGAAGAAGAGATTTGGTACAGAATTAGCTGCTCGTCTATCAATATTTCGGAGTTCCCATTTTACAACATCACTGTAATTAACCTTTATTTCTCTTTGGGTATTCGGTATGCGACGTTTGCCACAAAATATGGAAGGAAATGATAACTCTTCCGCATCTTTGTCAGAGTATAAACTCAAAGGGACGCTGTCCTTCACCAGGAGCAAATGTGTATATTGAGTCATTCTGTGGACATACAGGATCTATCAATGTATCAGCGTTTCCTATCACCCGGTCTTCATCTGCTATTTCACTGAATGTGTCGGAGTCCTGACCTTCATCATCAGACTGCTCTTCATTTTGGTTTGAGGAAGATGCTATGAATGTGTTAATGATTTCTTTGGCACTTTGATCCACCTTTGAAAACCACTCTTCATCTATTTCAACACCAGATTCTTTATAAAGTTCACCATTGTTAAAAAAGCCAATGTAAAGCAGCCAAAACATGCATTGGTCGAACGTTTTCAGTAAACTCACACTTTTTATAAGACAGTTTTCTTTTGATTCTCACCGGAATGGTAGTTTGTTCGAACTGTCTTGGCAATGCTTTAATGGTTGGTTGTATATCAACTGGGACATTTACAACATTTCCATGAATACTTAATTGACCACCTCGGGGAAGTTCACGCATTTGCATAAAAGGGATTCTCAATGCAACTAACCTTTCTTCAAGCTGATGCAAATTCAGTTCTGCTGGTTTATGAGGAAATGACATTTGATTTGCAAGTGATAATGTTGGCATTTTCCCACTTTTCAATGATGAAGAACACGTTCTACAAATCCATTCCTTATCATTCTTTGAAATGTAATTAGTAGTACATCTAGTAAAAAGAGAACTATGGTCAACATTTCTATTTACTTCTGTTACAGAGTGTTTTAAACCATGTTTGGTGACAACTTGTACAGACATACACTGGACCTTCTGCTATTGTTTTGTGAAATTTTTTGACAACATCATTCAAATACATTCCTCGTTTACAGTGCAACTCTTTCAGTTTGAATATAGGGTCATTTCTCTGCAACCTTTTTGTTCTTTTGGCAGCCTTTCTTTCTTTATTGTTTGTTGAATTTTTTCTTGAAATCTGTTTTACGATTCGTTCTTTTTCTTGGTAATATTTAGACAGACGAGCCTTCCTTTTACTAATAAGTTCTTCTTACTCTTTCCTGATTACGATAAAATTCATGAGTTCTAACTTTCTGTTTCATTTTTGCTTCGTTATGTTTAAAATCTACATTTTCTCTTGCTTTTCGCTTGATTTTCTTTTCTTTTGTTCTTTCAGATGTTCTGTATTCATCATCTGCTCTTGCTCTCTGTTTACTTTTCCTTTCTTTTGTTCTGTATTCACCATCTGTTCTTGCTCTCCGTTTACTCTCCTTTTCTTTTATTCTTTCAGATGCTCTGTATTCATCATCTAATCTTACTTTCTGTTTAACTCTAACTTCTTTTAATCTTTCACATGCTCGATAGTCATCATCTGTTCTTGCTCTCTGTTTACTTTTCTTTTCTTTTGTTCTTTCAGATGTTCTGTATTCATCATCTGTTCTTGCCCTCTGTTTACTTTTCTTTTCTTTTGTTCTTTCAGATGTTCTGTATTCATCATCTGTTCTTGCCCTCTGTTTACTTTTCCTTTCTTTTGTTCTTTCAGATGTTCTGTATTCATCATCTGTTCTTGCCCTCTGTTTACTTTTCTTTTCTTTTGTTCTTTCAGATGTTCTGTATTCATCATCTGTTCTTGCCCTCTGTTTACTTTTCCTTTCTTTTGTTCTTTCAGATGTTCTGTATTCATCATCTGTTCTTGCTCTCTGTTTACTTTTCCTTTCTTTTGATCTGTATTCACCATCTGTTCTTGCTCTCTGCTTACTTTTCTTTTCTTTTGTTCTTTCAGAAGCTCTGTATTCATCATCTGTTCTTGCTTTCTGTTTTCTTTTCTGTTCTTTCATTCTTTCAGATGCTTGATATTTGTCATTTGTTCTTGCTTTCTGCTTGCTTGTGTGTGGCCTTGCTTTCTTTCTCTATTTCTGTAGTTTTCATTTAATCTTTGGTTTTGCTTGTATTTCTTATAATAGTTTCTTCTATTTATCTTTGTATTTTCTGTTTCCATCTTTTTCTGGATAGTACTCTTATCTGTATTATTGAGATCATTTCCTGTAGTTAAGTCAGAGGTCTCTTTTTTTGCTTGATTGAAATACTTTTGATCTTCAAAATATTTATTGAGAAGTTCAAACCGGTTAGAATGTTTTCTTTTCTCCACTAACGTGAGTGAAAGAGGTGTGGCATTTTGTTGCGTCTCAGCATCAGTATGTATCACCAGAGGCTGTATTTCAAACTGTTCATCTGCAGACAAATTCAAGCTTGCATAATACTTTTTCATATATCCAACAAGGTCAGTGATGTTTGGAAAAGTGCAAAGAATAGCTTTCCCTCCTTGTGCATCTAATAGATCATTACCATGGGGGTGCGAATCAAAAAAGTGAAAGTATCCATCACGTGTTTTCCAAAATGCTGATGTAATTGACCCTATTGTTATCAATCCCATATTGTCTTGTTCAAACATTGAACATACAGATGAATGCAGGGATAACAAATTGGAATTGTTATGGTTATTGACAATTCCAACAAACATGTTCCGTTTTTCTATATGGCATTTATAACATGAAGTATGAATGTCAGAGGGGAGTTCCTCAAATTGCAGCAGATAAGACCTAAAGTTTCCACTCGCTCGAAGATCAGATATGACAGTGTGATAGAGCTCGTCTCCTTTGTGTAGGATTTCATCAAGAAACATCAGTAGTAAATGACTTGCAGTGTCTGGCATAAAGAAGCATCATTAGCGAGTTACAAGTACATTGACGACCTCTTGATATACTTGGAAATGTACTATCTGACTGGGAATAACTTGCAAATATGGAATGCGTTTGGTTGGATAGTTGCGATATTCTCTTCTGTATCTGAATTGACATGTCTTTAGTAATAATGACATCTTCAGAATTTTCATTCTTTTGTTTTTTCACATTCTTATCGTCAATGTTATGTCTGGACTTTCTTTTGTTTGTTTTTAGTTGAAGTGTATTTCTGTGATTTGGTGCAAAAGTACCCATAGATTCACCATTGGCAAGTTCAACAGGGAAAACTTCCTCCTTAGAGTTCATATCATTTTCACCATTAACATCTTTCCTTGCACCTTTTTTAGTTAATTTTGAATTTCTTTTGAACCTACAGCTTTCTTCGTTTCCAGAGGTTTTTCTTGTTTTTCTCTGTTTTGTCAGTCGTTTAAGAGGATCACTTGCAATAGACTTTACACTTTCGTCAGGTTTTATTTTCATGTTTCTTGTTTTAACCCTTCTTCCATTCGAAGAATGAAAAATCACATGAAAACCTTAATTTTGATGTGCGTCTGTATATTTTGTGCTTGTCTGGTTTGGATACAATTTCATTCAGGTGTTTTTGTTTCTTTAATGGCACCACTTTCCTATTCAATTTCGCAGTAGCAATCATTATATTGTAAATAGGCTTTTTAACATGTTTCCTTACTGGTTTCTTCACTGGAATCTTTTTCCTGTCCAATTTGTCAGTTATCAGCATTATGTTATACAGTGGCTTCTTCTTTTGATGGTCATTGCTGAATTGACTAGTTTTTCTCCCAGATTCATGAACAACATCTGTAGTGTTATTGGAGGCAGCATTCTTGGAAGTTAATTTAGATTCACAACTATCACTTTGAGACGCATTCAAGTTCTTGGCAACTTTGTGGAGGGGCATTTCATTCACACATCCAATTTCAGCATGTTTTTGTTTACTTTGTTGTATGCTCTGCTGCAAGTCATCCTTACCTTTAACCAAAGCTTCATCTGGCATTTTATTTGGCAATTCTTTTGGCAATTCATTTGGCAATCTCATAATGCAAACTTCATTTGGCAATCTCGTCATGCAAACTTCATTTGGCAATTGATTTTGAGTTTCATTGGCGCTCTTGCGAGCTTCATTGGCAAGTTCATTGGCAAGTTCATAAGCAAATTCATTGGCAAGTTCATTGGCAAGTTCATAAGCAAATTCATTGGCAAGTTCATAAGCAAATTCTTTGGCAAGTTCATAAGCGCTCTTACGAGCTTGGTCACTTGGCTGTGTTTTTACCGAGGCCACTTCCTCAGTCACGTTACTCGTTAGGTCAATTGGCTGTGTTTTTAACGAGGCCACTTCCTCAGTCAAGTCTATGTCAATTGGCTGTGTTTTTAATGAGGCCACTTCCTCAGTTGGGTCCGTCAGTCTCTTCTCGAGAGATCTCCACATCTCTCTCTTCACCAAACACTTCTTCTTTCTTCGAGGCATCTACAAAATACAAGCAAGATTTTAATTGAAACATAATTCCAAATTGTTTAAAGATGCTTTACCGCCGACAAATGGTATTTTTTCACTATCAAAAAACAGGAGCAGAATGAAGTCCTGATTGCGCATGCACCAAAGGCGAAATAAATTATTTTATGTTATTTTTTGTGTTAGTTAGACATATATATACACGATTAAACACCAATTACTGTTCAAATGATGAATATCATTTATGCTCTGACGGCGGTGGAGCATCTTCAAAGCATTTACTTTCCTTTATATGATAATGTAAGATTTTGCGGATGGTAAAAGTTGAAGAAATGGTTAAAAATGTATGTCTCTAATTCTTGCAATAAGATGAAAATAATTCTTCGCATCGGCATGTTTTATTGAACATAATCTGGAGCTTAATTAGTTATTCCTGCTTAATAAGCAGTAGTTATAAATATGCTTTCATTAAGATTTCTGTTTACCGTGTATATATATATATATACTGCATATACCATTATTTGTGATTGCTTGTCAAAGACCAATCACTGTGATGGTAAAAATAATGTTCATCTACTTTGTTATTGCATTATACTACAGGATAGTGAGGATACTAAATTTGACTTCAATAATGAACTCAACTTGTGTCACCTGATCAACTAATTATATAAAATGAATATTCAAAATATTTTTTATATATGAAATTTGACATAGGTTTCATTCTAACTGTTTGATTTTGACTATCTGTCCTTATTTGACTTTATACTGAATAATCATAAATTAATACTGACCAGATAAAATACCACTTTTTAAACTTCGAAAAAAACTGCATATGCAATTTGAATATCTGTTGGATGTACTATAAATATTTTCCTAGTTCGGAGTTTGATCTATACAAGTTGCGACAAACTAAGTCTTCGAGATTCAGCATGTTTCTTCTCAATCGCAAAAACCTCTCAGATAAATTCATAATCCATGGGCCATGTGAAGTGAAGCCTAGAGAATGCTGACAGTGTTCTTTTTTTCTTTCTATAAGTTTTAACAGTGACCTAGACCTTTAACCTCGAAACCTGGAACATATCCTGGCTATATAGATGTTTTGCATCTCTTCATAAAATGTAAAGTTTATTGATAATCATTGAAAAGGTGAAGCTGCAAGACACCTGACAATGTTTTGATTAAAATTTCAAGAAACCTTTACCTTGACATATATTACTTCAAGTTGACCTACCGTATGCAGTTTGAAATATTATCTATATGTATACGAGAAATTTGATAATAATCCTTAGAGAAATGAAGCTGTGAAAGCATCAATTAAATACCCAATAGTAAAAGTGACCTCAACATTCCTGAAACTTAGTCATAGGCCCAAACATCCTTGAAACTTGTCATAGATGTATTAGTACTGCAGTAATCTATAATTTGGTGATAATTTGTGAAGAAGTGATGGCATGAGACCTAATTGACCCATTCTGTAAAGAGAAAATACTTTCATATGAAATTTGAAAATAATCAGATAAACAGCCATAAACAAACTTCAATATTGTCAAAATCCAAGAAAATTGTCTGTCGGCCATTTTATTTTTGTATTTGTCACAAAATGCAATATGTGTACCGGTATATATAACTTGTTACCAAGAGGAAACTACATACAATATTTAAGAGATCCTGTCCATAATTTCTGAGAAATAGCAATAACAAGAATTCATATAAATGGAAAGGCGGACTATGGGCGGAAAACAGTTTTCTAAATATTCCAAATTGAAAAGTATGTTTCACTACTGTAGTTGACCTTTTGACCCAAATTATATTCCAGGCTTTAAAAGAACCTGGAAATTACTTAGCTTTTGTATCCATTCAACATTTTTGAAGTTAATACAAATTATTAGTGTTGTCCGGATGATCGATTATAATCGATGTCTAATAGAAACAAGAGATCCCAGAGGGATCTTGGCGCCCACCAAAGAATGATCTATGTCTGACAATGGAAAGAGGGATCTTTTCTCTGCTTTTCAAACTTTTGCAAACATACTATATATAAAATTTGAGACAGGTCACAGATCGCTTCAGTACTTCCTGAGAAACAGCAGTAACAAACTTCAACTATCAAAATCCAAGATGGCTCCTTGGCGGCCATCTTGATGATTGATCGGTCCCAAATCGAAATATGCACAACTAGGGCCCTAGGGGAACCTATATATGAAATTTGAGACAGATTCATTCAATACTTTCTGAGAAATAGCGATAACAATCTTAACTATCAAAATCCAAGATGGCAGCCTGGCGGCCATTTTGTTGACCGATCGATCCAAAAACGCATTATGTACAAATAGAGCCCTAGGGGCACCTACATATGAAATTTGAGAAAGATCCCTTCAGTACTTTGTGAGATATAGCGATAACAATCTTTAACTATCAAAATCCAAGATGGCTGCCTGGCGGCCATCCTGTTGACCGATCGGTCCCAAAACGCAACATGCACAACTAGGACCCTAGGGGAACCTATATATAAAATTTGAGACAGATCCCTTCAGTACTTTCTGAAAAATAGCAACAACAAATTTTAACTATCAAAATCCAAGATGGCTGCCTGGCGGCCATCTTGTTGACCGATCGGTCCCAAAACACAACATGCACAAACTAGGACCCTAGGGGAACCTATATATGAAATTTGAGACAGATCCCGTCAGTACTTTCTGAGAAATAGCGATAACAAACTTTAACTATCAAAATCCAAGATGGCTGCCTGGCGGCCATCTTGTTGACCGATTGGTCCCAAAATGCAATATGCACAACTAGGGCCCTAGGGGAACCTACATATGAAATTTGAGACAGATCCCTTCAGTACTTTCTGAGAAATAGCGATAACAAACTTTAAGTATCAAAATCCAAGATGGCTGCCTGGCGGCCATCTTGTTGACCGATTGGTCCCAAAATTCAATATGCACAACTAGGGCCCTAGGGGAACCTACATATGAAATACGAGACAGATCCCTTCAGTACTTTCTGAGAAATAGCGATAACAAGAATTGTTAACGGACGGACGGACGGAAGGACGGACGGAAGGACGGACGGACCACGGACAAAAAGCGATTTGAATAGCCCACCATCTGATGATGGTGGGCTAAAAACAACTGATTTCGATTAATCGATTATAATGTATCAACATCAATGATCAGTATCAAAACAGGAAGTGGGAATTCTACTTTCATTTTCCCTTATAGAGAGTAGAGAGTTTATGCCGTTTCTCTCTTTAGCAATGACTTCTTACCAAACCAAACCTGCTGTTAAAACAAATAAACTTACATATATAGGTCTAAATAACTGGTTCATCAATAAAAATTGTTACATTGACTTCAGTCAATCTAAAATAAATTGGGATACAAAACCATGCAGAATAAAGCCAGTATGAAAAAAATGCCTGAATGTCAGCCATCAATATCGTGAAGCTTTTCAAAGTTTTAAATTGTAAATTGTAAAAAAAGTTTGTTAAAATTAAATTTGATAGAGGATTATTATTTTGCTTTTTGTCAACGAATTTTGTTAATAATTCTTTTCTTGGGTAACATCTTAAGCAAATGAAAACATGAAAAGGTTAAAAAAAACTGTTAAGGGTATGTCCAAATATGAAATTTTGATAGGTGATATCAATAAAATTCATATCGTTAAAAATAACTACGGTAACATTTGTAAGAAATTAAGTAATAAAGAGTAACTGATCAATAATAAAAAAATTGACCATTTGACACTAACCGATTTTTTCTGATCATCAATGATGAAATCTTAACCGATTCCCAAATTATTGCTAAATCAATTAGTTTTCAATTATCAGTTATAGCATTAATTTTCAGATGTTGAAAGGGAAACACATGAATAAAACTTATATTGTTAACTAACAAGGACTATTGCGCAAGTTTGTATACTGACTATCCAGATTACTATTATTTCAATAGTTTGATTTTAGTTTTATGATAAATTAGATTATTCCGAATTTGCATATAACAGAGTTATCTACACTTGCGGGGAGGTGTTGATTGTGACGTCATGTGTTTTGCGAGCGTAATGTCATACGTTTTGGAGAAAACAACGTGAATTCCGCTCACAAAATAATGACGTAACAATCGATACCTACCCGCAAGGGAGCTAACTCTGTAATATGCAAAAACGTAATAGTCCTATTAACAGCCAGGGTCATTTAAGGATGTGCCAGACTTGTTGGTGGAGGAAAACCTGAGTACCTGCAGGAGAATAACCACCAACCAGAGGTCAGTACCTGGCAACTGGCCCATATGGGATTCTAACTCCCACCCAGAGTCGAGGGCTTGTGTGTAATGTCTGGACACCTTAATTATTTGGCCATCGCAGCCCCAATTCAATAGAAGATATTCCTGGAACTTTTTATGTTTATTTTGTTAACATCAGCATTTTTAATATACGAGACTCTGGGTACCACAGCGGCATAAATTCAAAAGAAGAAAATTTCTGTAACTTTTTATGTTTATTTTGTTTACATCAGCATTATTAGCTAATTCAAGCTAGTGACAGCAACATGTTCACAATAACATTGAATCTTTAATGTGTATATGTTAAACAATGGGATTCATGAGCATGATATGAAACATGTCACAGGTGCAATTATCAATTAATTTTTGGTTGTAAATGAAATTAATATACATTATCAATTACTTTTTGGTTGTAAATGAATTAATATACATTACATGTACTTGTCAGTGTGGTGTTATAATGTGGAAAGCACCTTGTCTAATTTTAATGACAGGGTGTTATGTACATGTAGTCTGTACCGTGCATGTCTTTATTTGGTATTGTTTACAAGTATTATATATAAGGTCAGTGTGAAACTGAAAGCAAGCAAAAGGGAGAGCGAGTGTGTAAAACCACAGTAGTATCACGACCATTCCACAGGACGTATTCTCAGGGGTCCGGAATGCCAGACAGTAGCTATTTATACCAGACTTAGTCTTAATTGAAAGATAAATATTTATTTCTACCGTATGTCTAAGTATGTATAAGGCTTATATAAAACTAATAATTATAAACAATGACCCAAATATTAATTTGTAAGCTACGTATGTATATATCAGTTTACTATTGTTTGTTTCATTTATGTCAGAATGTCTCCGGTCAATAAATTTCTCACCAACCAACAGCTGAGTAATATATTGCCAAATATTTTGACAAATGCACTATGCAGTAAATTTAAATTTGTATTTAAATATAATATTTCATACGTGTGCTCTCATTATATCTATGTGGTATTAAATACTCACTGTTAACAGGGGTTTTAATATCAGGCTGTACCCAGTACTTTTTGCTGGTATTGCCTGATTTGGGCTAAATTACATTAGATAGCATATAGTATAGAAAAGTAGCCCTTGAAATTCCAATCACCATACCACCTCTCTTGAAAGAGAATCCCCTTTTTTATTCTGATGACATCTTACACTAATGAAATGAAGAGTTGACTATTTACTTCATAGGATTATAAATCCTTTAGGGTATATTTCCTGTGTCAGTCTTATTTCACTGCTATTTTAAGTTAATATATATATATAAAAAAAAAACAACAACAAATTAATTGGTCAATTGATATGTCTATCATTTTAGACATTCTTTACAACAGTCATTGCCAAATATTTTCCTTCCATATTGTCTGTACAGTACCCGCCCGGAGGGTCAGAGCCAAAATTTATACACTGCAGAACTGTAGCAAGCTACTGCTGTACTGCATTTTACACATCGATAGTAAAATGACTGTGGACTGCAAAATGCTTTATAATCAAATAAACATCAAGCTCATACCCAATTCTATAAAATGTCACATCAATAAACACTTAAAAAGGTTAAGAAGTATCATTTACGATAGATATTTCAACAGAAGATCAAAACGGCGTCCATTTTCCTCACCTTGCAAATGTTGTATAATAGGCACATCTGGGTCACTTAAAAGCTTAACATAGCACTTCCGTTTCAAACACAGTAGAGACCAAGATGCTAGGTAGCAAATCACAGTGATGGCAGAACACAGTAGATTTGGACAATTTATGAAAGAAAGGCACAATCTAAATATAGCTTAGTCATTAAACTGTACAAACCATATGTACAAAAGTATATTTATAATTCATCCGTACAACTTTTGCAATATTATATTTAGATAAAGATTTGTCCAGTGTCTAAGCTTATTCATGCATGTGAATACCATGGTAATTGAAAAATACAGGAAAATTGTAAAATATCATGATTTTTTGCTCAAAATTGCAGGGGGGGTCAGAGCCAAGATTAATTTAAGGGGTCAGAGCCAAAATTTGTACAAGTTCTGTTCCCCTTTCCCCAAGGATATTTGTGGCCAAATTTGGTTACATTCCATGCAGAACTCTAGGACAAGTAGCGATTTATAGGATTTACCTCTATTTCCCCTATTGGGCCCTACCCCTCCTGCCCCGGAGGGTCAGAGCCAAAATTTATACAAGTTCTGTTCTTCTTCCCCAAAGGATGTTTGTGGCCATATTTGGTTACAATCCATGCAGAACTCTATGACTAGTAGCGATTTAAAGGATTTACCTCTATTTCCCCTATCGGGCCCCGCCCCTCCTGCCCCCGGGGGGTCAGAGCCAAAATTTATACAAGTTCTGTTCCCCTTCCCCCAAGGATGTTTGTGCCCAAATTTGGTTACATTCCATGCAGAACTCTAGGACAAGTAGCGATTTATAGGATTTACCTCTATTTTCCCTATTTGGGCCCCGCCCCTCCTGCCCCCAGGGGTCAGAGCCAAAATTTATACAAGTTCTGTTCCCCTTCCCCCAAGGATGTTTGTGGCCAAATTTGGTTACAATCCATGCAGAACTCTATGACTAGTAGCGATTTAAACGAAATGTTGACGGACAGACGGACGACGGACGGACGGACGGACGGACGGACGGACGACGGACGACGGACGACGGACGCCGCGCCATGACATAAGCTCACCGGCCCTTTGGGCCAGGTGAGCTAAAAATAAATATGAGAATTGATTTTTGCTTCAAGGTTGCCCAAGTACTTGTGTTCCATTTTTCTGATGCATGCACACAGTGATTAAAGCAGTCATTCATTAATCAATAATAATTAAACAAAATACTAACCAATCATGTTTTGTATAATAACAAGCTGAATTAAGACACATTTTTCAGTTCTTCAGAAGGTTGGGGCCTGCAATAATGAAATAATATAGTATGTATTATACATCACAATAATATAGTAATAATACAAATTCATAGTTTGCCAGGTACAGTACTGTATCAGGGATCAAGCCTCTCTTGTGTAAACATACATATCCTACATGACGTACTTGAAAGTGAAGGGAATGGGTGGTTTTTTTTTCAAATAGTTATGACATGGTTGCGTACAATATGTAGATACAATGTATGTCAGTACACCTGAGATCCATATATATACATGTGTAGAAGAAAATAGAAAATGTATACGTAGCGGCCAGACAGGGATTCAAACTTAGAACCTCCCAACAATAGCTGACTGAGCAACTTGGTCACCGACTATCAATCCAGTCTTATCCTGCTACACATATGCAGTCACATGTGCCTGATCATTGTTGATGCTTATGAGATTTGTATAATGACTATAATTATGTATGTCTGCAGTTCAAATAGTTATAAGACAAAATTATCAAAAGTTCCCAATTCCCAGAAATCTCTTGCTTGTGTGAGATTTAATCTACTATTTTTTTTCTATTAATTTCACAAATTAAATTTTAATTAATCACTAAAAGGCAGCAAGATTTACATTATAATTTAAAAAAAGAATTACCAATATATTTTATATGTAAATATAAATAAAAACAATAATTGATAGATATTCATTTGATGCATGATACATTTTAAAGAAAAAAATCTACCAAAGTGCACTGTATGTATTTCAGTTGTTGATGTTACATGTTGTCACACAATCTACTGATTGTGTTATGTGGAAGATCGACAGTAAATAAACTTGAGACCCCATCAGGATTCGAAAAAAAACTACGAAAATTTTGTTATACTTTGAGAGACATAGGGTAGAAATGGTTAATTTCTCAATTAAAGCATAAAATCATTTAATTGTTGCAGCTAAACAATAATAAATATCGACCAATTATCATTTTCGTCAATCTAACAATGCGCACCTGTTCGGTTTGTCAACCGGAAATTGAAACCGTCATGCGGTCGATCGTGTTATGAATTTGAAAGGCTCAATAAAACACTAAAAAATGACTGTGACGCACAAAATTACTGATCAATCTTGTCAATAGTGATTATATTTATCGTACATACCAATTATTTAACTATATAATGCATAAAATATACCTATTTTGGGTTATTTCTCTCGCTGATCCGATTTGGGTACTCTTCTGTTAAAAAACCGGAAGTTCATCTGTCAATGTTTGTGACGTCATAATTCACGCGCGCACGCGACTATGACAGTGTGGAGCTGTCTGAACTTCGTCAGGCATAGCCTTTTTATGAAAAAACACGATATGTAAAAGGTCAGTTGCAAAATTTGGTTTAGAAAGAAGAAAATGTTGTTTTGGTGATCCGATTTGGGTACTGTGACCTTATACCACTAAAAAAGGGGGTGGGGGTGGGGGTTGGTGTTGGTATTTTGCCTCTCCTTGCGATAAAAGTTTATTTACATTTATCTTCTGTTTTGAACAAAGAAGAGGACTCCAGTTTTGATGATCATCATCCATTCTCTATACATGTAGCTATAATGCTGTAGGAAAAAAAGGATATCTCGCCTATGACTGGCTGACTTTTCTGAAGTGAAATATTTTATATACATATACAGTTGTTTCATGCCTGATCAGTCAACAGTCGAAACTCTTTCCCCAAGGTGTTGGGACCAACCAAATGAACTGTTTAAAACAGTTTATAGGGTTGGTTCCTGCACAGAGGTAGATCTAGAGAGGAAAGAGTTTTGACTGTTGGCTGTTATGACATGAAGCAACTATTTTGTAACAGTACTAATATAACCTAGCTGAACCGCAGTCACAGCATCTTGCGAGAAAGACATTTGTCATAAAAATATTTGGGTTTGGTACAACAGTGTTTATGACATCAACATGTAAATTTAATTATGATGTCAACATTCAAGCACATACAAATTAAAGGGACAATTCGCTCAGGCTAATTCTTTTACATAACCAAGAAGCAAAATATGGCATAAATGTATTGTTCTACATTTCTTATGAAACATATAACATAAAATATTGACAAATTCCACGTCATTGTTTAGTATTTCAATTAATATCGTTGAAATATCAAATCATTGATCAATACGATTAAGTAGGTACAATATGGCCGCTGTACCCATGCATGAGCCAAAGTCACGCACGTTAAGCAAATAAACTACATAACCACTGAGAAGGTGATGAAATGGTTTTTAGGCAAGACAATTCACCTAATAAGGTAAACACACTACTGTCAGAGCGATTTGAGCAGTTCTAGACAAAAGTTGCATTACTCTAACGAGCAAGGGACAGGGTTCGGCATACAAGAAGTTCGACCACAATGTGTAATGGCGGACAGTGAGCGAGTTTGAACATCTACACACATATCACAACCATGGGCTTTTCAGGCATATCACAGTAAAACCGAATAATCTAATTTCCATTAGAACTGGGTTTTTCCGAAATATGTACAAATTTTAATGTTCTCTTAGACTGAATTGTCCCTTTAAAGGGTTCCTCACCGATCAAAAGTTAAACTATTGACTGGCCAATAGTTTCTGAGGATTTGTACATTTTCAAGCAATTTTGGGTGAAAAGAATCGAAATTACTTCGATTCATTTATATAGAGAGTCAGCTACATATACTGGTACATGTATGTATACATATAGAATTATACCAGACAGCAATGCAATCTGACAAAGATCTTGACTTGTTTTTTTACAAAACACCTTTTCACAGTCTGAAAATTAATTGCTGGAACAACATTTTGTCCAAAAAAAATCTCACTGATGACTGATGAGTCAGTCTTAACTTACTATGTTCATCAATTACTGTTGTAGATTCCATTAATATAGCTGTACAGCAATAAATGAACTTAATAACCTGTACTTGCATTGGTACATGTACTCTAAAACAGCATATAGCAGAATCAAATAAATCCCTTCCTTTGATACAAAATGTAATATAATTGTAGTTTGGAGGGTCATTGGATGAAATTTACCTGTACATTGAACTCCTTCTTAAAGTTCTACATACATATATCTGTTTTTAATGGATTGAAATTTGTTTCAGAGTTTGGTAATATATAATTTTAACTGCTAGTTTGCATGGTAACAATTTCCTTTGTTCCAGCGAGTTTATATTAAGTCTAAACAAGAAAGATTCCTTGGACATAAACAAAACTCTTGCTAGCCAGGGAATTGTATCTGGGGACCTGGTTTATGTTGTAACCACAGACAATGATGATGCCATCGCTCCAGTCTCTAAACCCCAACTTCTGTCTAAGGATTGGACAGACTCAGTTCAACAAACTTCAGGTGTTGGTGGCCATGGTAACTACACACAGACTATACGCACAGGAGCAACATCAAAGTCCTCTGAAGGGCAGACAACTAGCAGAAAAAACGTTTCAGGTCCTAACCAGCAATCTACTTCTGGTGCTTCATTGTTGACGGAAACTCCTGATGATGATGAACAGGTGTCAGAAATGGACACACATGAACATGTAGATCTGAGTGTTGTGAACAGATATCTAAATGAACCTGTGTTGTGTCGAGAGAGTCATGGAGAATTTGTACCAGCAGTACTCAGTGATATGTATCGGAGTGCTGGGGTCACCTGTTCTGCTGAGGCCATGTGTACTGTCCTACATGTACTGTTGTTAGAGACAGGCTACACTACCCTTAGAAAGGTAATATTTGTAAAAAAAAATATAGTTTTGTTTTAATTTTGTATTTGTTGATGGGTTGGAAATAAATCTGATAAAGAGATAGACTTTGCTTTGAGGCGGATGTTTCATTCATATGAGATCTTATTTAAAGTTTACTTGAGACCTGAGCTTTCAAAATTAATCAGTGAATAGAAAATGGTTAAATTTGTTACTTTAACTTTGATATAGCAATCATGTTTTTTTACTTCTTCAGAAAGTTCCTGACGGTTTGATTTCTGATGACCGTGTCTCTCGGACAAATCCTGTTGTTGGTAGTACATGTACAAGCTCTGACGTCCTGCGCCAGACAGACAATGCAGACAGTACTAGCTCTGATGTTCCAGGCCCTGACAATCCCGAAAGAGAAATGCCAGAAGGATGGCGAGACAAGCCTGGACAATATTGTCTGTGTTATAACCATGTACAGACTAATTGTACTGAGACAACACCATGTTATGTTGTAACCTGTGTACCTATGGGCTCAGCTCCTAGTAGTGCACGGTAAGGGTAAAAAACATACTTTACAAAAACATACAAGGAGATTCACTTAATTTGAAATTGGTTATATTGAAGTAAATTGGTTATATTGAAGTATTGTTTAATATGAAATGAAATATAATCATTGTTCACACATATGCTTTGTCTTTCCCCTTGGTTATATGGAAATTTGGAAAATTTGAAGAGATTTCTCATTTCTCAAGGACTTTAATATAACCGGGTTCCACTGTAACAATATTTCAGGAGAAGACTAAGATTGGCTATGCCTGATGTCTAATACTATTGACACTTACATCGATTCAAAAATATTTCTAACATCTTTTTTGTCAATAAAATATTTGGAGATTCAGAAATATTTCAAAATTGATATGGAACAGCCACCTGTCCAATAGAAAATTAAAAAGCGATTATTTCAAATTTAAAAAGGTCTGTATTTGAAACATTTTTATCAGAATTTTTTTCCTGGAAATTCATTTGTTCATTTTAACTGTCAGTCTAAAGTATTTAATACTGGAGATGGTAAGTGAAGATTCTTGATATTACAGTTCTATTCCGAAAACAGACAGATTTTTGAATACTAAAAAGTTAAGGTTAATTGTAATCAGTAGTTCTGTGTGACTTAATTTTTTTCTATTTCATATGTCCAGTAATAATAGTTGATGTTGGCTTATATCATAATTATGGTCTTGTATTTCAGGTAAACTGCAGGAAAATGAGGACAAGTGGTTCTGTCATGTTAACCTGAACACAAAGGATTTCATCAGAACAAAAACCACACCTCATAAAGGTATTACCAGTACAATGAGGAGACAACGTCTGATATTTACACTTGGTAGTTTTCGAGTATTCTTATAAAAAAAAAAAGTGTTAGTTAAAGATGCTCCAACGCTGACAAATGGTAATTTTTCAATATCAAAAACAGGAGCATATGATTTAGTATTTTTCTTCAGTTACAAAAGTTACTTACTTTACACCATTACCGCTGTTGAAAAGTTTGAGCTTCTAACTTTACTTCAAGTAAAAAAAAAAGAAAAGAATAATTGCATCCTGAAAAAATTCCGTGGCACTATATCCTATATGGAATGAAGTACTGATTGCGCATAACCCAAAGGCAAAATAAATTATTTTATATTATTTTTTTGTGTTAATTAGGCTTATGTATCCACAATTAAACACTAATTATTGTTCAAATGATGAATATCATTTACGCTCTGTCGGCTTAGCAGCATCTTTAAGTAAACTGCGGTATATGTATGGTGCACAGTGCATGTATTTCAGTATTTGTTTCTTGATTTTGGTAGCTGAAGAAATTTGGAGAATGTGTAGTAACATGGTAATTAAACCACAAAATTTATAAAATTATCATAACTATCTGTTTAATCCTGAGAATTTAAATTTAATATTTGGAAAATTAACTGTGTTTTAACATTTTAACTTTTCACAGGTGCTGCTGAATGCTATCAAAATCTGGAGAAGTTGTCACAAGTGTTCAAGGATTTAATAGCCCATCCAATGCTACAACACTACAGATCAGGTACACATGTGTTTCTATATTCCAAATCTTTCCAGTTTGTTGAAGGAGCCTTGGTGACCAAGTGGTTAAGATGTCCCAATATATTACTACAAGCCCCTCCACCTCTGGGACGTGGGTTCGAGGGTACTGACAGCTGGTCAGTGGTTTTTCTCTGAGTACTCTGGCTTTCCTCTGCCATCAAACCTTGCACATCCTTACATGACCCTGGCTGTTAATAGGATGTTAAACTTATAAAAACCAAAACCAAATTATTCAAGGATATGATTATGAGACTCTTTCATATAAGGTATAAAGGACTACCCAAGGTGTCACTAAATAGGTAAAATTGGAATCTTTGCAACATTAAACATGTACTATGCACATTACAGGTTTATTACCATGGGCAGGTCTAGTGTCTGCAATAGGAAGATATGAGGGAAAATAGTTTCTATTTAAAGCACCTATATTTGTGATCTGTATTTCGATCTTATCTGCTTCTGATATGATCACCATTTCTGAAACAAAAAATTCTGTCATGATCCTTCGTGTAGTGTTTATCCCTATTTGTACATGTTCAATTTTGATGCCGTAACGACTTGTATGGCCAATCGGGGCGAGGCCACCTTGAATATGAGTTCTCTCTGGTCTTTTCATGTACTGCAAATGTACCGTTACTTTGAGTTTTGAGACAGGACCAGAAATCAATATGATAATTAGCTTACTTCTGTATAAATGGACTGTAAGGTTATTGACGTCAGAAGTATGGTATATCTCAGAAAGATAAAATGCAGTTTGCTTGTGTTTCTAACTATCAAAAGGTTGAAGAAAAGAAAATATTCAGAATGAGAGGAAAATTTGATCAAAAGTATCCCAAACATCGTGCTACAAACTCTTTTTATGTCAACTGTAACGCACTTTATTTGTATGAATAAAACTCTATTTTTTCCATCATGTACAGAACACGGTCTCCCTCCTCTCTATGGGATCTTTGCAGTTAGCCATGAAGTTAAGGTAGGTTCAATAGCCATATTATTTTATGTTGTCAATAAGCTTCAGTCTTTGATTTGTATAATGGTTCTTACATTTATGATTCATCTAATAGCTCGTAAAGATGATAAGTTCATAATATAACCACAGATTGTACAGACACGTTCATAAGACAGAAAGATAATTTAACTTCAAATTTGTATATGATGCAATGTGTATCATGTCATGAGGTGTCTTGAAACATGGGTTACTACCCAGACTTCAGTACCTGAAATACTGTCGTTCTTTCATATACATTCCATAGCTTTAATATTAGTAGCTTATTAAAAACCATAACATGTCAACACTTTTACTTCATAAAACTTGTAATGAAAGTTGTGTAGAAAACAGACTAAGCGGTATACTAGTTTTAATATGTCAATAGATCATCCATTTGTTCAGTGTATCCCATTGATTCACCCAATCAAAATTTTGGTCTCAAACCATCATCACCATGTCAGTATGGGTGTAGTATGTTTGTTTTTCTTGGCACTGATTGGTCATTTAAGTTTAGAGAGCCATTATGTACCATAAGCTGTTGAATTTATGTTTGATATAAATATAATCATTTGTTTTAGCTGAAGATCCTGGGAATGTTGGATGTTGTGAGTTTACTGAATATGTCAGAAACTTGTAAGGAGTTCAACCATTTATGTAAGGACAGATATGCTTGGAGGCGTGTGTACCTGAAAGATTTTGGTAGTAAGTTGAACAGAAATCAGGATGTATATGTCTGTATTGAATTTCTTTATAAACAGAATATCTCTTTGTGCAGTAATTAAAACTTCAAATTTTGTTTTTTTTAAATTTTACTTCAGTATAATTGTTTGTTTAATACTGGTAATAACTGTAAATTGCAAAACAATTAATTGAAATTAACATTTGTAAAATTTGAAGAAATCTTTTTACAACTGTTACATATAGTGTAAAACATATCAAATGCTGTATAGTTGTTGAATTTTGTGGGTGTCAAATTTTGCGATTTACTGTTTGGAACATATTCGCGGGGGTTTATATTCCCGAATTATCTTCGTAGCATTTGAAAGTGTCATTCATACAACAGGCAATAACATATAAAACCAGTAATTTGATAAATTTCGTGAGATATTAAATTTTGCAATTTTGATGGATCTGCGAATTTAGGGAAATAAAAAACCCCGCAAATATTACCAACAGTTTATTTAGATCCTGATGTTAAAATGTTGAAATTACCATCGACATTGAAATTAATATTTCTTTCTAGATCGAAATAACAATACCTTGGCACAAGACTGGAGCAGGGTAAGTATATAAAGCAAATCAACCCCTTTTCAGCGTTAATAAAATATATGAAACTGGTGTGGTGTGTCAAGTTAAGATGTTACATGTATACCCCCTGCAGCAAAGTTTGATGATGGAGGGGGGGGGGAGGTGGAGTTATATTGGAGTCAACCTTCACAGTAATGTTGGAGACCATGTGTAGATGTGTATGAAAGTTTTGTTTGATAATTTTCTCTGAGCTTAATGAATTTTTGTATGTAAAATAAATATTAAAAACATCTTATTAGATTTATCAGACTGTAAATTACGAAGTTATTGCCCGTTGCAGTAATATTGTTATTGCTCATTGTAAACACCATTAAATTAGTAAATATTTACTGAGCTCAATGAAACTTAATTTGCAAACTAACTAGATTAAGGTCTTTATCAAAAATCATATCTATTTGACTGTAACTTACAGAGTTATTACCCTTTACAATAATAATTATTTTTGGCATTGTGAACTTAAAAAGTAAATATTTACTGGGCTTTATAAAATTTTGTGTGGAGCTTGATATCTGTAAGATTACAATCAAGTAAGAAAATCAGAATTATTGTACAGTGATTTTCTGAATTATTGCCCTTTGTACATGATAACACAAGTGTTACTGATATTATGAAACTCTGTATGCAATATAACATATGAAATAGTTTTAACAAGGAAATTGTCTGACAGTAACATATAGAGTTATTGCCCTTTGTGAAGATGAAATTTTGTTGCTTGACTCTTAAGGGATTACTACCACTATCATTATATCTGACTCTGGACTATGGCAAAGTAAAACTGATGGCTCTGTATGTACTAACTTATGCAATAGATCAGATGGGTTAGTCTGGTCCATTGAATGAAAAGGACGTTACTTGATGATATGGTACACTGTTGGCTTTGTAGTTTGACGTCACGCTTTTGTAATCTTCAAAGGAAGTCTTTGGAGGCTAATTGGTCAGGTAATACTTCTAAAAAGGCCTTCAGTTTTACTATGACAAACCGGGTAGTCCAGGGATAGACATAGCAACAGTTATATTACACCTAGAGAACGAGGATCATTTCTAAGTATGGTGACTGTATTATGAAAGTGATGCTTCCATATATAGCTCGTTGTCTGTTTTGACAGCTGTACCGACAGGAGTACAGGTTAAGGAAGGAACGAAGAAGAATATGGAAGAGGAACCCGATGCCAATGTTTGGTCCTCCTGTTCTTCCTTCCTTTGGGTTACCTCCCCCTGGTCCATTCCACCCTGGCATTCTCAATGGAGACCATGACCTAGACCCAGTCTTTGGCCATTACGATCGTAAGTTAAAGTCTAGTCTATCAAACATACAACAATTATTAAAAACAACTCGGTGTATAGTTGATAAATTTTGTGAGTGTATAATTTCGCGATTTACTGTTTGGAACAAATTTGTGTGGGGGTTTATTTTCGCGAATTACCTTTGTAGCTTTTAAAAGTATTATTCCTACAACAGACTATAATTCGTAAAACCATGATTTTGATCATGAAGTTGGATACATCAGCCAAGTTAGTGAAATCAAAACCCCGCAAATATTAGTAACTGTACAGTATTTTCACATACTATTTTGATGCAGGAGATAAAGAAATTATGAAAAATTTGTTGTCTCAATCATAAGTATATCAGAAACATATGTGACTAAATCACAAATTTAAATGATTGTGAACAATTGTTAGGCTTGACAACATCAAGCAAGTCGCAGCAAAAACAAAATACTTTACAGCAACAATCACGTGTCCTTGTAGCAAACAATGATATAAAGCTTGCAGTATAAGACGACCAGATCTTGTAGAAATGATTTAGATTTCTATGATGGCTCATGATGTCATGTCATAAGATTATAAATTTTTGCATGTGTTGGGAGTCTTAATATTTCATTGATTGATCTTTAGCTATGATTAAGACAGTTTTAATCTTTAAGCATACCAGTTGTTGTTAATATCTGTTTCTCACTTGACTATGTGCTCGGATTAAGTTGAAAACTAAAACTTGAGAATGCTATTAAAAAAAAATTGCAAAAAATTTGAATTGTTTTATAGTACCTAATAACAAATTTGCCAGAATTGTTTAATAGTGATAACAAATTTGCCATATTTCAAATTGCAATTTGAGTTTTATGAATCACAGATAATATTGAAGTTTCTTTTTTGAAATATGATGGCGGTGTAGTTTTTGAAATATTTTTTCGTTGATCCTCACAGGGAGAATGATGCCTAACTCTTTGATTGAACAGAGGACTCAGCCCAGCAGTGCTTTATTTCGTCCACGGTTTGACCCCGTGGGACCCCTGCCGGGTCATTTTCTTACACAAGGAAGGAACTCGGGCCAGCGAGATAGACGGGGCCCATTAGGTGGACGTTTTGGTGGAGGTCAGATGTTTTAGAGGACCATGTTTTCTTACATCTAGGGATACAAGGACTGAAATAATGAATATCAAAGAGGAAAAATCTTCCCCTTAGGACAACAGGCTTCGCTCAGGAGCCTACCCATTGTATCTATTCAATGAAATACAAAAATAAACATGAGTGGTATAAAATTGTGTAGAAATAATTTATTTTGAGTGTTCTTGGGCCTGGTAGATATTTTAATGGAATATCCCTTGATTATGTTGATGTATATATATTGCATGGAGAAAGATATCCATGCGGATAATTTTATTAATATTTTTTTTTTACAATGTTCTGTGCAGTGTGCTATGTACTGTACAGTTATTGTATATCTTCATAATTTTTGCCATATAATTAAATGATTTCTTTGTTGAAATGTTTAAAATTAATTTTCATTTGTTTTCGTACTAAATCACAATAGAGACATCGACCTTGCGTATTGATTTAGAAAAAATAATCTATTGGAAAGACAATGGAATCATACATTTAAACGTGTTTTATGTTATCAAGTAGTCTGAAAAATTAATTACAAGCATTGATGTAACTATTTTTTATTTGCATCGGGTTATGAAATAAATTTTGTTTGCAAATTTAGTGAGAATCTGCTACTTAGATTCACACAGTTTGCAAACAGAATTTCTTTCATTACCCGATGAAGTTCAAAAATAGTGACATCAATGCTTAATTGAAATATCAATGAAGTTTGTTCATACTGTAACAACCAACTTATTGTCACACACATTTTGTGTATTTTATGGATGATAAAAATTTACAAAACTTCAAGCTACAAAAATTTTAATTTACAGATACAGTAGAACTTCAACTGTTTATTACAAAATAAAATTTCTTTAAAAATATTTAAACTTTTAAAGTGAATAGTCGGGCAAAGAAAACCAGTCTAAATGCCTTCATTGGCCTTCCAAAAGTTCTCACATATTAATACGACGGTCAAGTTCTGCTTAGTTTCCCAGTTCTGACCATTAAAGTAAAGAAAAGTTGAAAGCATTGAAAGCGAGGCTGTGTGGAAATGTAACCAAGGACAAAGTGAGCCGGGAGGACGATTTAGAATTCCCATACTTTAAATTAATTTCTTCGTATGCAGACAGATTTTGACGTGAGATTTTATTTTTCCATTTCATTAGAAATTATACTGGATACATTCACACCATTTTTACCGATTTAGGCCATCCTTGCCCGACTGTTCACTTTAAACACAAAATCAAATTAATGAGAAAATAGGTCGGTTTATGGTGTCTGAACTAAAATGAGGAATTGTGTATCACGAAGACAAGAACCCATTAAAGTGGTTTCATGATTAGCGGAAAACTCGAAAAGAGCGCATTTTGAAATATGGTGTTGAGATAAGAGATTGAATAAGTAAATTGTATGCTTTAAGTAGAGATAATAATGTGTGAAAAAAAAATAAAATTACACATTGTTTTTTTTAAGGCAGGTTAGAAAACTTATAAATCAATATCAATTTCCTGGTATAACCTTAATATTTAGACAATTTCAATGTACCGGGTGAAGGGTCTTCGTGTAAACAATAACCCACGTCTTGGTTGTTTTTAACACAATCACGAATACATAAATTTGTGTACAGCAGCTCTTATTCACAATTCTGCTTCATGTACATTAATTTATACAAATATTTGTGAAACATTAATTTTGAATTCACATTCTCTCTATTTTTTTTTATTTTTGTGAAAATATGTACCTCACAAAATAAAGTGGTTTACAGTAGCTTTATATTATATTAAATGAAAAACAAAATCACCAATACTATAGATACATCAAAGACCATGGGTTTCATTTTATTATCAATTTAAATAGACTAGACTATCTAGTTCATATTAGATATTAAGATAATTTTAATTAAAAAGTTATAATTTAAACTCTCTCTCCTCACCTTGCATTCATTCAAAGGACAAGCTTTCAGACAAATATATATAAATATTGTTGAAATCTTGATAAAAATTATTAATTGAATCAGTCATGTACTGGTGTCGGATATATTAAGCCAATAAGTAAACTTTATGCAATTGTAAATCCTACTATGTTGTATTAATATGATATGATCATAAATAGCCAAGTGACGAAATACCTGGTACATGTTTACTCAAAACTTAACTTATGAAAATAAAAATATTCAATTATGATAGGGAAATATCTTAATATTAACAATGGAAGGTATTGTTATAAATGTAGTCAACAAGGAAGTTTTAATAGTGTAGTCAAACTGTGTTGTCTCAAACTCTGATAGATGAGGACAAAACTGAAGTTTGAAGATCTGATCATCACTTTACATGGATGGACATACATGTACTATATAAAGCCTTTAAGCCGTAATAACATCCAGTTGTGTGTGAATTTCCTAGTCTGTAGTAAAAGCATTATATTGAAGAACACAAATTTTGATAAGTAGAATTCTTAGATCCCTTTTTAGTTTGAAGTTCCAAGCACTTTAAGACGAAATTAACAATATACTTTAAGTACATACAAATGTTCAAGCAATATTGCTCGAGTATTTTCTAGAACAGTGATTGATCATGCAGTCTGTTTTCAATATCACAGGTAGACTAGTCTTTTCTTTGAAAGTTTATTTCTTTCATAAAGATAATAGAAGTGTGATGATCCCATGTGTTTCTGAACTGCTAATGCATGGCGGCTTGGTGCAGCATGTATAATCACCTGACCCGTTGGATCGGGATGACCATTGGTCAGAGAGACAGGTGAATGATCACTGTTGACTCAGAAGATCATTACATCAACATGGATGATGGAAATATCGTTTTTAGACATGCATTGTTTCGTTTTCATCCCCGCTTTCCTTTCCTCACGACTTGCCAACCATCCTCCTCTTCCTCCATAGGTTCTTCTGTCAAGACAAAAATGGTATGCTGCATCTGTATCACGACATAAACAAGTGAAGTACAATGTTCTGTGTTAAAAGATATGGATGATTTACCATCAACACCTGGTATGGAAAATTAAATTGATTTCATCAACATAGATCACAATTGTTCTCATAGAAATCTATTTTATAATGTAACTGTAAATAATATGGATGAACATTTAATTTGAATACATCTAATTGTATACCAAGTTCACCAAAACTGACAGCTGTACAGTGTGCCTAAAATCTGGGTTTTAACACAGCAAAATTTTATATAACTTCATCACACATTTGTGACTATTTGGGATAAGTAAAACAGTTATTTTGCGACTCTGACACATGGAATAGAATGAGACAATTACGGTGGTGAAGGTTGGTGTGTTTGATGTAGCGACCTATTAACGGCTTAAGAATGTGCCAGGTTTAGTGGTGGTGGAAAATTGCAGTACCAGGAGAAAAATCATCGACCAACTGCCCCACATGCGTTTCGAACTCCCAACCCAGAGGCGGACATTTTAACCACTTGGCTACCTATTACGGTAAATTCTAGGCATACTTTATAATTATATGAAATTATATAGCGATGTGAGTAATATCTGAACAAGACGCCGCCACCTTTCTAAAGTTAAGCCCCTTTGTTACAAAACTACTGTGTCGTTTTCGATAATGCAGTTTGACTGGTTAGATGTGTGTAATCAGGCCAAAAAATATCTATGTTTAAGTTACCCCTACCTACCCTAGTTTTTACCTCCGACCTTAGCTATTTTATCACACTTTTCAAAACGAAATGTGTGAAGTTTTCAGCTTAGATATCCAGAGAAAGTTAAATTACAGCATTGAGATATTAAAGACTTCTAGCAAGCATAAAGCCTGAAAGACAAATTACTTTGTGATCTAGTAATAAAGCAATTTGAACCCCTCCTCAAAAAACATAAACAAAAATAAACAAAAACAATTCCCCACTGACCTACCCTATTTTCAGACATGTAACCTGAAACATGCTTATGTTTTTTTGGCCTCGGTATCTAAACAAGATCCCTAAACCTTTTCAGAGTTATGCCCCTTTATTACAAATCAGAGGGGTTTTAGTTGGTCTACTGGCTCTAGAAACACTGGTTATACAACACATTTGGTAATACAATATTGCTACATTACCTGCTTGTGATCTGCTATCTTCCCTTGGCTGTGAAGTAGGTTGAGGAGGAGGAGGAGCAGCTGCTGCACTAGCCCCTCCAGTATTCACGCTGTCCTCATCTTCATCTTCATCACCCTATAGCGAAATTAAAAAGGTGAAACAAATTAATTTAGGCGAGTTATCTCTAGATGAATCCATCATCTTTGAAATTGACCTCTTTAACATTACAAGTGGTACAAATATGCAAGACTTAAAACCTTATATGACAAACTCACAAGTAAAAAGACTTACTTGAGAAATTAGAAAACAATTTTTCTAAATAAAGAAAGTTTATGATATTGAAAAATATCAAATACATAATATATACATTGTACATTGGACCTTGTTTATAAGTTTTATGGGCCAAATATTTAGTAAATGACTGAGCCACAACAAGAGGCCCAAAGGCCTTAACGGTCATCTGACAATCATGGCAACAGTGGTATAAAAATTTCTTTAAAATTGATAAGATTTCATTGTGGCCACCTTTGAATTGGTAACAACCCTAAAATACCAACACTTGGTCAGGAACATGTAAGGATCATTTCTGACAAATTTCAGTTAAATCGCAGTGGTAGAACTTGAGAAGTTCAAAAAGTATTTTCAAGATGGTGTCTGTGGCGGCCATCTTGCATGGATTCTGGATAGACCCCAAAAAAGACCAACACTTGGTCGAGACCATATCAGGATCATTTCAGGCACGTTTCATCTAAATCGCACAGATAGAACTTTCGAAGAAGTTAAAAATGTAAATCCAAGATAGCCGCTGTGGTGGCCATCTTGGATTTTGGATCAACCTGAAAAACACTTTGTTGGGACCATGTAAGGATCATTTCAGGCAAGTTTCAGCCAAATCACACATGTAGAACTTGAAAAGAAGTTCTAAATGTGTCTTAAAGATGGTGCATGTGGTGGCCATCTAATTTCAGACTGACCCAAAAAATAATAATTGCCTTCCCCTAAAGATGTTTTGCATCAAACATGGTTGTAATCCATTCAAGGGTTAAGGAGGAGTTGAATTTTACAGCCAAATTTCACAAAAGTTCCCCATTCTGAGCCCTACCCCTTTGTCCCTAGAGGCCAAACCTAGTTCATTTATATAAGATATTATTGTCATTCCCCAATGATGTTTCACACCAAATATGGATTTAATCCACTAAAGGGTTAAGGAGGAGTAGAATTTTAAAGCTAACATTAAGAAAATTTCCCCTTTTGGGGCCCCACCCTTCAGCCCCCTATGGGTCAGACAAAGCTCATTTATATTAAATATGACAATAGCAGCGATTTAAAGGATTAACCCTATTTCCCCTTTTTGGCCCTGCCCCTCCTGTCCCAAGGGGGTCAGAGCCAAAATTTATACAAGCTCTGTTCCCCTTTCCCCAAGTATGTTTCTGGCCACATTTGGTTACATTCCATGCAGAACTCAATGACAAGTAGCGATTTAAAGGTTTTGCCTCTATCTCCAATATTGGGCCCCTTCCCTCCTTCCCCAAGGGGGTTAGAGCCAAAATTTATACAAACTCTGTGCCCCTTCCCTCAAGGATATTTCTGGCCAAATTTGGTTACATTCCATGCAGAACTCTATGACTAGTAGCGATTGAAATAGGATTTACCTCTATTTCCTTATCGGGCCCTGCCCCTCATGCCCCTGGGGGGTCAAAGCCAAGATTTATACAAACTCTGTTCCCCTTGCCCCAAGGATTTTTCTGGTTAAATTTGGTTACAATCCATGCAAAAATCTTAGACTAATAGCGATTTAAATGATTTACATCTATTTCCCAAATTGGCCCCACCCCTCCTGCCCCCAGGGGGTCAGAACCAAAATTCATACAAACTCTATTCCCCTTCCCCCAAGGATGTTTCTGGTGAAATTTAGTTACAATCCATGCAGAACTCTATGACAAGTAGCGATTTAAAGGAATCCCTCTATTTCCCCTATTGGGCCCCGCCCCTCCTGCCTCTGGGGGTTCAGAGCCAAAATTTATACATGCTCTGTTCCCCTTCCTCCGATGATACTTCTAGCCAAAGTTGGTTACAATCCATGCAGAACTCTAGGACTAGTAGTGTTTTAAAGGAAATGTTGACAGACGAACGGATGGAAGACGGACGCCGCGCCATGACATAAGCTCACTGGCCCTTCGGGCCAGGTGAGTTAAAAACATTGTTATCACATGAACGCATCATGTATTAATTATGTCATACATATAATTGCCTAGCGCATGTGAGCCATCTTGATTTAATTCTCCTGTGTAAGATTGAGATGTCTATTCCCCATCATGCATGGAATACCTGCTTTCTTTCGCAGTCAATATCAATAAATTTCATTGCAGAATCAAAATACCTACCTCTACCTCTTCTTCTTGAGTCGGGGCCGCCACACAACCATGTAATTGAGCCCGAGGGAGAGCCTGTATCTTTGACTTTAGTTCTGCTACTTTTCCCTCAGAGCTCAGGCGATACATCCCACACACCAAGGCAGATATCTGAGGATAAGGTAAAGCATGATCATATCCATTAATCAATAGCAGTTGGTCTAAAGTTATAAACTACAAAGGTTGATAGTAATGCAAACTTGACAGTTCTTCAGTTACAATGCTGGTGATTAAATTTTATTTAAAGATGCTCCAACTATGACAAATGGTATTTTTTCTTTATCAAAAACAGGAGTAGATGAATTAGTATTTGTCTCCAGTTACAAAAGTTACTTACTTTTCACCTTTACCATCCCATTGAAAAGTTTGAGTTTCTAATTTTACTTCAAGATAGATATATTATGGATAATTAATTGCGTCACGAAAAAAATCCCTGTGGCACTATGTGATATGTTTTTTGTGTTAATTAGACATACTCATACACAATTAAACATCAATTATTGTTCAAATGATGAGTATCGCTTACGCTCTTTCGGCGGTGTAGCATCTTTAAATCAGATATCAATAACCACATTTGCTCATATGCTAACCATCTAAGATAATTTGTAGCCTATTTCTGTACAGAAAATTTTAACACTTACCCTTGGCAGACTTCCATCATCTATGATGGTATCAAACTCATGGTTCATAATGTCTTCAAGAAAGTCTTCCAGCTCATAAGTCTCAATGTTTTCTAAAAGTATGATTTTTACTCATTAGAACCTGTTATTAGGTGAAGACCAATTAATTTATATCCACTGTCTGGGAGTGTCTCTGGAGGTCAGCCAGGATCAGTGATGTAGTATAGGGAGATAAAGAGTTGATAGACTGGGATGTTCTGAATTTCACTATTCACATGTAAAGATGAAACATGTCTTAAGGATCACTATGCTTCCTGCTTCCAGGACACAGAGAAATTATAAAAATTTATTAATAACAATTAATGTCAGAACATCTATATTCATTGTGGACGATAATTCCATGTGTAAATGTAAATCTATGTTCATGATGAAGGTTCGTTTCGCAGTTTTGCTAATGACAGAAATGATCAGAAATGATAGTCAACTATTACATGGTAATTAAAATCACACCGAGACACATAAGACGACTATTGCTTTTTAACTAGTGTAGTATATGACCCATACGGTAGCTTGTGACTTTTGGGATTATAAAAATCATCAAACTCATTTTACAGTCACGTACATTTAAAGAAATTAAAATCAATTTTGTATTTATCTTTAATTCCTTAATTTAAATATTAAGACCAAAACAAAATAAAGATGTGTTGTTTGTTAAAGTTGTGGAATAAGACAACATAGATGTCATATATGGGCCAGGGAACTTACTATTTTCTTTGAACCATTGATCAATGGCATACACCATCCATTGTGCTTTTTCTCGACTCTCTGCTCCACCAAACCCATGGTTAACAGCCAGCTGGAACAAACATCTTAACCGTTTATAAGTCTCTGACGTGTTGTTCTAGAAAGTTAGATTGTAATGGTAATTGTTTGCTATTTTGTGCACATACTGACAGGTGGACCCTCATATTACAGCTGGGACACATACTGTCAGGTGGACCCTCATATTACAGCTGGGACACATACTGTCAGGTGGACCCTCATATTACAGCTTGGACACATACTGACAGGTGGACCCTCATATTACAGCTGGGACACATACTGTCAGGTGGACCGGTACCCTCATATTACAGCTGGGACACATACTGACAGGTGGACCCTCATATTACAGCTGGGACACATACTGTCAGGTGGGTCTTCATATTACAGCTTGGACACATACCCTCATATTACAGCTGGGACACATACTGACAGGTGGACCCTCATATTACAGCTGGGACACATACTGTCAGGTGGGTCCTCATATTACAGCTTGGACACATACTGACAGGTGGACCCTCATATTACAGCTTGGACACATACTGACAGGTGGACCCTCATATTACAGCTTGGACACATACTGAGAGGTGGACCCTCATTATTACAGCTGGGACACTCCCACACATACTGTCAGGTGGGTCCTCATATTACAGCTGGGACACATAATGACAGGTGGGCCTTCATATTACAACTTGGACACACACTGAGAGGTGCATGGACCCTTATTATTACAGCTGGGACACTCCCACACATACTGTCAGATGGGTCCTCATATTACAGCTGGGACACATACTGTCAGGTGGACCCTCATATTACAGCTTGGACACACACTGAGAGGTGGACCCTCATTATTACAGCTGGGACACTCCCACACATCCTGTCAGATGGGTCCTCATATTACAGCTGGGACACATACTGACAGGTGGACCCTCATATCACAGCTGGGACACACACTGACAGATGGGTCCTCTTATTACAGCTGGGACACATACTGTCAGGTGGACCCTCATATTACAGCTGGGACACATACTGACAGGTGGACCCTCATTACAGTTGGGACACATACTGTCAGGTGGACCCTCATATTACAGCTGGGACACATACTGACAGGTGGACCCTCATATTACAGCTGGGACACATACTGACAGGTGGACCCTCTTATTACAGCTGGGACACACACTGACAGGTGGACCCTAATATTACAGCTGGGACACATATTGTCAGGTGGACCCTCATATTACAGCTGGGACACATACTGTCAGGTGGACCCTCATATTACAGCTGGGACACATACTGACAGGTGGACCCTCATATTACAGCTGGGACACACACTGACAAGTGATCATGCCCCCTTTTTATTACAGCTTGGACACATATACTGGGTTGTGTTAAACGTGATCATCAGCTAGATTTTATTATGCTACAAGTCAGCTGCATAGACAAAATTTTAAATAGGTCCTAGTTCAACTCCAGTATCAGACTATAACAGAGATTTAGATCAGTGTAGATAGTAAATTAAATTAAATTATATATGTCTCTGGCTATAATTAGTTAATACTGAGTTGGATCCATGAACTAATGAATTAGCTTATTATCACTAAATAAATTTGACTAATTATTCTCACCTGCAATACGGTCCAACTATCAAGTACTCTCTGTATAGCATCTTGGAACAACGTGTTTTCTGTGGAAGCTGCCATCTTTGTAAATCAGAGATAGGAAATTCCAGAGGTATTCCGAAAAGTGGAGCTCTTCAATAACGAAGGTAGTTTATTTGGAACATGGACATCGACAATGGCGAAACGTAAAAGGTCGTCTGCACTTTAAGAGAAATTTTGTGTTTATGAAGCGATTTTAGATTTCATTAACCCCTAGTCTACTCTATATTTATATAAGGTCTATTTTGCTTTCATTTATAGGCGTTTTCAATGCAATATCGGTCTAAGTATTTGTAAACCAACGATTGATTTGTTAGTGGTTTTTTTATCAGCTCAGCTGTTTTGATTTGAATCATCAATAACCTGATGACTATGTTACAGCTGTTGTTTATTGTTATACCATCCATCAATAGAGATGATTATTGGTATTACGGTGTGGGGAGGGGGTTATTTACGGGCAGGCCTATTATTTATTTTTTTTTGGTGCTGAAATAGATAAAAGTAGACAAGGTACAAACAGGATAAAAAATGAATTCCTGTGAGTGGGGCTTCAAGGGCTACGTTATTTATATTTGCCTTGAAGCTCTCCAGTGTAGTGTTTTTTACTGTTGCCACAGGGAGGAGATTCCAGTGTGTAATGGTGTGTGGGAAGATAGAATACTTGCTAAATGTGTCCTTTGTGCGATGTGTCTGTCAACTTCGCTACCCAAGGGTATGAGTTCGATTCTCTTTCTACTGCCCTTGGCATAACTCACTTCAGAACGGGTGGTCCCGCACTGGGCTACCTGTTGGATCGCCGCAGTTGCGCCCCTTCCATTTACGTAATAAACAACCAATCAAAAAGCTCCTATCATTGTTGTATGGTTGAAAAAATGACACCGCCCTATGAAACATGTGTGTTGTTTGCGACAGATTCAAAATACCAAAGATGACCATGTGTGTGATATTAATAAGTTCGGACACTAGTTTTTAAGCTTCATGCAGAAGTTCTGCAATGTCCAATTTTGTAACGAGATCTCGGTATATCTTTTAATTGTTTAATTTGTGAAACATAAACCATGCACGTACTTACCAATCTGTTTGGAGAGCAACGTCTCCAAGACGTTCATTTAGCTGATATAAAACATCTAATTGATTAAATAGATAGTAATATAACTATAAAGTTGATGTTGACAGGCATGACATGCCTGATGCCTGATTATACAAATGTAGGTCACTATACTATCACTTCAGTTCAGTTTTGTTGACATATCAAAGCTGTGTTTTCATTAGTCGCCTGAACCTATAGACGCATCCAATCAGAATCTGAAAGCAAAAACACCTGTTCTGAAGTGAGATATGTCAAGGGTAGTAGGAAGAGAATTGGACTTAATACCCTTGGCTAGCAAAGTTGTGTGTCTGTATGCATAGGGATATGTGTGTCAAGTGCGGTGTCAACAGTTATTAGATATTGCTCTGGGTTGATGGCGACAAGGTGTGATTTTATATAAGAGTATGAGTCGTAATTGTAAACCGTGTGTTTGTAGTGTTGGCCATTGGAGTGTGTATAACATGTCTGTGACTGAAGAAGTGTTATGATATCTGTTGTGTATATATAGTGCTGCTCTGCGTTGAGTTTTTTTCTATTTGTTGAATTTGGCCAGTGTTGTGGGGGTCCCAGATAGAGGAGCAGTACTCTAGTTTGGGTCTGCTGTACTAACTGTCTGCCTGAATCAATTACCTGTGTTGTGTATTCAGTTGTGCCTTTCTAATTAATTTTAGATTCATTGGCTCATAATTTCTTTTAAGATGAACATCATATTATTGAACAAGTTTGCTCTTTGTTGCAGTGATGATTTTCTTACTAAATGCACAGAAGAGGATACCAGAGTTACCCTTAAAAATGCTGGTGCAAAACTCTTAAAAGGATTCTATGAACTTTGGAAAAATCAAGAGTTATGTGATGTTATAATTAAGGTACAGTACGTAAAGGGTTACTTTGATTAGAATTAACTTTTAATTCATACACAATTTCAGTGCTGATTTTGATATGGTAATCTGTAGTCAAGACAAAGAATATCATATGTCAAGAGTTTGTATCAAAATTCAATACCTTTATATATGTATATATATATATGAGCTCTAGATATTCTGAACACTTGCATCCTCAGCCAAAATTACTCTGGATAACAAGTGTTTTGAAATCCCTGATATTTCTATCCAGAATAGGAGTTTTCTGGACGATCAGCTTTCAGATTATTGTTGACCGTTCCACTGTGTCTATGTCAATTGTGTCACTTAATATTAGATGTGGTGTGATATAGGTTGAAAAAGGAAAATACTTTGTTTATGATGTATATGTAGGTTGAATATACTTATATACTTATACTTTATAAGATTGTGGTATTTTTGTTAATTTGCAGACAAATGGAGAGTCCATACCAGCACATCGAGCTGTTCTTGTCATTTCATGTGACTATTTCCGAGCCATGTTCTCTATGGGATTTGAAGAATCTCAACAGCAGATGGCTGAGATCAGTCTGGATGAAGTTACACCCGAGGCAGTAAGAGCTGTGTTAGGCTACATGTACACGGGGAGTCTCACAGGTAACACATTCTTATGAGTAATGATTCCCATAAATTGCATAGTGTGCACTATTACACCTTACAAAACTAGGGCCATATGTTTTTTGTTAATGATACCAGTATGGGTTCTTCAGCTCTAAACAGTAGTAAGAATTATTCTTATTAAAGGACATGCTTATTTCATCCTCCCTAAAAAAATCTGAAAAAAGTATCTTTATTTGTTGTGTTGGTTACGCTATTTAGATCTTTACATTAAGCATTATAGTTGTATAATAAAAACAATTGAATCATTTATTATGAATATATGATGTTTTTTGTAAATGTGCATGGGTACCATTATTATGAATTCAACATATTTAGCTCTACTCTTTGTTTGTAGTGACCAAGGACACCATTCAGGACCTGGTTGTGCTGACGGACCTTTTGCAGTTGTCAGATCTTAAACTCCACTGCTGCCAGTGCATGGGAAAGGAGATAAGTGCCAGTAACTGTTTAGGTAAATTTTGTGCATTGCTAATGAATTTTAATGTAACCCAAAGTGATCTGTTCAATTATGCATTAGAAACAAATGACACATTCATAAGCAATCAATAATTGTTATTAGTAATACTTAGATAAAACAATGTATTTATAATGCACTAAATCACTAAGATAACACTAAGCATGCATGATTTTAAACTGCTATCAATTAATAAAGTTTCAGGATAAATTGAGATGTGATATGTAAATTATGACTGTAAAAATAGTTTTGATAAAATCTTCATCTAATCTTCAATTCATTGTTAAATATATGTACTGTGTACATATTCTAATAACATTATAAATTGATTAAAATGTTATTTTTGTTTTCGTAGGAGTTTGGGAATTTGCTGAAAAGTTTAGCTGTGATGATTTAGAGACTAGCTCTTTATCAATGGTGAAACAACGATTCCCTGTGGTCTGTCAGATGGAGGAGTTTCTGTCTTTATCATACGACAGGCTGTCTAGGATATTCAAGTTTGAGGATCTCTATCTAGGTAAACACATTCACTATTTGGTGTGTTTTAAAAACTCTCAATATGACATGATAGATTAAGTTGCAAATTAGAAATTAAAAAAAACCCTGCTGAATATGGCATGATAAACTAAGTTGTTAAAAAAAATAAAAAAAATATCCTTTTTCCAATCTAACTACAGGACTGAAGTCTTTATTTAGATGGACTCTGTATTAATACATTGTCGTCTCTCTGTTAAGGTTTTGAGGGTGAGGGTACAGTACTGAAGTCTGTATTTAGATGGTTAGAGCACAGTCCCCAGGACAGAATTGGCTATATGTCAGAGATCATCAAGCTGGTGAGATTAAAGAATGTGGAAAAGGGAATTCTGGATCTACTGATGGGAAGTACACTCACAGAGGAATACCCAGGTGAAGTAGAAAATTATGGATTCATGTAATTATTTTTTACAGCTCCTTGGCACCGTGGTGTCTGGTGTCCATTATCTTACATCTATATCAGCTCATATTGTATCTGTATGTCAGCTATTTCAGCATGAATGTATTTGTACATAGATGTCTGGTCTAAGGGAGATAATCATTGGTGTTGGTCTAAGGGAGATAATTTGATTTGTATATCATTTATTCCCCTTTTTTGAAATTCCTGCAAAGTTCTCACAACTTAGAACTGAGTAGATGCTTTCTTATGTAATAAAATGTTATTTAGTTAAGCTAGTTTCCCAAAGTATAGTCTATAAGTTTCACTAACATCATTTCATAACTTCGATCGTAATTGAAAATAAGCATATCCCTATGGGTTGGGATGCAAAATTGCTCAAATGGTCTTGCAGACTCAGGAAACAGAAGGATAGGTACACAAAGGGGTTAATTGACTATATGTATTGTTAAAAAAATGCTCTTAAAACTACATGTACATGTAATGAATATTGCTACATGAATATTAATTAAATCAAATCTTGGTCTCATTGTTTAAAAATCGAGTACTGATACGTCTGTTATTTGAACACATTACATTTGAATATCTACAGAGTGAAAGAGTAGGTCCCATGGATAAAATAAACGTAAATCTGTTTCATAACTCTTATCCTTGAATTGTCATGAGATCATTTAAGAGACCTTACCTATATTTGGTAAGTGCCATTGCAATTCTGTGTCGAAATGTATGGTTCCCTAAAAGCTCAAATACAAAATAGAAATTTTTATGCAAATATTAAAACAATCAAGAAACAACATTTTCACCACAAACAAATTATTTTATGAAGCAGATGATTCTGGTTGATTGCATGAGCTTCTAGTATAAAGTTTATGACTTTCTTTTCCATATGCACTATATTATAAAAAAATAGATGTTTAACTGGAAGAATTGCTGGATCATCAGTCTTAGAAGTCCATGCAAGTGTTTGAATTTGTCATTCTGTTTTCTTTTCAGACTTACGACAGATTATCGAGACCCAGCTGGTGTCAGAAGGCCCTGATCATGCACGAGAAGCCACTCGGTACATGTATGTGATGGGTGGCTATACACAGTCTCGTACAGGGTAAGGTGCTTCATTTCATATTCAGAAGTTGGTTGTGCTCACTTTTGATAAAATCATTAAAATGAGAAAGGTAATGGTACATGTAATAAAGAAAATCTTGTGGCTGCAAAATCAATTACACCATGAAAAAAGATTACATGTACTTATGAATCCCAGATATACACTACAGACATTCGCTGTATGAATTTTCATGTTTTATATTAATATTTCATGTTTTATTTCCATGCAGACCTATGTCCTTGTACCATGTTTCATATTGATATTTCATGTTTTGTTTTCATGCAGACCTATGTCCTTGTACCATGTTTCATATTGATATTTCATGTTTTATTTCCATGCAGACCCATGTCCTTGTACCATGTTTCATATTGATATTTCATGTTTTATTTCCATGCAGACCCATGTCCTTGTACCATGTTTCATATTGATATTTCATGTTTTATTTCCATGCAGACCTATGTCCTTGTACCATGTTTCATATTAATATTTCATGTTTTTTTCCATGCAGACCTATGTCCTTGTACCATGTTTCATATTGATATTTCATGTTTTATTTCCATGCAGACCTATGTCCTTGTACCATGTTTCATATTGATATTTCATGTTTTGTTTTCATGCAGACCTATGTCCTTGTACCATGTTTCATATTGATATTTCATGTTTTGTTTTCATGCAGACCCTTATGTCCTCGTACCAAACGGGTCGAGAGGTTTAACCTGAACACTCAACAATGGCAAACTGTCGCTGACCTTCCTATACTGGCATCAGGAATCCACGCCTTTGAAATTCACGGTCGACTTATTTGTACAGCCTTTGAACTGATCCATATCAGAAGTCAGGATCAAAATATCGACAGAGAAGTTAAGCTAGAGGGTATCTATGAATATGATCTACTACAAGACAGGTGGAAGGATGCTACGGAATACTTCACCCCAGATACCATCCAATGTCTTCACAGTTGTCTGATGAAATCTGGCTCTATTGCTGTTTGTCCAAAAACTAGTAAAATATATACAGTTACTGACACAGAGGTGAACTGTATTTCTGTAGACCTAGATGATGGAGACATATTGTGTAAGAATGTAGAAAAAATGCCAAATATACAGAGATTTTTAGAGGAGGGACATTCCTGTCATGTGGCTGTGGTATATGATGGGATTTTGTATGTGTTTGGCGGAGAAGTTCAGGTATCACAATCGGAGGTCTACTCTACAGCATCAGGGTACAGGTTTGATCATGAACACAATACATGGATCCAAATTCAGGATATGTTGGAGCCAAGATCAAAGTGTGATGTTGTTGAACTTGGTAAGTTGTAAATACTTATTTTCTTTGCACAGTGTCTATTGTGCATGATAACCTGGACATTACCATTTGAAATCACATGTATCATGTTTGGGAATATTTATAGATTAGCATTACGACATTCTTCATTTTTTGTATCCAAAATCAACATTTAGTACTGCTTAAAAGATTTGTCATTCTACACAATTTTAACGCTAAATACATTCTGTATAAATAGTTAAATTAAACCTCATTTACATGTAATACCTTGAAATTGATACGAACATGGTTTATGTGAGTCTAAATGTTTTTGGTGAAGCTTAGGTGGAATTAAAGAATTTTTTACAAAGACGTTGAGTTATAAGATGTACAGTAACTTATAATATTTCTATAAACAGTTATTTTTGTATTTGATTTTTACATATGACATCAGAGTTATCTGCTCTTGTCAGTAATTATTGATTGACATCAAACAAATGACATAAACAATCAATACAGCTTACTTGCAAGGGCAGATAACTCTGCAATGTGTAAAGATGGAATAAACAATTATAATCTTGCTGCTTTAATCAGGTGGCTACATTTACCTGGTGGGTGGATTTAATTTACGGCGACTGAAGACTGTGGAGAGGTATGACCCCAGTACTGACCAGTGGACTAAAGTGGCCAGTATGGATGTAGAGAGAAGTCACCATAAAGCTGTTGTGTATAAGAACAAAATTTGTGCAATAGGGGGTAAGTAATTTTTGATAGGGGATGTTGTTACCGTATCAGTACAATAAAAAGCTTGTTTTCAAAATATTGATGACAATGTATCGAGGATACATTTGTACCGAAATAAAGTACAAAAAAAGTACACTAAAAAAAGGTCAAAAAAAGCATGCTTTTTTTTACTCAATTTGGAACCGAACTTACCTCCCGGTTCCAAAATGAGTCAAAAAAAGTACAAAAAGTACTAAAACAGGCTCATAAAAGCATGCTTTTAGTACACTCTATTGTTTTACACCATACAGAAAAAGTACAAAAAAAGTACTCTGTGGGGGGAAAAAAGTACAAAAAAAGCACACATGACCGTGGCATGTGTACTTTTTTTGTACTTTTTTCATCCAGAAAAAGTACAAAAAAGTACAGTACTTTAATAGTACTTTTGAAGGTAGGCCAAAAAGTACTAAAATAGTACAAAAAGTACAAAAAAAAGCACACTGTGTACTTTTTTTGACCTTTTTTTTCATCTAGAAAAAGTACTAAAAAAGTACAGTACTTTTTTTGACCTTTTTTTCATCTAGAAAAAGTACTAAAAAAGTACAGTACTTTTTTTGACCTTTTTTATCCAGAAAAAGTACTAAAAAAGTACAGTACTTTTATAGTACTTTTATAGGTAGGCCAAAAAGTACAAAAAAAGTACTTTGTGGCGGAAAAAAAGTACAAAAAAAGCACACAGTGTACTTTTTTTTGACCTTTTCTTTTGTCTAGAAAAAGTACAAAAAAAGTACAGTACTTTTTTTAGTACTTTTCTATGTAGACCAAAAAGTACTAAAACAGTACAAAAAAAGTACAGTACTTTTTTAGTACTTTTTAACAAGCTCAAAACAAATTATAAACTGTATGAAAAATTTACTACTGATGTTGGTGGAAAAGTACCAAAATAATTAAGAATACAATATGGAAACCCAGGTGTACTCTTTCACTAATTTCAAATACTATGATAGAAAATCTTATTTATTGATGGTTATAGGTGCCTCAGCTCACCTAGATGGACCTATTAGTATCTCTTATAACACAGAAAAAAATTAGCAATGTTTTTCTTAAATGAAGATGCCGAAATAAAGCATGCTTTAATGATGCTTTTAGTGACATATTTTAGTACTTTTTCTAAAAAGTACAAAAAAAGCATGCTCTTTTAGTACTTTTTCCGGACACACCATCAGGGCAGAGTACTTTTTTTGTACTTTTTTTGGACTCTGAAATTTTGCAGAGTACTTTTTTTGTACTTTTTTTGGACTCTGAAATTTTGCAGAGTACTTTTTTTGTACTTTTCTGGACTTAAACATTCTGCAGAGTACTTTTTTTGTACTTTTCTGGGACTTAGTCATTTTGCAGAGTACTTTTTTTGTACTTTTCTGGGACTTAGTCATTTTGCAGAGTACTTTTTTTGTACTTTTCTTGGACTTAGAATTATTCACATGGTATGAGAAATGTTCAGAGTACTTTTTTTGTACTTTTTTTGGACTTAGAATTTTTTCACAGGATGAATGGGAAATGTTCAGAGTACTTTTTTTGTACTTTTTTTGGACTTAGAAATTTTCACAGAGTATGAAAAATGTTGTGTACTTTTTTTGTACTTTTTTGGGACTTAGAATTTTTCATAAGGCATCACCATTTCAGTGTACTTTTATTTTGATTTTTTTTTTTACTACTCCAATTTTTTTTAGGGGGAGTTTTTTTAACAAAATTATATATTTAATTAAAAATTGTTTACAACTGAACATTAGAAAGAAATATAATTCAACTACCGGTAATTAAGATGTTTATTTAATAAGTGAATGTTGCAGATGATGTTTTGAATAATTTTACATTCTTAATGCTGAGTTTTTATTTTCATTTCTTTACCATAAATGTTTAAATTATTTCTAATCACTTAAGTGTTCACCTTAAAATATTGTTGAAATGTGTTTATATAAGTGTTCACCTTAAAATATTATTGAAATGTGTTTCCAATTCCCTTTCTCTCTAAATGAGTTAAAATGTAGCAGTATACACTAGGCCCATGTACATATATGTTACATAAAACCAATGCCTATGTGATCAGCATAAGATGCATTAAAATTAGAGTCTTAATTATCGACAGTCACGTGCACACTGACACACAAATCGCCTGTCTCTGACCAGTGGTTTCACACACAATAACGATTTACAACCAGGTAAACAAGCCAACACATGTACATTAGTCGTTCTGCACGGACCTAACAAAACTCTCCCCTGGGTCAGACTCATGGTCCAATACGATAATAAATAGTTTGTGAAAGTATTTCCATCCTCATATAATGATTAAATGGTTTCAGTATAAAATCTCAACAAACTAACCAAAACAAATAGACATGCCGGGGATACTCCGTTGCACACACTGTTGACGTAAATATGCTATCGGTCTAATTTATATGTAAAAGGAAATACAAGCTATCATAGATGAATTTGTCAATGGAATTTTATCAACTCATTTGTTTACACCGACTCGGACATCATAGTAGGCTAACCAACAAAACACTCACGGCTCATGTTTACGTAGGCCTGGATGTTTCTGGTCAGACACATGGTCTTATACGATGATAAATAGCTTGTGACTATATAATCTTTCCAGCATCACAACGATGAAATTGATACTTTAAAAAGTTCCTCCAAACCATGCCAAAAAAAGGGTTTTGTTTATCTTTTTTTTATATAAAAATCTCGATCTTTTCACGACATGCCGGAAATGGTTCTTATTACAAATACTCTGTTGTCGTGATTATAAATTGGTTTACACCTCGCGTCAAAAGGTGGATTTATTAATATAATAGTTCGTATATTTTCTGTTTTGATATAGTATCACAAACTCTCAACATAAATTTTTAAATAGGTTTGGTTTAGACGATAGGATCGTACAACATTCTTTTGAATCACGTAAGAGGCCTACAGGTGTCTGTTTGTAATACAGCAACTAAATGTGGATTTATCAGCACACCAGTTCATTTGTTTGCGTTTTTTATTCCTTGTCCTAAGTTAATAATAAAACGTGAGGAATTGAGAGATTTTGTTTAGAAATATTATAGTACAGCATTCCTTTGTGAAAGACGTAAGCGGCCCCACATGTGTTTGTCACGTGATTATTTGAGCGGGAAACACAGAATGTGAAACAGCTGGCTGGCGGCCATATTTGTTTACGTCTGTCAGCTGATTGCAGAATGTAAACAAACAAATATAACTGGCTGCTGGGCCAACATCGAAAGAAGGTAGGATGTTTGCACAGAGACACGAGGTTATTTATTTTTTGTTTATTGTTACAATACCATCGATCTCCTCAAACTCTAGCTGGTGAACACAGTACCGATGGAGGATGGAGTTACGGTAAGTTCATTTCTCTTACTTGTTTACTTCGTTCTGAAAGCATTGGGATGCAATTAAAACACCCAGTTTATGAAATAAGTTAGACATCATTTTTTGTTTACATAGCTGTGCTTTCTTTTTGAATGGGCTTGGCAATTATTTCATTGCCGTTCAGTTGTAAATTTCAACATCATTTCCAATTTCAAATCACAAGAAAATTTACACGGCAGGGGGGTTTAAATGTTATAAATCAATTCAACATCCAACAAATTGTATCTGGACACAAGTTTTATTAAAAAACTATGGAACTTTCCATATCATTTTCACTTCATTATCGCCCACAATTTCGTTTTGTGGTACATAATTTATTTTATGTTTTTTTTTAAAAAAAAACAACTTTACTTTATTCATCATGATTAATTAGATTGGGAAATAATATTTGTTTTCTTGAAAACATGGGTAATGAAATAACATTATTAACTTAAATATGTGAGTGTGATTTGGGATGCTCATATTCAATTATATCGTTGTTTTCACGACATTTTTTTGACAAGAAGGTATGATGTTTCAATGATGTAATCCTATCATATTTACATTTTGCTGTCCATCAGTCAATTAAGTCCTGCAATTAAATCTAAATGTGTATACACATTCATACATGTGTTTCCATACAATCAGGTCATGTATATATAACCTCATATTTTTCCTTTCAGGCAAATTGCAGATCAGTGTGTGATAATGATCGAGGGCAGACTGGTTAAAGACATAACATTAATATGCCTAATTTAAACAGGTAAATATTAATAAAAGGATGGTGGTAACATGTGAATATTTAAATATTTTAAGATGACTGATATACACAATGTATGAACATTATAAAAAGAGTTATTTTACCATCTAAACATAACCTTTGCATTCCTTTTTTGTTAAGTAATATTTCATTGAGACTTACAATTTAAGTGAATTAACACTCTGAGAAAAATGTCATTTATCAGAATGACAGTAGGGTCACTGGGGTGTTGATCAGGGGTCAGGGAGTGGTCACACCTCTTTTGTTTACATAATTATCAAGCGACTGCCTGGTATTTTGGTAGTTTAGTAAAACTGTACTGGGGACAAACAGGGCTGGGTTATAGATCGAGGCATGGCGTCAGGTAAAAAGGGCACGGCGCTGCGCCATGCGTACATAAAAACACTAAAATAATTTAGTTCTGTAAATTTATTTTTGATTAATTAATCTAGCCATGTGTGAACTTTTTATGAGTATACTATTGTACCATATGCATTCACACTGTATCCGTATTGCACATCCTATTTTTTTTTCTTTCTTTTCAGAATACAGTAATTATAAAGAAGAAACAGTCAACAAAAACAAATGAATAGCTGATGACTGAAAATGAATGCACCTCATCAAAGAGACTGAAAATCCACAGCTGTCATCAAGCCACTTTTGCAGGTAAATATTTCAATCTATCCTGGTTTCAGATTGCTATTACTAGCAATTATGTAAAAATATGGATGTCATTTTAGACACTAAAACTCAGTAATCCTGTGTGGAGTGTATCTGGCTTCATTGTACGTTCATATAGGCGGGTGCTTCGAAAAATAAATGGAGGAATTTACGTTGTTACATTCATACACATGGCATGGTATAAAATTAAAGCAAAGATTTATTTGAGCCAAACAAAAAAATAAGACATTTTAATATATCCATAAACATTATGGTTCCAGCACAAGTCTTTTTCTTTTTTCAGGCTTTCACTGCCAGGAAAATGGAATGAAAAAACAGCATGTAATGGACTTGCACTGGACAGTGATCAAGGGGAAAAGATTTGGACAGGATTTCATTGCATTGACATATTGAAATTTATATTGTAGACAACATTGTGACAAAACCTGATGCCATTGTTCAACAATTTACACATGTTTTATCTCTGAATACAATGCTGTGTTGTAAATATTGAACAGAGTGTGGCCCTTAATTTATTTGTTTCTTCTGTGCATTACCATGTCCAGGTACTATCTTTAAACTTGATGTGTGGGTCCATCTTGGTTGGATTGTGTGTCACATAAAAAACACTGCACTAACTAAGACAAGTCTATTTGAACAAAAAAAACAACCTTGAATTGCATCTTCATTTAAGAAAAACATTGCTAAATTTTTTCTGTGTTATAAGAGATACTAATAGGTCCATCTAGGTGAGCTGAGGCACCTATAACCATCAATAAATAAGATTTCTATCATAGTATTTGAAATTAGTGAAAGAGTACACCTGGGTTTCCATATTGTATTCTTAATTATTTTGGTACTTTTCCACCAACATCAGTAGTAAATTTTTCATACAGTTTATAATTTGTTTTGAGCTTGTTAAAAAGTACTAAAAAAGTACTGTACTTTTTAGCCCACCATCATCAGATGGTGGGCTATTCAAATCGCCTTTCGTCCGTGGTCCGTCGTCCGTCCGTCCGTCCGTCCGTCCGTCCGTCCGTCCGTCCGTCCGTCCGTCCGTCCTCCGTCCGTCCGTCCGTCCGTTAACAATTCTTGTTACCGCTATTTCTCAGAAAGTACTGAAGGGATCTTTCTCAAATTTCATATGTAGGTTCCCCTAGGACCCTAGTTGTGCATATTGCATTTTGCGACCGATCGGTCAACAAGATGGCCGACAGGCGGCCATCTTGGATTTTGATAGTTAAAGTTTGTTACCGCTATTTCTCAAAAAGTGCTGAAGGGATCTTTCTCAAATTTCATATGTAGGTTCCCCTAGGACCCTAGTTGTGCATATTGCATTTCGGGACCAATCGGTCAACAAGATGGCCGACAGGCGGCCATCTTGGATTTTGTTAGTTAAAGGTTGTTACCGCTATTTCTCAAAAAGTGCTGAAGGGATCTTTCTCAAATTTCATATACAGGTTCCCCCAGGACCGTAGTTGTGCATATTGCATTTTGGGACCGATCAGTCAACAAGATGGCCGACAGGCGGCCATCTTGGATTTTGATAGTTAAAAGTTTGTTACCGCTATTTCTCAAAAAGAACTGAAGGGATCTTTCTCAAATTTCATATGTAGGTTCACCTAGGACCCTAGTTGTGCATATTGCATTTTGGGACCGATCAGTCAACAAGATGGCCGACAGGCGGCCATCTTGGATTTTGATAGTTAAAGTTTGTTACAGCTATTTCTCAAAAAGAACTGAAGGGATCTTTCTCAAATTTCATATGTAGGTTCACCTAGGACTCTAGTTGTGCATATTGCATTTTGGGACCGATCGGTGAACAAGATGGCCGACAGGCGGCCATCTTGGATTTTGATAGTTTAAGTTTGTTACTGCTATTTCTCAAAAAGTACTGAAGAGATCTTTCTCAAATTTCATATATAGGTTCCCTAGGGCCCTAGTTGTGTATGTTGCATTTTGGGACCGATCGGTGAACAAAATGGCCGACAGGCGGCCATCTTGGATTTTGATAGTTTAAGTTTGTTACCGCTATTTCTCAAAAAGTACTGAAGGGATCTTTCTCAAATTTCATATGTAGGTTCCCCTAGAACCCTAGTTGTGCATATTGCATTTAAGGACTGCTCCATAATGCTTTTTGGGACTGATCGGTAAAAAAGATGGCCAACCGGCCGCCATCTTAGATTTCAATTGTTGAAGTTTGTTACCACTTTTTCTTAGAAAGTACTATAGCGATCTGTCTCAAATTTTATATGTAGTGTGTTTTGAAAAAGTTTGAAAAGCAGGGAAAAGATCCTCTTTCCATTGTCAGACATAAATCATTCTTTGGTGGGCGCCAAGATCCCTCTGGGATCTCTTGTTTTGTACTGTTTTAGTACTTTTTGGTCTACATAGAAAAGTACTAAAAAAAGTACTGTACTTTTTTTGTACTTTTTCTAGACAAAAGAAAAGGTCAAAAAAAGTACACTGTGTGCTTTTTTTGTACTTTTTTTTCCGCCTCAAAGTACTTTTTTGTACTTTTTGGCCTACCTATAAAAGTACTATAAAAGTACTGTACTTTTTTAGTACTTTTTCTGGATAAAAAAGGTCAAAGTACTTTTTCTAGATGAAAAAAAAGGTCAAAAAAAGTACTGTACTTCTTTAGTACTTTTTCTAGATGAAAAAAAGGTCAAAAAAGTACACAGTGTGCTTTTTTGTACTTTTTGTACTATTTTAGTACTTTTTGGCCTACCTTCAAAAGTACTATTAAAGTACTGTACTTTTTTTGTACTTTTTCTGGATGAAAAAAGTACAAAAAAAGTACACATGCCACGGTCATGTGTGCTTTTTTTTGTACTTTTTTCCCCCCACAGAGTACTTTTTTACTGAAAAAGCTTGCTTTTCCAGTATTGCTACGGCCCGGATGACCCACTAATTTAAATGCGATTGACCTCTCATTTGCATGCGATTTTTTCTCTTTTCCTCTTCCTAGAACAAATATGCTGCCATAGTGCAGTTAAACAACTTCTATGGTATTTCATTAAATAGAATAGTTTCAAACATGTCTACAAAAACTATAACATGAACGTCTATAATTGAAAAATAGTGAGGATAATTTGCATCAGTGGTAGCGATCGGTGGCCTAATTCTCGCCCGCATTTGCATATATATGTAAACATCCGGTTTGGGTAACACTAAATAAAGGAATTGTCAGGATTTTGGTATGTAAGTAACTAATTGTAGTTTGATGTATACATTCATAATCTATTATGTAATGACAATTTTTTAATTCATCCCGACGTAAGAAAGATACAAAAGTTGTTTGTTTTTACATGTATTATATTGATAGTCACTTTGGAGAACAGGTACGTTCGTATTGTGATCATGTCATTACGATGGCCCACTGAATTTAACCAAGTCTCACTCAAACAGACGCTTGTTAACTACGTACGCATCAAGCGTCTGGGTGATCTATGCAGAAGCTCAACAAACACGTGATAAAAAGTTCTGAGTTATTTATCGCTGGCTCCTTATACATTTCCGCACGGATTGTCAACTAAACGCATCCTTTCATTAACGAGAGAATATTTAATACACGGATACAGATACAATGAAATATCGTGACACCTCAGCAATAGTAGTAAACGGCCGAATGTAAACAAAGACGTCAGTCACGCAAAGCGGACCAGGGTGGATGTAAAAAGCTTGTCAAGTCAAGAGATATTTTCCATTTAATTATCTGAGCGTAATAAATACATTCTCCATATCATAAAAACACCGAAGAATATTTGAACACTGCATGTTGGCAAGCCACCTTGTCTATTAAACTTCGGAATTCTTTTCGTATTTGGAGACAGAAGCAGTGAAAATTGTAAGTTTCAAAACAGTTAAATTCTGCAAAATATCAAACATGTGTTTATTTGTAGCAAAAACAGTTAAATTGGCATGATATTATCTCATCAAACACTGGTATAGGAAGTCATATTGGTAGTAAACCCCCTCCCCCGTAACTATTGATTTTATTCTTTATATCCGTTCACAGCCAGTTATTTAAAGCCAGTGTTTGGCAATGAAGAAAATTCGGAGTACCTAAGGAAACTACATCAATCTACAGTGTCAATACCTTGCAACTGCGCTTTGGACTTAAAAAGTCATAAATAACTATATAGAGCCAGGGATTAAATGTGAAACAGCATGGTATAAAAAGATATTTAGATAAAATCTGGTTTGTGACCAGCTGGGAACTTACCTGAGTGTTGTTCGAGTACCAAGTTGGCCTAACATCTGTAATGAAGGTTCTTCAATCTGTATTCCTTCTGTCTGCGCTCGGATTTTCAATATCTACAATAAATGTACAAACATTTTATTGTAATTTCATTATTTATAATATTCTCATTTAGAACCAAACCATCATGTTACCAAAGGAATGTTGAATATAGATATTGAACAATTTGTTTTATCTAAAATAGTCATATTTTTCACACTTAATTAAATTTCATTGAGCAAGATTTGAGCAGCTTGTCAAAATTACAAGTATATCAGAAAGAAAAAGAAACTGGTAATCTGGATATACCTGGACCATTTCCTCTTGTGAGTAAGGTAAGGTTCTAACTATCATGACTCGGTCAAGCAGATCAAGGGGCACACCATGGGGAGACACAATATCCTCTGTTCCTCTGTAAACATCAAATAGCATTAGCAATAATAAAGTTTGCATGTTTGTATGACACTAATACTATCTGAAGTACATGTACAAAAAAGCAGAGTTATTGTTCTGAAAATCTATTTTTTCTTGGTGAAGTCCAGACTTCCACTTCATGACCTCCCTGTATGCAATTTGTGAATGTTTGAATGTTTTTGGAGTCCACAGTGTATTTGTGTTGTATCCCATTTCAACAGTGGGACTATTGCCCTTTTCATAGTGCTATCTCCCTGAAGCATATCGCCAGAGACACCGAACAGCACACTCAGACCTTCCTCACAGGAGCTAGGGCTTAACTCAAAGCCAAACTTGAGATGGTGACGATATACTTTTGAAGAAGAAAGTCAGTAAGGAAGAATATTCCAAATTGAGTCGCAAATTAATTACTTTCTGGGTTGTATATTTCAATAATATAATATAATATTCTATAGTATATAGAATGTATTAATTATTCATAATAATGACATAAAACTTACCTAATGGTACATTTGCCTCTATTGGTGGCAAAGATAACGATGGGTGCTATCGTTGACTCCAAGGCTCGGTGGAGGTAAGTAAAACATTCAATATCTAACATGTGAACCTCGTCTACAAACAACACTCCTGGCACCAGCTCGGCAATACCCTGGTCTATGTACTTGTTTACCACTTTGTTTATCTCCTTCCTTAGTTTATCTGTTATAACAAACATTAAATTAGTACAGTGTATCATCTTTTCAACAGAATAACGACCGATGACAATTGCATCGCATAATTTCTCATAAACATTTTTTTTCCAATTCACTCGATATCATTAACAAGCATAATACATGTACCTTAAATATCTACAGCAACTTTTTTTCAAAGACCAAGTTTAAAGCAAAATATAATAATTAAAATTTTAAGGTTCATGATTAAGTGAATAAAATCTTATGCTGTTCATTTGAATTTTGAAGTTGCTGAAAGTCTTATAATCTGTGATGAGCAGGATCAAGTGGTCTGGAGGCAGAATTACTTACAATAACCTAATCTCATGTATAGTAGGATACTGACCTGTGATTTCTGTTTTCTTTGGTTTCATGAGCTGCCCCATCATAGACATAATGTCCTGGCCTCCCTATATAACACAAAACAATAAAAAAGTATATTTATAATAGGAAATGTCTGTCAAAATTTCCTAGTCTGATGCCACCATGGATTCTTTGGATTACAGAAGTCAAGCATCCTAACTAAATATAATATCATTGTCTAGTTTCCAGCAACAAACGCCTAGAAATTGGTGTAAGGGGGGAAATATATGATGTATGGTCCAGGGGAGATAATTTGTCTCCAGCTATAGGATTTCAGCTATTAAAGATACATTTTGGATATTTTTTGTACATGTATCGTGTCTTTTACTAACAATATATCAAAATAAATGTAAAATTGAACTTCTCTAAATATGTAACTAGCCTGAACATGGATATATTTTATAAGAAATCTACCGTATTTTCCGGAGTATAAGCCGCTACTTTTTTTCCCTGAAAATCGGGAGTGCGGCATATACACCAGTGCGACTTATCTGTGGACGAAAACCAACATCTGACGATGTTTTGGCATTATTACGTCGTGATTCACATGTGAAAATCGTAAGATTTACTCGCAAGTTTTGTAAAGTTATACATCGAACAAATCACTGTTAAAGTGTTTAAAAGATAAAATATGCAATGAAAATATATTAACGATGAAAATGATTACATATCAGATGCATATTCATTCGTAAAATTGTTTAATTCAAGGAAAATCCGCCGACTGAAACGTGTTTGTTTACTAGCGCAACACAATAGCGGTTTAGTAAAGTTATACATCGAAAATATCACTGTAAAAGTGTTTAAACGATATAATATGTGATGAAAATATAATAAAGATAAAAATAATAACGTACCAGATACATGTTCAATCGTAAAATTGTTTAATTCATGGAAAATCGGCCGACTGAAGCGTGGTTGTTTACAGTCACAACACAATGGCGGACTGATTTCGCTATCGATTTGCTGCAGGATCGTTACCAAGAAAATAATAACTAAAACGTCAAAAACTATCAAATATCAAACAATAAGTTAAATATATTATTTAAATATTATTTGAGTGAAAGAAATGTCTGCAGACAGGGAAAAAACAATCTTCTGAATGACTGCTAAATATAACTTGCACACGTGTTACACACGGTCAACATGTGTATTTCTCAGAATCCTGTCGCTGTGACTTCAATGAAATAATCGGCAGTCAAGTTTATAGTGTGAATTACATGTAATATAGAACATTATAGCGATGTTAAAAAGCACCAAACAGTCGTATAAAACATCATTTAATCGATCTCTGCAGCGGCAAACACCACGAAATCATATCCGGAAGTTTACAAAAATAAGGCTTCGGTGAATTGCATCATGGGATGGCAAGTTGAGAGAGAACACTCTAAACGAAGTCAATTTTAGGTTAATGATAGTCTTGATAATAAAGTAATCCTATACACATCAATATAATTAATACGCGAAGTATATCAAAATAGATATAAAAGAAAATCGTATGCATATTGAGGAAAGTATTTTAACCGGCATGTTGAAATATGAGAGAGAGTAAGCGTGAATTCGTACGGCCGCCATGTTTGTTTACACACAAGAAGTCTTACGTAATGGCAGAGTAAACAACGAACAGAAACATGACCAAATCAATTTTGCTAAAGATATTTACATCATTGTGAGTTTTATTTGTTATACATTTACAGAACAAGTTTACAGGCAGTTTTCGTGATTCTAATCGATCGATAAGCATTACCGTGCTTCATTAGAGATCGATCGTATACACAGAGGGTTGCGTGGGTGCATGGGCCTAACTTTTGGTTGCGGCTTATGTAACGGTGCGTCTTATGTGTGTACAAAACCTGAAAAAATCGTAAAAAAGGCCTCTGCGGCTTGTACACAGGTGCGACTTATTGTCCGGAAAATACGGTACTTGCCCTATATAACTATATATTACGATACACCTACCTGTGGCCTTGCATTTGCACAATCCAAGTCGTGTAACGTCACGTCCTGAATCACTTCTTTCTTCTTGTGGACATCTCCTTTAGGTAAGGGTACATACTCCTCAGCCTCCAGATCATACTCTGTCGCATAGCTGTCAGATCGACCTTGACGCTACAACCACAAGTGGACACAGTCATTTATTTGAAGAAATCCATACATAACATATTCAAAAAACCTTAATTACAAGGGGACATTTTTCTTCATTTAGGAAAGAAAATTAATATGATAGAAAAAATCAAATGTACAAGCCACTAAAAGTTCTTCAAAATACATTAACAGATGTAGACTAGGTACTAAATATTTGACCCCAATAAAAAGCACCTGTCTTCTACCTTCCTACCTTCCGAGTCTAACTCAAGAGGACATAAGTTAATGTTTGAACTGTCAGCAGAAATGATAACATATGACCTGAAGATAGCTAGACTTATTTCAAGAAGAGTATAACATCATGGTTAACAATTTACATTTTTGTAATTATGTCTTGTGAATATTATCGTGAGTATTTACCTTCACTGCTCCACTGTTAGCTTCAATATAGATCACGTCTCCTACTTCCACTTTCTCCTTTTGTAGACTTTCGTATATAGATGGGTCCAGCTTCAGCTGCTTTGTTCCCTTGGCGGTCTTCAGCCCAATCACAACATGGCTTACAGTCTTTCCATATCCTGTTTGTGAAATAAAGACACTACCTTCAATACAGGGTTTAAGGTAATTTTAACATCAGAATTTAAAATCAGAATTTAAAATCATTGAACTTTTTAAGTGATGTTTTTAAATATAGTTAAAACATTTTGTTATCTACTATATTTCAAGTACTGAGATACATTTCCAGAAAGAAGTACTGCAGTGATTAAAACTATTTTATGTACCGGGTAACACTTTTTGCCAAAACCAACAGCTTATGCATGGTCAGTCACTATTGCATAGTTTTAATACGAAATAATACTAGAGTTGCATCTCAAAGTCAAAGCCTCTCACCTCCCATTGGGTTTTCTGTCTCCACTGGTGTAAGCTCTGTCACTTCTCCCTCATAAACTTCTTTTGTTTCCTTGATCCTCAACCCAATGGCTCGCCGGAAGTTCTCCATCAGGACTTCTGTCTTCTTGATTTCTGTTGAGTAGACTTCACTACCCACCATAGGACAGAATGGTACTTTGGTTCCCAGTTCTTGTGCAATGGCTAAAGCGATGGCAGTCTGTGGTAAAGAAGTTAAACCTTGTCATGGTATAACCATATACATACTTCATCTCCTTGATATGAACTTCTCTCAAGGGATATATTCCATGAAAGAACATTGTATAAATTAATTATTACGTGAGTTTCAAGATATGTTAACGAAGTGTGATTACCATTAATTAATCCTATCTTCTGGTGATTGTAACAAAAATCACTATCACTTCCATGGTGGGACTAATTAATGAAAATATTACGTCACTGACATATTTGGTTTGGTATATCAAAATCATCTTATTTTGACTAATAATAACTTATATCATTTTGTTAAATTTATTCAAGTGCAACTATATCTACTAAATCTATGGGTAAAATCTCACAAGCCCTTTCATCCATTTGAAGAATTTGTTTTCGCTTTTGAAAGTGATCTAAAACAGTAAAACTGAATTATAAGAAAGCTACGAACACTTTTATTACAGATAACCACTTGTCTTAATTACTGTAAATACATACAACACTGAATCGTGAATTCTGTACCCACCTTGCCAGTACCCGGAGGTCCTGCTAAGAGGACAGCTCGGCCAGCCATCTTCTTTGATTTGATAAGTTCAACCACCACTCCAGCGGCCTGGAAATACAAAGTACATCTTTGTCATACATAAGAAAACTTAGAAAAGACAAGTATGCTGAAATCTACTACATATGTTACTTTATAGGTATGACTCAAAAGATTATGACATTTTCATACAATAAGGACACCTTTCAAGATAAAGTCAGTACGTCGCAATGATAAATGAAAGAATTGAAGTTGAAGTCCTTTGAAAATGAGATTTTGACATTACAATTCTTTGTGCAGTGAAAACTTCATCTCAGTGGGTATTTTTTTTTAAGTCAATTCTCAGTGTTAATAAAGCTTATACCTTGTCCATGATCTGTGTTAGAATTTTAATAATACTGAAATCTGAACAAAATTTTGAAGCCACAAACAAAATTCTGCTAAATTGTATCGGTCCCAATTCTAGTTTCAAGTACAAAAGCTTTAAAAACATATTTTACCTTTTTAGACACTTTTAGAAGAAATCCATTATTTCTGTCTTACACTTTGTATATCTGTTGTACATTGTTATCTAGGACAGTGACTATAATCCACATTTACATTTAAAAGTTCAAGTGAATGCCTTCAGGGTATTCTGATATTAAGAATAATGTACCAACAGACTCGCCATAGATCCAGATTCGAGATGATGTGATATTGAAATATATACACATACAAATCAAAATGTTAAGCAATAGTGTTTGTGTTTATTTCGATGATTTTACAATAAACTTATGCTAGAAAGTGTATATCATGAAAGTAGTGAAGATCTTAATTTTATCAGATTATGATTTTTAATAATCAGTCTATTTTTTGTAAGAACCAACAACAGATTTGGATTTTACAGTCCTTATTTTCTATCGTATTTACATGTATTTTCCTTTAATGTATTTCAATTATTTGTATTGCCTTTTTTGGAGAATATTTTAAAATTTTAGATTGACCAATTCCAAGGTAAACTTCAAATTTTTCTCTATACATAAAAAAAGATTAAACACAACTTTTTTCTATTAAGGCATATCAAAGAAAGTTTACAAAATTATCCACAAAGAATTGTAATCCTACCTTTATGATTTTGTTGATTTAAAAATCTGATTACTTTAGGAACCAAACCACATTACCGAATATCTACAAGGTATGGCCTTAAACCATTTCACTTCGAAGTGATTGCAATAGCTTGTCAATACTGGATTCATTATCTAAAATTCTTAAAAACAAAACATGTTCTTTTATTGATATTTGAAGATTTGCTCTCAAATAATATTGTGTTCCGGGTAATGTTATTTTGGTTTCCTACATGATATACATGTACCAACAGCTCTACTGACATGCTCTGTCATCTGACTGACAGAGGCTGTATTTAACAACCTGCTGTTTTCACAAATGTAAAAGACATTTTACAACACCAAAGATGTTTTCACAACTTTTAACCTTATGCCATCTTCAAGGGTTTTCGATGAGTCTGTCCTTAGTTTAGGGTGAAATAGAAGTATAATACCAAAAACGTAAAGCTGTCGTTAAGCTAAACAGACTTTCAGATTCACTGAAGTTTCAATTCATCTGTTAATATGAATATAAAATGGAGAGATAGTTATTAAAAGAATCTCCATATAAATCTAATCAAAATCCCATTTTCAGCAGATCAAAAAGAAAGATAAGAGTGTAATAATTTGAATTGATCAGAAATTAGTTGACTCTCAAAGAATATTCTAGAGAGTCGAACCAAAAATTGGTTTTGTGCCTGCAGAAACCGGCATTTACCTCACGAGCAAGTTCTTGTCCCACCAAACCGGCGGCACTCTGGATAGCGTATCCATTTTCATCCAATCCTAAACCTTTTATATGACTGTGTGATGCGATTCTTTGAGTTTTTGTCGTACTTTTCACTTCTTCGATCTTCATTTTGGACAAGACGTGTTCAACACAAACAGAAACATGCAGGCACGCGTTTGATCTACGTCAGTCAAACCCTTGAATTTGAGGGGAATCACGCAAGTTTGTTTGTAACCCGGATTAACAGTGCTCGCAGATTGTCGTAAAACAAGTACTTCCAAGCTGTATAAAATATATCCAGAGTAAAATTTGAGGGGAATCACGCAAGTTTGTTTGTAACCCGGATTAACAGTGCTCGCAGATTGTCGTAAAACAAGTACTTCCAAGCTGTATAAAATATATCCAGAGTAAAGGTTAGTTTAAAAATTTATGTTTATTGTTAAAATTACACCAGTTAAGATTTAAAATTTCTGAACTTTCGGTTTTATTTTACGTTAACCGCAATTAAGCTCAGCGCATGCGCAACGTCCTTAGAAACAATTGCTATTTATGCCGCCATGACGGTCTTCAATAATTAATGTCAACGATCATCATCAATTTTCACCTGTGCATCTGCACGCAAGAAGGATATTTGAGATCTAAGCAGCCTCGCTGTATTAAGAAGACATCACGCAGTACGTTTTCTTTAGTGATTGGATTGTATATGTGACATTGAATAGATTTCAAACAGGTGTAAGCGATTGAGTGATTTACACGAAAGTGTTTCTGTCTCTAAATTAATATTGTATACGACAGGTGATTTGATCTTGATGTTATTTAAAATTGAGTGTTGTTCTCCTTACAATTACATATCTTTACATTTTCGAGCATATGTAGAAACTTTTCTCATATCTATGGTGTGATAAAAAACAATATGAAATCTGAAAAAGTTGCAACAAAAACTTCTTTTTATATTTTCGTGCAGTTACAAGGCATTCAATACAGACTATATTTTTGGTTTCAATTAACTGAATTTATCGGTTGACATATTGTATTAACTTAAATATAAGTATTCAAAATGTCTTTTTTATTAGATTAATACACAACTTTAACTTTCAGTAGTTTTAATATCAAATTTAATGCAAAATAAGAACTAAATGTAGGGCCTAGCAATGTGTAATCTGTACTGTAGACCTACTTTTGTAGTTTAATGCACTGTTGTTCTAGATATATAATTAATTGTTATTGTCTTTTGATTATTTGATTAAGATAAATATAATTAATATTTACAAATTTATTTGTTATTGGATTTCTCAGATGAGTGATCGCGGTAGTGATGAAGAAAGAGATGATGAAAAGGAAGAAGAGGAAAGCCCTGGCCAGAAATATGAGACTGTTATCTCTGCCTTGCCTCCCCGGGTAGTTCAACAGGAGGAGAGTCAGGTGGAGGTTTCAGCCAGCCCTGCCTTCCAGTGTCTTGATGAGGTAGTTATTATTTTTTGTTGTTGTGAAAATCAAAGTTTACTTATAAGTAATATTATAAACACAATATTCACCAACCTTTGCTCATCAGAGTCGGCTGCTAGTCTGCTACAGGGTTGATTTTTGATGTGAATATTTGGAACAGATTTTCTCATAATTTGCTAGGGCATTGGAAGGTCTAAAACGATACAATAGATATTGACATTACACTGAAACAATACAGAATACATATTGACGATACAGTGGACCTCTTTTTCAAATTCTGCTGACCATTGTGTTTTGAATATTGTGACAATAAAAGACAACTTTGATTAAACATTCTATAACCTGAAAAAAATCTACCAAACATTTGATTCAGTTTATTATCTGTGTTAATTAATTTCTGTCAATTTGTATTCTTAGTTATCAAAAGGCATTTCTAATCCATCTAGGTGACACAGATATTTTAAACACTTCCTTTTGATTGAAATGCTCTTACTTGAATTAAGTTTTAGAATAAATTTTGTTTGGAATCTCCTATTTCTATAACGAACACAGTAGGTTGAGTTGTTAAAACGATACAGCGATATATAGCATGTTTGCGTATCGATATTTAATACGCTGCTGAAAACTGATACATATCTTTTTGGAGTTGAGGTGGAAAAAACATGACAATTTCCCCAAATCTTAGTCAGAATATTTCTTGCTGAAGTTTTTAAGTTCCAAAGGAACTTTACCATTACCAATTGGATTTTAGGCTTAATGTTGTTTGGTAAAGAGATCTATTGCAATGCAAATGAAAAGGTCTTTTTGAAAAAGGTGATGGATAGTTTATTGTAAAAAGTGTCCATTGATATTGGTTCCCATTGAGAATGGCTTCAAACCGACCCATTAATTGATTTTTCTTTGTTCCTCACATAAAGATTCTTTGTATAACGGATACTACTGACAGGAAACAATTAAGAGTCAAATAAATTTTTATTATCTGTTACAATTAACCAGTGAATGTTATTGTTATTTTATGGTATCTTTATTCTCCACCTGGTTTATCAAAGTGAAACTTCTTTAAATAATTTATTTTCTTAATTGATGTGTTTATTTATAGAAGCAAGACTAATATTGGACTTGGTCATTCAGCAGAATTAATTTTATGATAAATGTGAAAGTTATAGAAACAAACTTGCATGGGGGGATCCACCCAGTATTCTTTTTCTGCAGACATCAATATGATATGCAATCACAATGATCTGTACAAAATCTGTATATTTTTCTTTACAGCTGTTTCATGAAGGGAAACTCACAGGGACAAAGGTAGCACTGTTGAAAGCAAAGTATACTGAGCTTCATGAAACTCTTAAAAGGTTTGTAAATTTGAGCTAAACAATTTTAAAATATCAAATGCAATTTGAGCAAAGGAAGGAAAGAAAAAAAAATAAAGAGAAAATTGTCCTAATACGTACATGTTACTAGTGATAAAAATGTGTGCATATATGTATGTGGGTATTTCAAAAGTTCTGCAAGTATAATAGTTTCATAAAGATGTTTTGTCAAAAATAAGAAAAATTATATTCTTCTTTTAAGATGTTTTTCATACAAATAGAACATAAATATATGAACATAAATAAAGACAAACAGAATGAAAGTTCCTAAAAAAAATTGCTATTGTAGAACTCGGGAGAGTGAGGCTAACCTTCTCAACACTGCCAAGGAACACACTATCGAGTTGGAAAGGCAGCGTTCAGAACTAGAAAAGGGAGACAATTTCCCGGATAGCTCCAACACTGAAGTGACTAAAATGAGACAGCAACTAATGAAACATAACAATGAATATGCCCAGATCCTGGAACGGGAATACCAACAACAGTATGAGCTGGAAACGTACGGTTACAATGCAATATTTATAGATATAATTAGCAATTTAAGACACATTTTCATCTAGACATGCAATAGACCCGCCTTGCAGGTTGAAGCTTAGTTATGTATAAAAAAAAATGATGCAAGCTGTAGATGTTTACAAATATGAAGTATATAATATTGTTTTAAGATTTGATTAACAGTACTGTATGTAGTGGATTTTTTGGCACAATAGACTTATTTAAAAGCAGTCAGTTTTACTGGTTAAACAAACAACAGCATGCTAAAGAGTTTATATTTGAAATTATTGTGTGTCAAGTACAATGAACATTTATTCCTTTTGAAGATAAAAGTGAGATTTTATTTATACGTACAGGTTGTCAGAAGAAAAGAAAATCATGGAGAGAGAATATTCAAGAATGCCTAAACAATGGGTTAGTTGTTATTTCATTTTTCTGTCTAATGCCCTACAAATACCTGGTATATTATATATATCAAATATTCCAAAGTACACATACCTTTAAATGTTTTCCAGTGAAGTTATACAATACATTTTTTGCTGTTATTAGTATAATCTCCAGTATTATTTTATTTTATATGGTTTAATATATAATAACTATGGGATAAATAATACCAGATATATTTTTGCCCAATCACCATTTTTTAAGACCTGAATCATATCTGTAGGCTCACCAGTTTTATTTTGATTAAAATCAAATTGTATTTTTAAAGTCAGATGGCATATGTGTTCAAACATTGTTTTTCAATGATACACAGGAAATTGAAAAGAAACTGAAGGAAATACAGGCTGCATCCGAGGATATGAAGAAAGAGATTGTTCAGCGTCAAATGGAGGCCAAGACGCTGCGTGAGGATATGGAAACGACTCAACGCCAATGTTTAGCTGAACAGAAGGAATATGATCAGCTAAAATCGGAGATGGAAAATCTCAAGGTAATTACCGAAGCAATGGTGTTACATATTACTTAAATCATAAAGCTTCTTTGTGATCTCAGGTCTGGGTAACTAATTGTTTGTATAGACATCACTTTGTCACGCTGAAACAAATGTCCACAACACCTGATGTAATGCTGGTACATATATTATCCCATTCAAACAGTGGCAAATGGCATACAATTACTCTTGGCATAAATATGAGTTTTATATACAAGTCTCTAACTACTTTATGAAATACTATACTGAATGATATATAAGGCTGAATTATAGATTTTGTTATTATTACATTGTTTTATATACATGATTAGCTTTATATTACCTATCATCATTTCAGGGTGACCTTGTACAAATTAACACACTTCCAAACCAAATAGCCAAGGAGGCTGACAAGTTACACAGACAAAAACTGTGAGTCATTGATATTTTTATATTAATTTTAAAATACATGTTGATTTTTAATGTTTTTGTGGACAAAGTAGAAGGTTTTTTGTCATGTCATTGATTGTTCTATATTCATTGTAGCATTGTAGCATTGAAAAATAATAAGAAAAAAATAATTGTTCTTTTTGGCATCCAAAATATAACTATACATGTAAGGAAACAGAATGTATTTCATTCCAATTTAGAACTTGAGGTAATTTTTAATTTCACCCATGAACCTTGTGATTTTTTTTGTCAATTTTTTATCAATTTGACATTTTGTTTTGATGTTCAGTGAGGTAGAAAAAGGCTTGGCAAAACTTGAGGAGGAATACCAAGAAATCCTTGACGAATCAAAGACCATGGAATCAAAGAAGAATGTATTACAGACAGAGAAATTTGACACAGAGTCTGAGTTGGCCAAAACAAGGGCAATGCTGGACCAGAAGGAAAGAGAGTACAACATGTTGATCAAAGACTTTGAGTTTGCAAAGGACAGAGAGGCAGTACTAATGGGAGATAGGTAAGTTCTAGGTCAAGGTCACCAGAGATGTTAAAAAAAGGTCAAGGTTATCATATTGGTAAGAAGTTGTTAAGGTCAACATCAATTTATCCTGCTCAAAGTAACCATTCATGTTTATCTTTGTGAACATGTTTATTGATTTTGTTTAAGGACTCGGTTCTACATATCAATGTCAAAATTATCATAGTTTAACATAGTTTAATATCAAGGTCACAGCTTATCAACTGTTTATATTTCAAAATTTGACTGATAATATATTCATCATATCTATACTTCATTTTAGTTTCCAAAATCAAGATATAAAATAAAGTTTTATTGTGTTTTTATCAGATTCTTTAAACATGTTGATAATGTTCTTTTATACAGGTCGACACTTGACATAAGTTTGAGACACACACACCTGGAAAAGAAAAACACACATGATGTTCATTCTAGAAAAAGTCGAGAGAAGGATAGGGACTTGAGAAATTTAAAGAAGGCAGAGCTCCAATTCAAAGTTGCAGAAGAAAGTCTGTCACATACTAAGTCAGTTCATGAAAAAGTCAAAGGACAAGTAAGTTTACTTTTAAAATTATTCCGTAAATCATCAGTGTTCATAGCTTCCATTTGTGAAGACTTGTTGATAGTTAAATACCAATTGCAATGCCATTTTGATTCAGATGATCATAATACTTTTTCCATTTTCTCAGATTGATTCTCTACCAAAAGATGATGGTACTCTACAGAAGAAGCGTGAGGAGTTAGCTAAGGAGGTGGAACACACAAAACGTTCATTGGCCCAGCAGGTATGTTAATGAAGCAGTTGATAAATCCCCAGACAGTTTGTAGCCACATACATCTCGTGCCCCAATGCCCACATGTACCTATTCGGTGTTGGATCAAATGTCATAACATACACGATTCTTAATCCAAATTCACCTATGGTAATCTCGTAATTTGATTGACAGATGAAGTAAATTAGGTGTTATCTGGAAAAAAAGAAGAGAATTTTTAAATCTCAAAATTTATGTAACAGATAAAAGATGTCAAAGTCAAATTCCTTTCACTACATTTTAGAATTAACCATATAAATGCTAAAACTGAAGAAATATGTCAAACTTAAAATATTTTTAATGCTAAATGTAAGATTTTATTATGAACAAATTTACAGTATCAAAGATGCTGAAAGTCTTGTGATTTAAGAAAATAAATGAAGCTAAATTCCTGATCATGACGCCTTTTGATATTTATAGAACAATCTGACCGCTGTAGAACATGTGAAATTAGAAGCCAGTGCTGCTGAGGAACAGAACCTGCTGTATGACCAAAGTGACCTGAGGATAGAAGTGGTGGAACTTACTCGACTTGCTGCCATCAAGGTATAATTAGCCATTCAGTTTTGGCAAGTTGTCTCCCTTTGCCTTCCAGAGTTTTATCTTTATCGGCTCTATAATGAAATATATTTCAAAGGATATTCTTATTAGAAAAACAAAATACCAGGCTTTTGTACAACCAAAAGTTTAATATTTGTCATTTTTATCAGAACAAATCCAAATGTTTTGTATTTGTCTTGTAAAATAATCCATATTAAATTTTGGAACTTCATTTGAAATTATCTATAAGATACTGTAATGTAGCATAGTCCTATTGCCATATGTTGGATAGGAGCATAACTTTAATACCTCCTCAATATAAAAAGGAAATGGATGTTTATGCACTCATCAGATATATTCTGAACAGTTGTACATAAGTTTGCTCATCAGTCATTTGCTTTTAAATTAGCTTTGTCATGACAATTTGGCATTATTCAGTATTTTTAATAAAATGTAATAGGATCATACATTTTAACATTTATTTGATAATTTCTTAAACTTTCTAGGCTGACGAGAGAGAACAGAAAGCCAGAGATTTCATGAGAGCAGAAATGAGATTCCACAAAGCTATTGAGGACCTGAAAACCAAAGAACTTCAAATACAGGACCATCACAAGAAACATCAAGAGATGCAAATAAAGTATGTCAATGATGTTATATTATACAACAATATTCCGTGTTTATATAATAAAGAAATAAGCATCTAAAAGAAAAATATATCTATTTATTTTCTGTTGATATAGTCTGATGCATGCCATTGTCTACAGTGTTTTATGTTCTTGTAATTTTAAATTATTTTCTTTTCAGATTGAAGGAGTTTGCCAAGCTTTATGAGCTGATTAAGAATGAGAGAAACAAGTGTGTGAACCTGATACAGACCAGTACACAGAAGGCGGCCGAGATGAAGGAGAAGATTAAAATCCTACAGAATGAGATGGAAATTCTACGCACAGCCGTCATGCAAAAAGACAGGTACAAATTTTATTTTTTTAAGATACAATTGGGATAATGACGGGTGTGCATGTCTTATGTATGCAAACTATAATTTTGACTTACATTCATATTTATAACCTTTATTATAGTGTAAAGAAATATAAATTTTACAATATACATGATTATTTTTAAATATTGTGTATTTTCTATAAATAATATCATGGAAGATTTTTTGTAATCGTAATTGACTCCATTTACTCCATTGGTAACGTGTTTTGCAAGCTTTATTTTGAATGTGAAATATGATTATTCATTTATTTTAACGAAATTGATCAAACTGGACCTTAATATTTCTTTTTTAGATAACATAAACTAGGGATTTACATAGAGGACAAAAACACTGGGGTAGTCTCAATATATACACAAAATGTGTGAAATAGAGAAATTTTTCGAAGGTACCACATATCATAATCTTATAATAGATGATAATATATACTTAACATGGAAAGTTTCACTTTTCAATTTGTTTCCTTTGACAGAGAACTCCAGAAACATCGATTAAAACACATGAACAGTATAGTGATGAGAGACAGTTTGAGAAATGAAGTGGCTAAACAAACAAACATTTACAATGATATGAAAGCCACAGTGGAACAACAGAAAATGGACTTAAATAAACTCAATAATATGATGAATGCGGGCGAGGAGGAAAGTACAAGATTGCGAAACAGATATTCAAAGGAGGAACAGAAACGAAATGACAGGTATGATAGACTGCTGACACTGGCAAAGGGGAACTAAAACAAAATTTGTCGTCTAGGTTATAACGTCAATGCTTCAATGTCATATTGAATTTAAAAAAGCATAATTATCTAAACATACAAACACACATATATAATGTGTACAAACACTTTTATTATTAATTCAACAATCTTCAACAAGATATTAGAAGCTTAATTTCCACTATTTAAAGATACATTTTAGGAAATGATAAATGTTTGTGCAATTGTAACAACTTTATTTCACAACTTAAATTTAAAATTTTGTGATTCCTTTTCAAATCAATTTCGCAGAGATTCACTTACGCGGTTTTGAAAATTGAATTGAAATACCTGTGCAGAAGATCTTGATCCAGTGATGTAAACTTTCTCTCAATTACACTGAATGGGGAATTCATAAAACTAAAACTGCACATGAAAGAAAGTTGAGTTACAGTATTAAATTGCTACTCACCTGTCAATAATGAGTGGGTGCCTTTCTGGCTTTGTCAGTCTGATACTTGGATGTATTTGAATGGGTTATGTTTTGTCATTTTAACAAATATTCTGTATATGTTTGTTAAGATCATTCATCAGGCTGTAAGCAGACCCCCTCAATTTTTAGCTTTTCATTATATTTGGATTTATGGTGATATTAAAACATGATTTCTAAAACAGTTTTAATTATTTTATTGCAGAGGTCTAAAGTTAATAGAAAGAGAAGAAGAAGTGTGCATATTCTACGAAAAAGTTAATATTGAAGGTAAGATATCCAGTGGTTAAGCCTGTTCCTCTATTTAATCCGTAAAGACAAAATTAGAATCCCCTTATTCTAATACCGGAACAGATCATTATGAAGTTATACATGGAAGAAGCTGATAAGTTTTGAGCAATTCAGATTTTTTTATTTGTATTTTGATTAGAAAAAAGGTTAATTATCACATACATAAAAAATGTTGGAAAATGAAACAATAGTACGCGTGACCTTGAATGGCATCCATAGTGATCTACATCCAGTGTTTTAATTTATTTTCAGAACAAATGATAAGGAATGGTAATGTGGAGCTCCAGGCTAAGGAAGAGGAGATCCGCTTCCTAAAGATGCAACTCAATGAAGAAAACCGCTCAATAGAACTGCTGAGGAAAAATATGCCAAAGAAACATGCCCTTGAACAGGAACTTGTCACATTGCAAATTCAGGTAACTGCCTATCCATTGCCATACTTAAATCTCTACCCACATCAGTGGATCCTAATTGATTGCTTAGCTATTAGGTGTCAGACATTCTAGACATCTAGATTCTAGAATGTCTTCAATATAATACCCCCTTCCATTCGCACCAAAGCTTACTGAATGATGATGGTACATGTGAAGACAGTCCAGTATTAATAGGGTCAAAAACATTCAAGTTGTATACTAATAATTTTGTGGTTTTTTTACCAAAGCATTTAATAGATCATGTACTATATATCTTTTTTTGGTGTATAACAGCTTCAACAGTGTCAGGACCGTATGTTGGACCTAGAAAAGGAACTGGAGAACCCCTACGATGAAACACGGGTACGACAGTTAGAAGGAAAGGATCTACCACCTGCTGAGCTACAGGACAAAATCGAAAACGTAAGTGCATAAGTAAATTATTTTGAGTTGAACTGTCAATATAAAAACAACTAAATTGGATTACCCAAGAATATTTCTTCACAAGAAATATTTCAAACCACGAAAGAAAGTACACTGTACCCACACAAAAAAATCGTCTAATACAGTTGTTATTTGTCAAAACTATTGTCAATGATGGCTTTAACTGAAAAATCAGATTACAGGTAAGTATTATAATTCGAAATTTGAACTACTGTTGTATTCTTGTTGATTTTAAGCCTGAACATATTATTTCCTCTAATTTCAGTTGGAAATGAGACTTGCAGAAAAGGAAGAACATCTATTGGAAAAAGATCTAATATTTGAGCAGGTCACACGACTTGCGAGTCGGGTCAAGGTGAAAGCAGAGGATGGCAAAGACGATACACTTGGACTTGCCAAAAATGTAAGTTGGGTTTGCTCATATCAATTCTGAATTTTAGGATTTCAATTATTTAATACAATTTCTGAAAGTCTTGTAATACAGCCTGTCAAAGAGGTAACTATTGGTTTTATCTTGCGGTACTGCTTCTTTGTTATTCAGGTGAATGCATTGCAAGGAAAAATCAAAGATGCATACAGAAAGATGCGAGGCCTTGTGGCTGAGCTGTCTATGAACACAGCAACTGCTCTTCAGTTGCAACAGACACTGAAAGAGAAGGAAGCCGACTTAGAACAGTGCTATATCAGGATGGAGAAGGGCGAGCCGCCGTGCGACGAGTTTGAGCGAGACTGGAACCGCTTGATGTCCATAGAAGACAGAATCATGAGAGATAAGGAGGAGAATAGATTGGTAAGTTATGTCGTACGTCTTCTGGACTGTTTGTGGAAAGTGATTAAGTGATTACTGTCAAATAACATAATATATTTACAGTAAATGTAGATACCGGTATATCAAATATATAACGTTTAGGAAAAGAATCTTGCCTAACATAATATAAAAGCATTTTCTAAATATCAAGTTTATAACTCATTCTCATTTTAAAATTAATTTTGTCTGTACATAGCGTTATCAAGATTCTAGTTAATATCAAATTTTAGTCGTCATACCTGGTGTAAATCATTTCAATTTGGTCATCTTCATCCACAGCTTCAAGAGGAGGAGGAACAATACAAGATTGCTGGAGGAACAACCACGACGGCCGACCCCAGACCTAATGCTTACATTCCAGATGATGACAGCGAACTCCCCATTCCCAGACCATACGGCAGGCATGCACCTTTCAAACCTACAGAACCCGGATCTACGATGCGTCATATTCGCAAACCTGTACCAAAGCCCATTGAAATATAGACCAAATGTCATTATACTCATGTTTCTTAGAAAAGGTAGAACACTTGCCTCAAAAGTGAATGGAAGTGTAAATTTCGATCAATTTCGGCTTAGATATTGGAGGCTCCTGTTTACAGATCTATCCTGTTGTTGTCCCTTTCTCTTCTAAGTAGACATTTCATCTGGGTGAAGATTGTCTGACACCGTTGGGATACTTGGTGGATCTAGAAGTAAACTTGGATATATGAAAGGATGATATGTGAATCTTTGTGGTATAGGTGTTATCTGATTTACGAACAGCATTTCAATTTATAAGTGTATTCTAGGACGAAATACTTTAAACAGAATGACATTCTATGGCAGTGCCTTGGTTACATATCAGCATGATGGAAGCATTCACTTTGATACTTAGCCAACTGATTTTCTTGTATTAGCTTTTCATCTTCACAAGACAATTTGAGTCTGTAAATGTCTAAACACCCAATACCAAGCAAGGATTGTTGTCAATCTTATAAACCATTAGATTATCTAAGGTTTTGACACAAAGTTGTTGATTATCACATGTTAGGAAGTAAAGAGCTATTTTGATATGAAAGCTGTAGTTGCACGAATAAATTTTGTAGTGAAGTAGCAAGCTAGATAGCTTCTAATAGCTACCACGAACATGTTTTTAAACAAGATGAAGCTTGACGTGAAGTTGAAGAGTGAAGCTATATTCGCCTGTGATGATTATCTGTGATATGAGTGAGAGAGTATGATATCTCGTTATTCACATGAGAGAAATACGTGCACCAATGAGTTCTTATACAGAAAAGCTTTGATATATATTTTGTAAATAACCTACAAAGCAAACCTGTATAGTAATTTATTAGAAGATTTTGTGTATTGCTTATACCTCTTGTTGTTCGAGAAAGCAAACTTGTAAATATGTAAATATTACAAAAATTTATGTAATTATGTGAATTATCAGGACATACCAGTAAAATCCTGTGCATGTCATTTCCAATAAAATAAAAAAAATAACGGATTGGACTATTATTGACTTGTGTTTAATTAGGCGTGAAATCGTACATTACTAATAGGTTGTCAATTTAAGAAAGAGAGCTACAAATGTAATGTCAGAAACAGCCCAATTTCGGTCCTACATGGATGTAATATTCCTGCTTTCAGTTTTCAATCATTCCACGCTTCCATATATGGTAACTAAGTGATCACGTGAGATGACAGTCGTGCAGTGGTCTGATAGTTTAATCATTAAGTATTAAAGTACTCGTGCATGGATAACTTTTCAATTTGTTACTTTTTGGAGATTTTCCATTACAATGTATATCGATTAAATACAAGGCCATATATACTAGTTACTCTGTTAAATCGATCAAACCAAATATAACAAATGTTTTTAAAAAAATCTTTAACCAGTATATCCAATGCTGTTTAATTCCTGAGGTAACAGTATAATTCTGAAAAATCAAAAGGAGATAACATTGTTACACAGAAATGATATTTGGTCTAGTAGATGTAATGTTATAAAAACGAACTACATACTTCCGTAAAGAAAGATTCAATTGCTGAAAAAACTTAAAAAGCCACTGTCGTGTTATGGTGCTGTGTCGGAACAACTCGACAGCAGGCTCCATATGGACCAGGCCATTTCCAACCATAATTAGAAACACCCTTGACCTGGTGGGTCAGTCCATCAATGGCGGTTTCCACCCCTAACTCAAAAATCCTGGACCTGATCGGTCAGTTCATCATGGTACATCCTAGACCTGGTGAGCCAATTTCTCCAACTTCTCTTGATACATCTTGTACAAAACCAACAGGATGATCTCTGGCGATAAATTGAAGAAGTTATTGCCACAGAAGAACTTAAAAATCGGGCGGGAGAGGATGGAGGGGTGATCAGTCTTTATATGTTATATAGCTCTTATGTGATGTAAACAAAGCAACTGAAACACAAACCAGTTGAAAAAGGTGTAATATTTCAAACCAATCAAACATTTTAAACACATTTTCAAAAATTGAATTTGAAAGGTAAGAAACCAAGCTTAATATGAAGCCCATCGTTTGCCAGAACACATAGCCTCCCTAGTAAGAAAATGTTATACGCTTTTTTATTTTATTTTTTAGAACTAATTTTCCCTCAATCTTTGATCAAATTTAAGTAAGTATCTAATCATTACAAACAGATAATAAGTACGAAGTGACGATAGAAACAAAAATTCATGTTATTATATTAAAAATTTATGGAAAATATGGAAAGTACGGTATTCGTTTTTTTACTGTTTTTCAAGTTTCAATTAAAAATCAAATCCTAATGCAATTGGCATTGTAACTTCAAAGACTTTACTTACCCGATGATAGTTCATGACTACTGGATATGCAATCACCAAAAAAAAATGTAGTTGTGTTTCTATTGTCGCCATTCTCTTATCTAAACAAAATTAGTAGTTTTGCAGAGTCAGAAAACACTTTTTTTTGTGGGAGATATCTTGTTCTTATCCACTTATGTTACTTCTCCATACAAATCAAGATAATCTTGATGTCTAGAGCATCTAAGGTTATCGACTGACACTGATTTGCAATGCATATATGAAAATATGTTAGTAACAATGCATTTGTAACATTATAAAGTAAATGTTCTCTGGTTTCTTTGTAATTATATGATGCAGTTTTTGTTCCGAATTGACTATCTAAGAAATTTAGAACTCATATAAAATTGCTTTAGATATTCATTGTAACGACATATGTGCTATTAGAGGTATTACACGTGTCACACATTAAGCAGTAATAATATCATCCAAGTTATTGATCTCTAACTTTGTGGAAGCACAGAGCGTGTATTTGTGTACTATTGTGACATTGGGAATACAACTATATAAAACTGATCATTAAATTTTATGTATAGTATCCCTTATTGTATCGATTGTGTAAGCAGTAAATGTTAATTTGAGAATCAGCCTACTGCCTCATATGTATTGTTATAAATAATTCAGATGAACACTATGTATGCACGAGAGAAAAATAATTATAAACCAAATCTCGTGGCATTTACCCACACCCTCTTCTTCAAAGACATAAAACTACTGCAACGACTATGGATATTTCGTTACGGATCCAATGGAATAGATATTTTCTTTACGGCTTTAACTTGTAATCAAAATCAACGTACATTATGTTACCTCAACTTTTCATTTCTCTCCATAAAATGTGTATCACGAAATGAGATTGGTGTAACAAAAATTAAAAATTTCAAATAGGTTTTTTAGTCGAGAAGTGGGCGTATTGTTGAACAATGAAAGGCGGACAATTTCTGCAACGCAATAATATCTCAAGCATTCTAGCGCGAAAAAAGTTAATAAAAAATACGATTACCGCTAAAATATTTATGCAACAGTATTTCCTAAAGTCAAAGGGAAAATGTTAAGTAAGAGTAAATATCAAAAGACTTCGGTGCCCACTGAAAATATGCTGTCCCTGGTAAGGCCAGTCGAGCGTAAATTATCATTGCGTCTTCATGCAATGAAAACTGACACGGTGTATAAAACAACTGAAATATTCAGGAGGTAGTTCGATAGAATGTTTGACGTAATGAAAGATTTGGAATGGTTTCACTTATTTAAGGTTTTCTTCTGTGGAATGTATTCAGACTCGGTCTGGTCTGACTGTATGTATTTACACTGATTTCATCGTAATAGGTTTTTAACATGGACTATTTTTATGTGTCTTCAATTAATATTTTCATGAATTATTATGTATTCCGAATTTGCATATTACAGAGTTATCTCCACTTACGGGTAGGTATTGATTGTTAGCGTTACGTCATACGTTTTAGCGAAAACGACGTGAATTGTGCTCATAAAATAATGACTGATTACATCAATCTAGACACAAAACGTATAACTTTTCTATTATTCCAGAATTGTAGAACATCGGACAGCTTTTCTGCTAAGGACCAAATGAAACAGTCAAATATTGATTATTAACTAATTCAATCTTTTGATTTAGATGTTGCAAGATGAAATATATCACCCTGACGCTGTTTTCGGCTCTGCTTATTTCCGTAGGTAAGTGACATTTATTAATAGTTGTGATGTCATCTATTGTTGTTTCTGTACTTTAACTCCCGGATTATCGGACCATTACATGTAATTGTCCTATATGTTACCTTTTACTGTCTTATATGTGACTCTAATATAAGACAACCACTTTAAATAAGACAGTAAACGGTACTAGAGTTACACAATACGGGTGAGTATATGTCTCCAGGCATAATCCCATAATTTTCTTAACACAAAATACACAACCTGCCGTAATATTCCATTATTTTTAATCTAAATCACGAAAAAAATTCCACAATGAATATGAAAACAATTAAATCCTTTAGTGATTTGAAGTCCGACTTTCATACAATGAATCAACCAATAGGAGGTCGATGGAATCGGCACACGTGCTAAAATCCATCTGTTTTCCGTCAGAGCCGAAAACAGCAAATATATGCGGTAGGTGTATTCCGACGATATCAATATATATGCTAGTTGCTTGATAAACCAATAAACATGCTTGTTTTCTACTACTGGGACCATCTTCGTATTGTAAACAAAAATCATTCATGCAATTTATTTTTGACTAGGCTGTGAATGTCATGGAGTGCAAATTATCGTACGCGTAGAGCATATCAGTTTTTTCAGTAAACGACAGTATATGCATGTATAGATAGGTAAGTGTAAAAGTCAGTTGTATGATCCTCTTCATTCATCATTTAAATGAGATTGTTACATACAAATCTATAAATGTGAATGATTCATAGTCCAAGTGTGTATTACACGTACATAAGATGAATAACCAGGGCATATTTTCTATAGTTGGGAAAGAAAATAGGATTATAGAACAAATTTATACCCGGCTATGTTTTCCATAACAACAAATTCTATCACATTTTCAAAAACATTTAGCATCAGACAAAGTCTATAAAAGTACTGTTTCTTTCTTTCGCGAATTTCGCGACCCAAGTAAATTCGCGAATGAATATCTACTTCTTTTATATTGATATGAATTTCTATTCCATGTTTTATTCCGCGAATGTTGCTCCTCGTAACTTGTTTTGTAAAGAAAATCGCGAAAATCAATAGCCGCGAAAGAATGTTGGATTTCAGTAATTTTCATGCCCGGTTATATTTCTTCCGTAGCAGCAAAGCACAAGTGAACTATTCTGTTACTGCTTTCTATGTTGGCTACAGTTAGTAAGTGCTCTGATTAAACTGAAAGGCTCACTTACCGCAAACTTCTCCTGTAATTACTTATTCTTTATACATGTGTATCTATTAATCAAGTCACCATGTTGCTTCATATCTTCGTACAAATTTAATTATATTCCTATAAGGTAAATCCGCCCCACGAATGAAAATATCTTAAATAGAAAAAAGTTATAGGTGCCGTTATTTTCATACTCACAATCCAGAAAGAGTTTTTTTATATGTTATCTAAAAACCAAAATTCGCCCACATTTTGAGAATTGCAATACACGTACTTACAATGTAAAAATGTTTCCAATTTTTTGACCTACGTTAGAGTTTTACCTTTTGTCTCATTGCATGGTCTTAGAAGGCGACTTTCTTCGTCCCGTTGTTTTCCTTAACAGCGCCTCACTTTTGGACTTTAGCTGAATTCTCGCTCATGTGAGGACGGCTCTGGGTTCTGTTCCCTGATCAAAGCACACATGGTCTGTTAAAGCGTTTGTATCTGCTTCTGCATAGCGCTCAACACAAAAAGAATGGGACGACTGGTTCGCCTGTTGTCAGTATAATGTTATCGGGTGGGGCGTGCTGATTTGTGACGTTGGCGGGAAGCTTCAGTGAAAAACGCTTCAAAAGGGGAAACATTCAACAATTAAAAGGATGCACATCATTAATTACCACAGACTCTAAAAATAAACACATGCAAGACATTGTATACAGTTTATGTCGTCCCTTTATCATCTCATCTCTGTTACTTATGAAGACGTTTAGTCTAATTAACCGACTAATCAACTATCTTGGAAATCTATAATTAGATTAACCATTCAGTGATTCCCGTTCGATTGTATTCTTATTGAAATTAGATATTTGTGTACCAAATTGGAAATGTTGCATCATTTAAATCTAAAAAAAAAAAAACAACAAACAAACAAATTCCGCTCATTTTGTTTGCTCTTACTTAGTCCATCATCGGCAAATCTCACAGCCGCATGGAAACAAGAATCATACTTATAACTGTTCATAAGTTCGTACAGTGTACTATGTGCATGTCGGTCATTGAGAGAAACCATAAAATGTATCGATAAAAAGTGACTGGTTGTCTTTAAATTGAAGTCTTAATTAATCTTCATATGTACTTTACAGGTAAAGGAGATATTCACCAAATGAATTTTTACGAAGACACATTGCGAGAAAACAGTATTTTTGGCAATGCATTATTTGATCTTGTGACGTCGAGTTTGTCCCTGTGCACAGCCAAGTGTAACCTTATGTCAACGTGTTACGGGGTCAGTCTACATGTTGTCAATAAGAATTGCCGAGGTTATGATCGATTTGCGAGTCCATCGACTGTCCAAGGAACAAAAGTATGGAAGAAAGGTAAGCAGTCGTTGTCAAATGACAAGCCAAGACAATGGCCATCTGTAAGTCAAAGTACACATTTTTCGACAAAAAAGGGTATTTATCAGTACTAATTTGGAAAATGATCTTACACTCTCGTTGTTCACTGACGATATAACTTTTTTTTATATAACACGATGAAGCTGTGCTATAGCTATAGTATGTCGTATTAAAATAATTCCATACGACGACATTTCCACAAACTGGTCCTATTGATCATGATTTTAATTAATTTCCACTTTAATTGTCACATATTTTATCTCTCGAGACATGTTATTGGTTTACCACTTTGAATAAATGTAAAAAGCTCAGTCAATATTTATCAGTTCAAGGACTGAATTCTATTTTATGGGCACATGGAGTATACGTGTATTTACATTAATTGCTATTGATTAATGCAAAGAAGTAAACAGTATTAAAAGAAAATCCAACACCTCCGTCATGTCCATTTGGATTAATACACATAAAGATATATAATTATCGAGAAGGGCTCCTACATATTTGCCCTTATTTTTCATTAACCGATAGCATATATCATTATTTTGTATTTGTCCCGGGAGCTTTCATGTAACTCCAAATTCATCCCAGAATTAACTTAGACACATGGTTAATATACAAAGACTCATGAATAGTTAATTACTTATACAATAACACAGGAAAATGGTTTTATACGATTAGGCCCCAACATCCTGAAGCAAGGATTTCAGGGAAAGGGGCTTATGGAATATAGATGACGCTGATGTCAAGTAATGATAGTCGAATTAAACATATATGTATTCAAAAGGTTTTTATAATGACTATTTTCCAAATAAAATTCTGTTTTACATCGATGATAATTTCCTGCCAAGTATTACGCTGCCACCCACACTACACCTATACGGCGTCGGTAGATGTCTGTTGGAAATGGTATGGTGGGAGCTGGTTCGAAGGCATGGCCACGTGTGCAGAGGAAGATAGTAGATTGGTCGTGCTTGACACCGTCGACAAACTGGAGAGTCTCCGACAGGCTATCAATTCTGCTAATGGTAAATGTTACAAAGCTACTGTAAACGTGCTACAGCATTGTTGTTATCAGAGCTAAAAAGGTATTACACTAGAATAGAAGAGATACATGTATATTTTGTATCAGATTACGTGGTAAGCATTAAAAGAACAATCTATTTGCTTTTCACTTTTTATGGACATTATTTTGTCTTAGCAGTTTTCCCTCTTTCTTTTCCATTCCCACCATATTTTTTATTGTATTGTTTGTCCACAGAAAATTACTACTATTGGGTGGGAGGTCAGTTTGTGTCTGGAACTTGGAAATGGCTAGACGGTACACCAGTGGAGATGACCTCGACCTTCTGGGGACCGGGAGAACCTAATCGAAGTCCTTCGCACGCTAATGCACTTGGTTGGAATACAAATACTCATGGAAAGTTTGATGATGGCGTCGGTAACAGTAACAATCGACATATCTGCGAAAAGCCATGATTCTTAAATGGGTTTGACGGTGCAGATTTGCTCGACCAACATCGTAGGGAAGATTAACATGCATAAAATGATTTTTTTATTTCCTTCGTTATTTTAGTACATGTACACATAGTTTAACATTGTACTGTACATATCAGAAACATATCATGATATGTGGTTTTTTAGTTGAAAATAAAACACAATCAATTCCAGTTAAACAAACTTGCTACTTATTATGATAATTTTATATGTTTTAGTCATACTGTATTTAGTAAACAGAGATAATAGATTTGACTCATTTACGATAGACACACCCCCACTCACGTTTGATAACCCTGTGTCGGATTTTTTTTGCAGTATTTTTTGCCTTTTGTAAAGAATAATTACTTTTTAGAAATAGTTTTTTTTTTCTGTTTTAACATGTGATTTTTATTTTTTACACATATAACGCAGCTGCATAAATGCTAGTTGTAAAATAATGTCCAGGTGTATAACTCGTAAACTTTCTTCATTTATTTGTGATTTTTATGGCAAAATTACAGAAAACAGTAGCTGCAAAATTCCATTTCCTTGACATAGGTAGTAAAAGAACTATTTTGGGGTTCCCGTGTCTCTGTACTTAATTTTAGTATATTTTTTTTGTTTAGTTATAGTTTATGAGCTTTGCATCAATTATCAGGTATAAGACGCACTAGAGGCAATTTTAAATAATTGGTCAATCCTTTTGTATTGATTGTGAGTTGAAATGGAGATGGGGAGGTAAATAAATATTAGCATAATAATGAATCGGACTTAACAATATGGCTCAGAACTTACACAATCAGAAAAAAATATAACAGATAGATAAATAAGCATCCAGAAAATTGAGGGAAAGCACGCGGGACCATCTTTAAGAAATCTAATACAAGCTAGAAGTGTTAGCCAATGACTAACTAATATATCCGCTACACAATACTTGTCGCAATGGCAACCAAACGTTCCTCCATTTTGTTTCCATGGTAACTGCTATCAAAATATAGATATCCGTAATGACCACAATTAACCAAAAATTGATCAAATCGAGTAAGTAATTTATTTGTCAAATCGAGTAAGTAATTTATTTGCCATTTTACAGAATCTGTGCATAGTGACCTAGTTACCAAGGCAACCGAATTTTCAGGGAAAGAGAAGAAATCATGCATTCACATCTACCCATGCAAGACATAGTGCATATCTATCGAGTTATTGCTACCATAATGATAGACGACATATTCCGTACCTATCTAGTTTGAATTATCTTCCTTAGACCATGTTGTTTGTGGTGTTATGAACACCCCCTCCTATAATGTCCCGCGTACAAAAGAACATATTTCACCACTTTCGATGTTCATGAGATCTCAAGAATGTTTTTGAATGCACAGCACCTCTTCAAGTGGTTGTGGGCTTTTATGGAGTTTACGATCACTATCTTTGAATGATGGTATTTACTATTGATAATGAAGGTGGTTTGAGAAGCAATTTAGGAAAGATATTTTTTTTCGGCTTAAAAAAAGTTTTAATAATATAGACATTTAGCTATGTATCTATAGATGTAAGAATATACGGTTTCCGTTGATCATGGGAGGTGCATTGGCGAGACCGAACATGGTATCGTAAAAAGAAAACCTCTAATAGACACAATTTCCCATATCAACTGCTGAGTGAACATATCTTGGATCGATGGCTTATTTTAGTGAAATCTGATTTCATGATGAAATAAGCTTGCGATTTACAATATTTAATACTTAATTACAATCGCCCAATGATAAATAACGTTAGAGGTTTTAAACAGAACGAAGAACAATTTTCAATGATTCAATGAGAGGTTTATTCCTTGAAGGAATATATAGCACAAAAATGGGACAAAACATCTTCGGCATACAATAAGCGAAGAGTTTGTCGTTAAATTGGATCTATAACAGCAGTATTTGACAAATAGGGGTCACCCTCTCAAATAAATAAATAAATAAATAAATAAATAAATAAAATAAAAAATAAAAACGAATAAAATATATAAAGATAGCAACAGATAAAAACGAAACAAGCTAACACTTAAGCTTTATTGTTTGTTGTTTTAAGTTGTATGGTCTGTCACTTTTTTGTTGATTGGCATAGAAACAGTATTTAAAGTCTTCTACATATTTTTCTCCGCCTATCTAAGTTTTAAACTTTCGATATTTACTGACTTTTGTGAAGTTCGTATTCGCAAAGTTATTAAACAATTAAATTCAAATAACGTGTGTACACGTTTAAAATAGCTCGGAAGCATCCGAACTGTTCCGATCTATTCCGATCTATGCGGGTTTTGCCGATTATGACCATGTGATACGGCTCGGGATGTTCCAATCTATACGGGTATCGTCGATGTCGTTCACATGATGCAACTCGGTTTTCCAATATAATCCCAAAGTTTGAAACATGGCGTTGGCTCTGTCGGTTCTTTCGAAACGTGTGATAGTTCATGCGACATTTACCGCTATGTCGAAAGTTCATTGGTGCTTTCACGGATCTGAACCATTATATATAAGCAATCAGTTTGTCCAGTTTGTGATGGTGAAAATTACAAGAAATACAACTTTTATAAAAAAAATGATAGATAATAAAGTATTAGAGATTCATTGTATTTTTCATCTCTACAGTAACGACTTTTTCATCTGTCATTCATCAACTGACTACAGTAACGACTTTTTCATCTGTCATTCATCAACTGACTACAGTAACGACTTTTTCTTCTGTCATTCATCAACTGACTACGGCAACGACGTTTTCACCTGTCATTTGTCAACTGACAGCAGTATTGCAGTATTGACTTTTTCATCTGTCATTCATCGGAAGCCTTGTAATATGACGTCAATGTTCATTATATGATGATTTCACGTCGTTTATTTGTCATTAGAGAATGTACATGTTGCCTTATTCATATTCGGATATCTTTTACATGCTTTATTCTACGGCTTTTATATTTTGGAAATGTGATCTACACGTCTTAAAGTATATAAAAATTCAATGAATTGAAAAAAAAAGATTTTCCTCATCAGGACCAATTTTGTCAGTCATAGTCTCATATATTGGCTGCTAATCAATATTAATTGTTTATGCATATTTTTTCTCCTAGATATTACCATGTTTATAAAATACCAATTTAAGGCATGGTTACACAAAAACGGTTACTCACCTCGGATGAAAAATATGTCACGATACAAAATCGTTTAATGCCGCAGAAGGTTAACACATGTATAGCACCGTTTTCATATTGTTTATCGTTGACGTTTTTACATGACAACGTTAAGATCTTTAGATGAGAGAATTGTTACGCCTGGTCTTTGGGATGGTGTTCATTTTCATGGGTAAGTTGATTGTGTCTGCCTTCTACTGATTAGTTCATATATGTTTACATATCAACGATCATATAGGATCAGAATCCTGAAAAGTAGAAATTAAGAATTTGTCAATTTAGCGTAGCAACATATATTCCATCTTTTCATAATACAGAGTTAGCTCCCTTGCGCGTAAGTATCCATTGTGGCGTCATTATTTTGTAAGCACATTTTACGAGTTTTTCTCCGAAAAGTTAGACGTTACGTATACGCTTGCAAACACATGACGTCACAATTAATACCTACGCGCAAGGACAATAACTCTATGATATGCAAATGAAGAATGGTTCTATACAATTTACGGGAACAAAAATGTGATTAAAATATAATTTTACTTTCTAGTTCTTTGCTGATTTTTGTATGCCTTTTGTCTTACAGCCGCTGGGGATATTAAGTACACGGACTTTTTGGAGGACACTTCAAGGTCAAACCTTGTGTTTGGGAGCTCCTTGTACAGAATGACCACGTCCAGTTTGTCACTGTGTACGGCCAAGTGTAGCGTCATGTCCGAGTGCTATGGTGTCAGTCTACACACGAGTGATGAAGATTGCCGAGGTTATAAACGTTTTGGCGACCCTTCCTTTGCGACTGGAACACGAGTCTGGAAGAAAAGTATGCCTTTTTGTATAATGTATAGTGTATCAATGATACATGACTGAATTGATACATGTGATTGAAGCAAGTATGCCGCGTGATCGCGAACATATTGACTCGCGAAAATAAACCGCTATAAATTGAAATTACGTCAAAAGTTTTGTTACACTGCATCTAATCAAAGAAGAAATATTTTAAACATATGTGAAGAAAGAACAGGTAGTTTTCTAGAGAAAATCTTGAGAAAATTATGAGAGTCAATTGGAAATTTGTTAAAATACATGAACTATAACGTATCCAAGTAAGTTTGTCCTTCTATGTAATATATGTAAATAGAAAACTAATAGATAAAATTTATGAAATAACGTTTCATATCATATTATTATACATCACTTTCATTTTAGAATGATCTAAATGGAGTAATACAGTTAATCATATAACATTAAATAAGTTACATATATATTCCGGAAAGGGAGGATAAATAACTAATTCCAGGGAGATAGTTCTAGATTAATTAGCCTCCACAGATGGCTATGATTGTGTGTTGTTATTACCATTCTAGATTTGCGTTGTCATCTCCACTATGACTACCTATCTGCCCTGGACCTCTGTTTCCAATGGTATGGTAGTGATAGCAGTACTGCACGTAGTTGGTCAGATGCCAAAGACTTTTGCCCAGAGGAGGATAGCAGGCTGATTGTCTTAAACACGTACACTACATTTAATGGTGTCAGGACCCACTTGATCGCCAGTGGTGGTATGTCAACCTTTGTTAATCTTTATAGATTTTATATTCCAAGATTAAGCAAAAACACAATCCACCTTATATAACTAGACTCCAAAATTCGTTCATTTCAAATTAAGATTCGTGGATTAACAGGCACTGACTAATAAGCCTGAGTAAACATACGCTTTAAATAGCAAGGTATAAATTATACAGAACTAGGGCTGAGAACTCAAGGAATATCCAGAGGAAAACTACCAACTTGATTATCAAGTAGTGCCCCGTATAAAAGAAATGGCAAACGGATTATTTTTTTAAACATATTAAGTCCAAAATAAGATAATTTCCCCCAAAAAAATTAAGAAATCGGTATATGAATGATCATCCTCGATAATCCAGGTATTCCGATCACTTACGATCTCTACAACCCTGGAATAACTCATAGTAAAACTGGAGGCAACATAATAGAACAGTTAACTTAGTCATTTGATTTACATCAAAAGAGCCGTATAACGTATAATATTTTCCGCTGCCTTCAATTTCACTATGAGGTAGTTCAGGGGTGTAGGGATCGTAAGTGATCGGAACCCCTGGATTATCGAGGATGAATAATGATATTACGTCGGTAACGGAAGCGTTTTAAGAAAATTGACGTAAACGCAAAACCTAAATGTTGCATTGCATTTGTGACTCCGTCGCAGGAGGCACAAAACTGAGCGAATTCTTATTTTAATTTATACTGTATATCAAAACTTTGTAAAATATCTCGTAAGACAGGTTGAAAACTTTCCTACCGTAGTTGTGGTAAGTGCACCTCCCCTTTTCTAGAGAAGAGTTGAAGTTGAATAAGCGCCCTCATTCCATGGGTTTTACAACATGTGAAGACTCTAATATCAGCATTGTATCCCATATTACATGAACTTGCAAGTCTTTTGTAAATCACGACATAACAATGCATGCATCTTAATTGATAAAAGCATATGCATTCTTACTGAAACAAGATTGATGTACCATGCATGAGTACAGAAAGATTTAATATATGACTGACTGACTTTTTTTGCGAATAATAATATAAAAGGATTGATGAGTGTTTTCGGCGGCATGCTTCAGTATGATTTAATTTTAAAAAGCAAAACGATTTCCACTATTTCAAAGAGACGGTACGAATATACTGCAGACTCCCAAAACATATTCTCTTACACAGTGCACTGCGTATTGGACCATCAGTAAATGATATAAGATGATGAAAAAGATGTTTCTAAGTCCAACTAGTTGAAAAAGGAAAAAGATCACACTAATACATACAAGTATAAGTAGTTGAATCCCACATTTTGTGAGAAACATTAATTAAGCTTTGTTATCTGTTCCTATCACAGTTATCGTCCGTCAAATTATCATTGTGTGATTGATTGTTCAAGTCAGTTTTTATCTTTTTGACAGATGGTCTGTTTTTCTGGGTAGGAGGGCACAAAGTAGGCGCAACTTGGCAATGGATAGACGGTACACCAATGGACTTGAGTTCGACTTTCTGGGGGCCTTCAGAACCCTCGGGAGCATCTCATGAACTTTTCCTTGCCTGGAACATAGCTGTCCATGGGAGGTTTGATGATTCTGGAGGTATCGCTGCAACTCGATTCATTTGTGAAAAACCATGAATAACAATGAATATGGACGAACATTCCGTCGATAGTCAGACTTCGGATAGCTTCAATATCATTTTAACTCAGTGATATCTCCATTGTACAAAAAGGTTAATGTATTTCCTTTATTGTCTTTTTTTTATCTGGTTGTTAGCATTTTCTTTTATTGAGTCATTAAAGTCGAAAAATGATACTCCATACTTTGTTGGTGTTTGTTTTGTTACAAAAGACGCCTCTTTCAGTGAAGTTGATTTTGCATCAAAACCAGGAAGCAAAATATTGCAAAAAAAGTTCTGCATCCATTACGATAAAAAAGTGCACAGCATTGTGAACAATTTTGATTCATATAATTAAAATTGCTAATTATATAGCTATACGATCAAGCGGGTAAAATTCGTATGCTATAGCCAAATCCAAGTCGGATTCCTCTAGGTTGGAATACAAAAACAATAGATTTTAATAGTTTTAGACATGCGATGCCTTAATCAACTGGTGCGGGTGTGGGTTCCGCCTACAAGACCTTTTACTCGCATTGCACAGAGGTCACAAAAATACAATCTACTCCAATTTGTAAAATTTGAACTGATTTATTACCGATATCAAAAGTTTAATGAAATCTAAAACGTATCTTTAGGGGTATAAATCAATATATGATTTGAATTGGAATTGATTTGAATCTTTCACATTACAAAAACAATGAGTGCAGGACATGGTCACAGGTGCAGGACTGGGGTTCCTATCACTGACGATTTATTAACCTCTGGACGATCTCAAAGTAGAACTGGAGGCGACACAGGTAATTTGACCCTTTGATGTACAACAAAGGGATTGTACACTAATACATTGTGGTTGACTGCGTTGGTTTGAAATGGGTCGTCGATCTCTCTCTTATTTCTAAAGGAAATCTTTGCAGGCCTGTGATTGGTCAGTTTTTCTTTCTGCATTGCCTCCAGTTATACTTTTAGAGAATCTAGGGGTGGATATAACGTCAGTGATAGTAACACCAGGGGTATCGAGGATGACATAACGATTTTTCGTATGCCTATGTATCACTTCTTAGATGTACTATGTACTTGAACATAATGCAGGGGCTAAAAAGTGTCTATTCATCCGTCGATATTACAGCTAACTTGCAGGTTGTTAAGTTGTTTCGTTTGAAAACTTTTACAAAATATGCAAAAAATGTACATTTCAGTTTAGTTAGTCCACAGGGTTCAGTATATATTTGCATGTACTGGGAGCGCTATGTTTGACAGCATTCGAACAAAAGCATACACACCGAATCCTTTTTTACATCTCCATGCAAATGGTGGCTATAGATTAAAACATGCAATTTATAAACATTGCTCTTATTGTCATAAAAGACTTTACAAAATACTACCAATATTTACTAATAATATACGTTTTGGTGAATGTGTCTATTTAATTTCTTTACATTGGTTTAGCATGTATAAAAACCTAATTATTATGTTATTGATATCTGTGAGACAGTTTGATTCCACTTTTGTTTCAGCAAGGCATTAACACTACGTAACACTACTGGCAAAATGGTGTTTGTTCATTTCATTGGGTAAAATAGCGGACATGCTAACCATTACGATCCCCATTATTCTTAAACATTAATAAAATGAAATGTTTACAATGTCTTTCCTTCCAATTAATAGCGTTCAATCAGATTGATGTATATGTGTAAGTTAAGAAAAAAATAAAATTGTGAAATAAGAGTGAAAATTTTTCGATATACGAAATCCTTCCGGAACGGTTAAATTCGACTGAATATACGCGGCGTCTTCCTCTTCGGTGATTTGTAATGTTAAAGTACTGTCATACATGTACCTGGTTATAAGGAAATCTTTTTTAAATCGAGAGACTATTCAAATAATCACGATTCCATTACAACAGCTGAATATTAAAAAGTCGATAAAAGATGTGTTTAGAGTTAAGCAGCAGATTTCAAATAGGATGTTCATGATTTATTTATAACCGTATTCATCCAATTTACATACAAAACGATTCACTGAATTATTTTGTTTTGTTATTAAAGATGTAAATGGAATTTAGATACGAAATTTTAGTTTCTTTTCGAGATGGATCATTCCCGTTTTTTATATACGTTTGAGTAGAGAGTATACTGTCTATCTGTCGTTTAAAAATGGCAAGTGGAAACAAGGTATTGTACTGGATATCTCTGATGTCATCAGGTATGTAAACACCTTCAGCCACGCAATCTTTTTTTTAACTTCGTCTGAAAGTAGCATAGTGCCAAAAGTTGGATACATGTACTATGAATTGAGTTTGATATTGGTACTTTGAAATGAAATATGCTCCGAAAATTAACAGGAATATCCTTCATCAGCAAAACAAAATCAGCAACAATAGCTGTAAAATGGTATTAGATAAGTTTGTCTGCTATTTTATTTGTCATTTCCTAATATTATTCACAGTTCCTTCAATACAGCATATTCAGTTAACGCAGACATAGGAATTATATGTCAATCCGATAAAGTTTACACCAACTTTCGAAATTTGCAGTTCAAAGTCAATGTCTGTTGTGCTATGTGATGTGGTTCTAACCTTTTGCAAAATGCAAAATATGAAATCAATCGAGGTGTTGTCGATTTATAAAAAACAGAACAGGGTAAAAATAACCACAATTCATTAGTTTCTGGATGTGTTCCAGTTGCAGCGAATTTGAATCACATGGAATGGTTGGAGGACATCTCAAGGTCAAACCAGGTGTTTAGTGGTCCTGTGTTCAGAATAACGACGTCAAGCTTGTCCCTCTGTACAGCGAAGTGTACACTTCTGCCTGCGTGTTACGGTGTCAGTCTACACGTAGATGGTGAGGATTGTCGAGGATACAAACGTTTTGCCGACTCGTCAACTGTCACTGGGACTAGACTCTGGAAAAAAGGTTAATATTATGTATTTATATATCTGTGCTGGATAGCTGCTAATAGTATCATGCTTTAAACTTAGCTAAATATCTAAATTTACCAAAATTTGCAATTTTATTTATCGCTTCCAAAGGCACCAAAATATAGTAAACCGCGATAACCATTGATTGATATACCGACTTAATTATAGAGACTCCAGCAGTAAATGATGCGATAGGAGGTATTAAGAATACATTTGGAAATTAATTATTTGAAAAAAAAGTCCGTTATATAATGCTTAAAGTCATCCATTAAAATGGTCCACTGCTGACAAACGGTATATTTTCTTTATCAAAAACAGACGGATTAGTGTTTTCTTTAGGTATAAAAGTTACTTACTTTACATCATCACCACCATTGAAACTTCTAATTTTACACGAAGTTGAAAATATTACAAACGATGAATTGTGTCCCGAAATAATTCCGTGGTACTGTTACAACCCACTTTGAAAAAATACCGGTGCATGTTCAACGCACTTTGAAAAATTATTTGAAACTGCGTTGACTTGCATCAGATTTAACAAGTGGGTTAAAAAAAAGCTAGATTGGATTTTGTTTTCAAACTGCGTTTTTTGTAAGTCCTTGTAAATTTAAGTCTTCATCCCTTTAAATATAAATATTGCTATGTTATTGTTTAATTGCATAATGATTTCAAAATTAATCTTTTGATAAAAACATATGTATGGTTTTCTTTAAAATAACGGTAGAGAACTATATTTCTATAAAAAAACACTTTTGAAATCATACTCTTTTTGGTACTATGTTCTATACGAAATGAAGTATTGATTGTGCATGCACCAAAAACAAAATAAGCTAGTTCATATTATTTTTTGTGTTGATTAGACATATATATATATATACAATGTACGATCAAACACCAATTATTGTTCAAATGATGATATAGTTTATGTAATATTGGCGGTGGAGCATCTGTAAATTAGACATGACTTGCACTTCTTTCCTTGCTTAAACAAATGCATTTTAATGTGTGTTTATGTTGTTTTTTAATTTGATTTTTCTTTGAAATTAACGATAAAACACGATACAATTATGCTGAAATTGGTGATCAATAATTTGAGATCCCAAAATTGTATGTTCAAACGTTGTGCAACCAAAGTTTTATATAAAGACCATATCTAACATTAATATTATTATATATCATTATCCAAAGTTATTTTTATAGTTACAAGTTGTTAAATCAATTATTTTATTATACCAGGTTTGTAACATGTTAATGCTTATGAAATATAGCAAAAGTTATTTGATCAATTTCGTTATGGAAATGTTCGCTTATTATTATTTTTTGTTCTTTTTAATCTCTTTGAATACATCGAACAAAAACGTGCAAAAGTACTAAATAGTCTACATGCGAATATTAGTAATATCATTATAACTAAACAAGGACAAAATTTATTATGAATACTTTAAAAGGAAGATAGCTAAGCGAAAAATCCCCATGCAAATACTTCCACTTTTACAGTATGTGTAATAACCCTATTAAACTTATCCTTGACTTTATCATTTCACGATTTCTGATATCAAAATCGCGAATCATATAGTACGTCGTGTCAAGTATTTGAAACAACGTAAGGTTAATTGACAAAAATAATCAAAACGAACGACACTCAAGTTTGATATATTAAAGGCCCATTACCTTTCCGGAGCAAAATAATTCCCATTTAAAAAATTAAAAGCCGTTTCGGAAAGGTAGTGGGCCTTTAAACAAATATTTGCGAGAAATTTGAATTAGCGATCGACTCTTCACACTAATTAACGCTTCCTCGAAGCTAAATTAATAGTAATGTTTTACAATGAAACAGTGATACCTTGTCATGACGGCTACACCTACACTCCGTCGGTGGACATGTGCTGGAAAGGGTATACTGGTAAAGACTGGGACGATGCCCAGCAGTTCTGTTTAGAGGAGGATAGTAGGCTGATTGTCTTTAACACACAAACCAAACTGACAACAATCCGGCAAGCCCTTATTGATACAGGAAGTAAGTCATTAATAAAACCTTCAGTAAAACAATCATGTATGGAAGCAAGAACTTGAAAAATCATCTCATTGATATTAACTATATATATGTCAGTCAGATTAAAAGGAATATTTATCATTATACAAATATACTCTTATTTTGTTTGACGCAAAATAAGAAGGGTAGCATTTTTTTTTCAGATAACTTGCTTTGAGCATTATTGATATCAATTTGAAAGTCAGATATTAAGTTCTATATTTACGCTAATAAAAATATAGATAACAGAGATTGATAGAATTAAATATAAATCTAGAGAAGAAATCCTGAAGTTATATTACGTATATATTTACTTTGTTTGGAACTGTGCTGGTCGTTGCATATGTGAAAAATGTCCTTATCTAAGTTGTATTTTAAGCCAATGTCCTTTATATATCTATCGTTAACAGAAGGCAATTACTATTGGGTTGGAGGGTACAAGTCGGGCGGTACTTGGTTATGGCTCGATGGGACACCAGTCGAAATGACCAGTGTATTCTGGGGACCATCTGAGCCTACTGGACAAGGCTATGCTATATACATTGGTTGGAATGTCAATAGCCACGGTAGATTTGATGACAACGGAGGCTGGGACGCCATACCATTTATATGCGAAATGCTTTGAACCTTTTTTTTTCTTTATTGTCTTTCTTTGACTTTTCCAAATGAATGGAGGGTAATTTAAGGTAACGAACGCAAATATTATTCAACCTGCTTATAGAAGGAAAGGAAGACAAAAAGTAAAAAGACGAAAACTGGTTACGCTTCGTTAGGATGTTACCATTCATTGGAACAATAGGAACTTTTACATTTCATGATAAATAATGGTGGTACGAATTAATGTATTGTATTTCATTTAACATGCGGTACGACGTTGATTTGTTTGGCCTCTGCGTACCTTTTCTGGTACTTCCTTGGCGAATACTAAATTTAAATCAGTTCTTTACTACTGTTATAAAAGCTCCTTTTTCATCAATGCCTATTCTGGCGAACTTAATTGTATACGGGCAACAAAATGCATATAAGATTGGAAAATTATCAGTCGATATTACTTTCGATTTACACATACCATCTTAAATGGGAATTTAAGTTTTCTGCAACGAAGTCGCTTGCAATAGAAACTCTATGTACAGATTTTTTTTGGAACCTCGGACAGGTCATGCATGATACCCAGTGCTAGATTTTTCGATCTCAACCGATCTGCCTGGTACCTTTACGCGATTTTTGGCTTAATTTTACGCAATTCATGGAACAGTCCGCGCATCTGACGTCATATTCTCGAATCGGTGACGTCACACGCTTCAGATAATCAATATAATTAAAAATGTGTACATTCAGTCATTTACCTTGCATTGTTTTGCTTGTTGTTTTTTATTATGATCTTCGTTTTTCTTTGATATAACCGAACTATAGTTTTACGCAGAAAGACTAAATTCGAAGCGCAGATGAAATGGTTAATCAGCTTTGAATCAGAAGGCCCAAGACGGGATAATTTTACACTCTGAACGCGTATATAGATGGGTTTTATTGTATCTTCGAGGCGCGAGAAAAAATCTGTAACCTTTAAGTAATCGAGATCGGGTTATCTCAGTCGAGGGCTAATATTTTGTAACATAACGCCTCGGTTGGGATGTTACAAAATCTTAGCCCTCAACTGAGATAACTCGATCTCGATCAGTTACAGTTCACATATTTTATTAATCATCTTCTTAATATATGACATATACCCTTGACACAAAAAAGATATGTAGGTTCACATGGTTTGGAACGAGGCGAGACAATATTGGACAGAATATCACGTGTTGGCACCAGAGGGACAGCATGAGTGCGATCGGCCATGGTCGGGTGATTTTGGATGGGGAATAGTGGGGCTTAATTGAAGTGAGACGGGATGGTTCGAGATGTAAAATTCATGTGCGACACGAGTGGCAAATGACTGTATATTGATATTATATGTAAAGAAATCAATTGTTCATGTTCTAAATAAGTAATCATCCTTGAGTTTCGTAGGCATATCAACAACGCAAACCGTATGTATATTTCATGAAATTTATATGGCACCGATTAATTTCATGCTAGTTTCAGCCATAACAGTTTTTAATTTTTCCTTTAATGATATTCATTAACATCTGATCATTCATGCAAAAAATGTGAATATTTTGCTTTTATAATATGAATGTAATATACTTTGATATAAATATTTCTTGCAATAGGGACTTTTTTTCCGCAATTGTTAAGCACGGTTTTGTGTGTTAATTTTCATAAATATTCAATAATACTTAACTTGACTAAAAATAGGAGAAGTGAAGAAAAACAACCTTGGTGAAACATTATTGACTGTAAAAAACGTGAAAAAAATCAAAACCCATTTAAGATATTTAAACACCCGCGCCCTATTCCATGTGTCCTATGGAATTCTTTTAATACTCAGTTATAATAGTTTTAAAATATGCACAACAAACTAGCAGTTCTTACTAATTAGAAAGCTAGATTTTTTTTAATTCGAAGGGAAACGCTGCAAAGCGATTCTAATGGGTCAAAGTATATTAACATCCTCCATTTTCGTAATCTCTATATAAATTTGCTTGAAACATAGGTCATAGCTATCCTAATGTGATACTTTTAATGCTTTGGGTGCATTGTATAGAGTTTCAGTTACTCGATATATATAATGGCGAAGAAAAACAGGCTATAACAGAAACAGGCCGGTGTAAGGTTGAAATTTGACCTCCGTTGAAAATTGACCCGGGGTCAGATGAAATTCATGAGTTGTGTGACCTTCTGTGTTGGAATGTAATGGACTACATTTGCATGTATGATTTGGGCCCTTATTGGTCCTCATATTCATCAAATTTTCAACCTAGTGTTAGGGTATCAAGCTGCTGTATCTGATATATTTAGTATGTTTTCTATTATTACGGCTCTAGTTTCCATGGTAAGCATTGAAATATATATGAATTAAGCGAATACTAATTTTTCGCCTATTCTTTGGTAGTTTGTATTTACATCCGTTTAATAAATGCATATTTCGGATGGTTACCACAGCGACAGCGACATCTACTTCAATGATACAGAACTAATCATGCTAATTGCATCAGGGATGTACTAGATATTAGGAATTCAATACTATAATCAAGAAATAACAGATTTGAATAGGAGGATATCAGTTTGGGCCATTTCACGACCATTCAGTGATAAACAATTTTGTATGAAGATACCTTAGGGTAAGCTGAATATTCTATGTTATTCAGAATATCGATTTTTTCTGGGTTCATAGTCATTTCAAACTTACATAATATTTTTTGCTTTAAACTTTTTAACAGTTTGAAAGCTTGAAATTGATGTTTCTTATTGCATGTGGATCTTGACAAGACTTGTTTAAGATGGTTCCATTTTAAAGTCAAGCCAAGGTGCGATAATTCTACCGAAATCACCACAAGGGTCCTCGTACCACAAAAAAAAAGACAATGATGAATTTTGAGTAGGTAGTTTATGCTACGAATGGGAACAAATGAAAGATTACGACCACGTCACACGTCAGATTTCAAAAGCTTTGTTCTGCAAGAAGCGATTGGAGTTCACAACATGACATCATTCAGTATATGATGTTTTAAAATAGTGTAACGTTACAATGAGAAAAAAGTAGTTCGGGTCAACGTTTGAATTCTCGACCAATCAAAAGACTGAAAAGTGTTATTCTATTCCTGGAACATCAAAATATTTTTAAACACTAACCACATTTATATAATAGCCTGAGAGTGGAATAACACTGCTATTCTGCTAGAAATCAATGTACAAAGTTATTCAGGCTTTTTAGGCTTAGGGCGAGTGTCTATCCATTTCCGGATGCCTTTGTTTGTGAGCACCGTCTTAGCATGGGCTTGTAGAGACTCATTGTTGCGATATGCTTCGATTATTTCCTCTCCGAACATAACCGGAAGTTGGTCAAAAAGACTGAACACTGCAATGTCTGCGATTGTTAGCTACAAAATAAGGAATAGAAATAGTTGTATTTCCATTATTTTAAGTGATCAAATAAATAAGTTTTAAGTGCGCAGCACATGTATGCAAAAGGCTTGAATTTTTATCTAGTTTTGTAATAATAAAACTAATAATGGACTTTTTTATTTTCATTCAATTACATAAAATTGCCATAAGTGTACACAAAAAGTCATGCAACCATAAACTCTCTTGTTAAACATAATTAACACAAATATATGTTTTGCGTCTTTTAAATGAAAATCTTCTTAGAACGAAATCATTTTCTCAAACTATTGCAATTGATATGCCTTTTATTTTATTTATACGTTGTAGACTGCATACATGGGAGGCCATCCGTTCATGACCCTGGTTGTTAATAGGACGTTCATTTAATTAAACAAACAAACAGCATTATTGTCTACTAAACCTAGACTCTGTCTTGAAATTTCTTTTATCCTTTTACCTGTAGATATTTTATAATTATTACCTTTGATCCAACCATCCATTCTTTATCGCTCTTTATGTTGGCCAAGTATTTCACGAATTTTGGTATCACTGTCTTCCCTAGTTCAGCTTTGATTTCTGCCTGTATAGAACGAAAGATAATGTTTAAAAAAATATATCTATGATGTTGTAGTTTTTCAAAAAAAATATTTACAATTTGTTAACTGCTTTTCATGGAAGATCGATTATCTAAGATGTCGTAATCTACTAGTCATGTGATTTACTTCGTTGTAGTTTGTATAAGTAAAAGTATATATATTAATATGAAAATAATGAATAAATAAAAATGATTTATATTTGGAAGCATATCAGGCGTTAAATTGCAGATATGACATTATTAAAATAATATTGTTTATGACAATTATATTTTTTTTTTATAAATTTTGTTGCATCTTAAAAATTAATATTCACTTATATAAGCACTTATATAATATATTGATTTATTGTTATCTAAAGAGCGTCGAACACTTTTAATTTACCTTCTTTGTCTCATCTTTTTCCATAAAGACCTTAATGAGTTCGTAAAAGATGTCCTCTAGGGTTCCCATAACAACATCGACCATGGTCATATCTTCGTTGGTGTCACCGTACAGACCTTGAAAGTTATATGTGAAAACAATTCATACGATAAAATGTAAGATAGCAAAAGTATTTTAAAACCTGGAAGTGCGTTCCCGTCTATGTGCCCTCAACTTCTTCGGACAAAAAATATTTTATTTGTATATTTTTGTTATTAGAATTTTATTATAAAACTTGCACCATTCAGAATGAAAGTAGTGACTATTGATTTATCATTTTATTGGTTTGAAATAAGACTGAGGGAAAGAGACACATGTTCATAAATTATACATCTTACACAAATCTAATAACTGTACTACCCAGAAGAATGCCATTACGCGGTAATATATTTTAAAGAAAATGTTGCAGTCAACACTTATTGTTAAGTCATGGAAAGAAATATTTTAATGCACATTAAAACCGGAAATACTGGTTGGTGGTGGATAATTTTAATTTTGTGAGTAGCAATATTTACGGTTAGTCGAAGGAAGAATTATGATGATAGTACACAAAAATAATTTCCTGTTCCAGACAACCACAAAACAATTAACATTTCTACACACAGAAAAGGTTATAGATAAATTTCATTACAGCATATTTATATAACAAAATGGTTAAAGTGTTTAACAGGTTCAGCTTACAATTGATGTAAAAAAACGAGTAACATTTTATAATGTACTTGATTACTTACCATGTTCGCGGCCGACAAAGCGATACATAGCCCCACTCTGACAGAATGTTGTCTTTCTGCCTCCAGCAAATTCTACCTCCATGATTGGGAGCTGGCCCTGTGGCATATCTATAAAGTAAATTATTATACCATTGAAATAACAAAAATATACTTGAACGTCAAAAGTGATATGTGACTTCATGATATCGATAAGGATTAAATTAAATTAATGAAATTAAGTTTAATTTTTCCGAAAATGCACGTGCTAAAATATGTCAAAATACAACACATAAATGTGTTTGGTGAAACATATGTTACGTGTAATATATAACATATCCTGTGTGATTACAGGTAAGTCTCAGGAAGGTCATCATACAAGTCTAGTGTCAACAGTACAATGTTCATCTTCACAACACAGATTCTATTATGTTTAAAACGAAAGATACACTTCTTTAGCAGGATTATGCTCTCCATTCTGACGACTACTTTATTACAAGTCTGATTTACCCTAGTATTACTGCAGTATTTATTCTATAAGGTATGTTAATCATTGCATTAAACGATAGAACAACAAACATAATTTAGCGCTATTTCCTTTACAATGTATATGTTGCATAGTTCGAATACATAACTGGAGTAAAGTTTTTCAATAATTTTCTTATTACCACAAGTATAGCACCTTCTTATTTCAATACATGTTTACTATTATTTACGTATTGGGAAAAACTTAAAAAAATAGCTTTACATTTGACAATAGTGTATTTGTCTATAAAAATGTTTGGAATTACCATAGACTAAATATAAAGTTATACGAATGTTGAATGTTCTTATTAGTAAAATTCTGAATGTTTCATTTTGGTTACTTGTTCCCGTCCAATGCTTTATATTTGTTTTAATTATGCCGTGTTCAAGTTCATTTCAGTATGGTTTTAATTATCAAACGAGACCACGATATTTTGGATGTGCACCAGCCATATAACAAATGAAATAGCTTTCACGTGAGATTTTTTTTTATTAAACAATAAATCTAGCCGTTCTTATCAAAACACGTATATATAACTATGCAATAATACTGTATAAACTCTTTCATATATGGATACGAAGGATAGGGATATTTTACCCGAGGGTACTACAGCCTCAGGCGACATGAATATATTGTCCGAGACGAGCCAGTATCACACACATAATAAGGTACGAGAAAAATATATGTATTACAATATCTTATTAGGTATAGATGTACCTTCTTTATCCATCTTAAAATTAATATCTTGTGATATAGCCACACACTTTAAGGCAGGATGTGAAGACTGGCTGAGATAGTATTACGGTAAATTACCTCAACCAAATCCTACACAGAGGTATAATACAATCAGCCACCGATAAACCATCCACCTCGACTTACCTTGTTTCATCTTCTGCCATTCCTCGGGCGTAACTCGGACATCGTTGAATTCAACACCAGCAGCAGATAAGGCTAGTCGTGTCGTTTCTGCTCTTCCAGGTGAATCAAAATAGGTAATGGTGTATTTTGTCGCGGCCATTCTTTTTCCTTATACCTATAACTTAGTTAGTATAGATCGAGAGCTGATATCCAATGGTATAATTTTAGTTCGCTGTCGTCGTTAAATAGTAGTGATAACGTTAACGAGGTCAATATATACGTGGCGGTATTTTGGTCGGGTAGATATATGGCGAGAGATGGTACAATATGTTGAAATACACGAACGTGTGCAGTCATTTATGGGTGAGCCACTATCTTACACGTGTTACTGTTATATAGGTTGGCTGTAAATTATGACTTTTTGTTCCTCAGTTGAAGATAAACTGTATATATTAGTAAGGCCCTTGTTATGTTTATACCCATTAGATTGTAGTTAAAACCAGGACGTAGATTCATTCATAAATCCTTGAGTTTAAAGGGGCTACATATAGTGATAGCTAAAATCCTTGGTTAGATATCGTATCCATATGTATATCTTATCAGTATATATTATATTATATCTATTTGTCACGTGTACCGATAATGCTATCAAATGATGATCTTAATCAACTCATGATATGATAATTTCTATTGCTATGACAGCGGTGTGGAGGAAGAAAATGATATTTTTATCATGTTTACCTACTGGACCCAGTTTCACGAACATTCCTTACATTTAAGAAGCTCCTAGGAAAGCATTACATATTTTAAGGAAGGTTCTTATCACTAATCCTAGACACTAGTGGTCATATGATATATGTTCTAATATAATCAGATCAAAAATCATCTGTTTAGGATTGTTGTCGTTGCGCTATCGTATATCGGAATAACTCGACAGTGTTGTGTCGACATCTAAAAAGGAAGGTTCTTTAACTTCAGAGTTTTTCTGAACATCTGTAATGCTTTCCTGTGGGAGAATTTTAAGTTAACGAATTCCTTAAAGTTAAGGAATGTTAATGAAACTGGGCCCTGGAACCCCACTTTACAGCTTCTTCATCTTTGTCCGCCTTCAATTGTTCACAGTTGTTAACCATTAGAGGGAATATTTCATATTGTAACTTGTTGCATATTTATTCCTTTTTTTGAGTTTTAGATGATTAAACCGCTCAATATCAACGTTCAAAATATCTATACTTACTGAATGAAGATGCCACGTTAGCATGAATAGACTGAAAAAGGAGAAAATAAGAAAAACAACCCGGGTGAAATATTATTGACGAACAAAAAATTAATATTTTTACAAAAATTAAAACTCAAAGATTTCGTATCCTATTTTATGTGTCCCAATGAAAATCGTTTAATAACTAGTTAAGATGTTTCCAAAACAACCAGTGTGTTTGTTTTAATATAGCTTATTGAACAATGCCAAATAAACTAAATAGAATCGATATATAATTTACCGAATTTCGCATCTAGAATATTTTGGTTAATATTGAATTAATAACTCCCTCGGAAATGCGTTACATAACCAAGTATAAAATGTATATAAAATAGAACCCGTGTCAAATAAATGTTACGTCGTGTTGGATGTGGCCTCAATTAGTTCCATGCATATTATTTAGTGTTATATACGTGGGGATATTTTTTATGTATTTAAGGTTTTGGGAACTTAACGTTCATCGTCATTTGGGGGAGGGTATATTATGGGAGTTTATGGGAGAGGCTCAGAGTCTTTCACAGTTAGTTGAATAGATAGGTTCTGCTAGGAATTATTAGATATTTTTACCATTTTTTCTTGCCGTTGGACGTTGCTGGATTCATTGCAAATTATAGAATTAGTATGAAATATTGTAGGCCTAAGCAAGTACTGTGAGATTAAGTTCAGAATGGAATAAACATCCAGGGATTTATCATTGTGTATTGTAATAAAATGTATGTTCTTACCATAATCAAATTACTTAATTTAACTCACTCTTGGTTGTATTTGATAAGGAACGTTAACCACAGTCTCAGTGATAGTGATCGTAGTGTGTGAGTATACTATAGCCTCATACTTTGATAAAGATGCCTGAACTATAACTAATGGTCCAACGGCAGATAACTCTCTGTACCTGTGTGTATGTTTTGCAAGTGTGTATATGAGTGATGGTGGGTGTATATGTGTGTGTGTATAGGATATGTGTAAAGGGTAAATTTTAAGTGAACAAATATGAGTGTACATGTGTGTATGGGTGATGTATGTAGAGTGCATGAGAAGGATTCTAATTGAGGATAAAGACATTATATGTAAGCTTACTGCTGTATTATAAGAATGTATCTGGCAAAAAAATAAAAAAAAATTAAAAAAAAAGGGAAAAAAAGAGATAACTCTGAGACTTTGGTTAACTGGACTTGACAGATAATAAAATTATAGATAAGATTTATTGTTAAGATTGATGTTAGTGTGCTGCTGCTGTGACGAAGAAAATTCCTGCTGAAAGATGTATTTACAAGAGACTGCATGACAGAATCTTTGACCATTATTGAACTCCTTTATGGACATGGTACCAATCAGATAAATACCTATGTGACGGTCAGACTTACTACCTGTATTATAGCGGTTTTGTTACCAATTGGCCGTTAAAGTATGTATATGCATATACGTTATTCCATCAAAGGAGGAGTGTCAATTTGGGCCATCTGGTGACCATGACCGATAAACATTATTTTTTGTTTATACCCGGGGTTTAGAACATCATGATATGACATTTGATTAAGGTCAGGTCGAAGTCCCTTGTGAGTTATGGGGAAGTTAAATAGGAGGGTCAATTTTCGATTTTGTCCAATTTTGTTGGAACCAAATGATATCTTTGCATGATTTTACATTAATAATAATGCATTTATTTGTTGAAAATAAAACATTTAGGAAAATATAACTTAGTGTCAAAATATAGGTCACAGTGACCTAATTTTGTAAAATGTCAATTTTGTAAGAATACAGTTCATCTGGTGCCATAATTTACCAGAAAAAATTATATATCATATTAGATTACATTAAGCAATATATGTATATATAATTTGCATATGGTATAAACTAAGGCATATTGTGGATTAGATGAGATCTTGCAGCGAGAGCAGGTAGGGGGATTTTTATTTTGTAAACTTTAAAACACCAATAAATATATCGTTATGTTCAGAATTAAGATAAACTGGCTCAAATATTACTATTTTCCTGTAATGAATGGCATTTGAGAGAATGTAATTACTTTTGTATATATAATACAATGCACATTTAAAACACTTACATAATCATTATTGCATTTCAAAATTTTATAGCAAAGTATTTGAGCCCGTATATGACATTCTGAACATATGAAAAAACATTTATTGGTGTTTTAAAGTTCAAAATAATAAAAAAAATTCCTCATCCTTCCCTCTGCTCCCCCTCCTCAATCCTATCTCATTCATACAAAATTTTGCCAAAGTTTATAATATGCAAATATATTGCTCAATACAATCTAATATAATATATTCAACATTTTAATCTGGTATATCATGGCACCAGATGGACTTTATTCTTGAATAATTGACATTTAACAAAATTATGTCGCTGTGACCTATTTTTTACCTTTAGTTATATTTTTCAAAATGTTTTGCTTTCAACATACATGTATAAATGCATTATAATTCATGAATAATCATTCAAAAATATCATCAAACATACTGCTAATCTATTCTAAGGCCAAAGTATATCAAAATCCCCCATTTTCGTAATCTCTGTATAAATATGCTTGAAACATAATTTGGTAGTAACCATCCTAATGCGATTATTTCTTGTGCAAAAAGTCCTCTGTATGGAAACCGATACCAACGAAGAAACAGGCCGGTGTAACGTTGAAATTGGACCTACGTTAAAAAGTGACCCAACGTTGAATATGGACCCTAAATGTCGATTAAAATGGACCGTGTCCACAGTTGAAATGACGGTCGCACATCAGTAATATATCACAAACTTCTAAGGTGTAACATGAAGTTACTGAGTTTTGTTACCTTCCGTGTTGATATTTAAATTTCTTAACCACTGTGATCACGGAACATGTATCATTCAAAACATTTTCGACACATGAGCGCTTATTATGGCAAATATGACACCTTGAAATGTTTCCCGTTTCTAAAGTAATCACTCTGTCTGTCTGTCTGTCTGTCTTGTCTGTCTGTTCATTACATATGCTTTAACTGATAATTTTGATATTATTTTCCTTTTTTTAAATTCTGGAAATTAATGCATTTTCAATTCTTTACATAATTTCAATAATGGCTTGTGACAATTCCTTGGTGACTTTTCGCAGATTCAATTATCGCTCTCTACCCTCATTCATGGTGTTATACGTTTTAGATATCACAAACAAGAAATTCTGAAGCGAACATGAATAAATAATACAGTAAAATTTTCTTAAGACGAATAAGGATGATTACTTTTTACGAAGTAAATTCATATCCCCGGTTTTCACTCCCATTTATTAATACGAATTATTTTTTGATACGAAGTAAATTTCGTGTTCCCGTCTAGCAAATATTTTCTCTAAACAAATTTGTCCAGAATTTGTTTTTGAAAGTGCTGAATGTAGCTTTGATTTAAAGTGAAACTTGGGGCCAAAAAGGGGGGATCGATTGATAGACAATAATATATAGTCAGAGAAGTATACCATTAAATATGGATAAGGGAAAATCTGCCAATTGTTGCCGACTTAAATCTGTGAGTTAGCTCAAATACTACGTTAGTTCTTAATTACATTATAGTTTCAAAAACGTTATAGTGAACTTCTGTTAAAACGAATTATTTCTTCTGGTCCCATGGGATTCGTTATATCAATGTTTTACTGTAAAATGCTTATTTCTGCTCGTCATTTTCCGGTGATATCAGAAATGAACAATATATTCAAACAACTATTTAATAGTTCCTTGTTACATATTCATTACTTGTCAGACTAAGCTATTGAATCTTCTCTGTACTAGTGAAAGGATACCACAACACATCTGATTGTCTATTTGATAAAAAATATTCATACAGAAAAGTTAACCCATAACCTACAGAAACAATGATAATACAAATTAAATATACATTTGTACTGACGTGAGCCAATTATGAAAGGGATACATGTATTTATACAACAAGTTCTGTGATATATTCACTACACAAAGTTGTTAAGACTTTTTAGGCTTAGGGTGATCTTCTAGCCATTTCTGGATGCCTTTGTTTTTGAGCACCGCCTTGGCATGGGCTTGTAGAGACTCGTTGTTTCGATATGACTCGATTATTTCATCTCCGAACGTTACCGGAAGTTGGTCAAAAAGGTTGAACGTTGCTATGTCTGCAATCGTTAGCTACAAAATAAGAAAGGAAAAATATTCTTATTCTCATTATTTTTAAAGTGAACAGTCAAAGGAAGGCTAACGTCGGTATAAATGGTGTTGATATCCAGTATAATTTCTTATGAAATAGAAAAATAAAACTTCCGATCAAAATCGCTCTACATGGAAAGAAATTGATTTATAATATAGAAATCCTAAAACGTCTATCCGGCTGGCTATGTCCATGTTGGAACTCTAACGCGGGCTCGATTTCAGAATTTAGTTTTTTAGAACTGTGCTAAATTTACACGTTTCCCCCCATAATTTCAATGGTTAAAACTGTATAACGTAAGCAGAGAACTGGACCGTCGTTTGGATATATACGGACATTTGGAAGGCCAACGAACGCATTTAGACTGGTTTCATTGGCCAACTATTCACTTTAAAGGATATGATAAAATTCTGAACTTCAAGTGCGCAGTACATAAACATGTATATGAAATAGTGCTAAACTCTTCATTTATGCTTGCCTGTTATGTTGCATCTTTGAAATGAAAATCCTCTTAGAACAAAACAATTTTCTCAAACAATATTGCAATTCATATTCATATTCGTAGATTATATGATCTGTATCGCTCATGTAGTATAGTCAACCGAACTTAGACTTTGTCCTGAAAGAAGGATGAACTTTTTACCTTGAGATATTTTATAATTATTACCTTTGATCCAACCATCCATTCTTTATCGCCCTTTATGTCGGCAAAGTATTTTACGAATTTTGGTATAACTGTTTTCCCTAGTTCAGCTTTGATTTCTGCCTGTATGGAAAAAAGATAAAATCATATGCAGGTATATAAATATATATATAATCTTAGATTAGTGTTTATTTATATGAGATTTTATGAAACATGTCTTAGATTTTTTTTTAAAATTTTTACTGGCCTTGGCGAGCAAAAATTTAAAATTCGAGTCGAATTTCATAAAATCTCATATGAAATGAACACAAATTTCATATACTTTTGTCTCATATGAAATAAACACAAATTTAAGATACTTTTATCACATAACTAAAATAACCTACATTTTGAAGAATGTCACGTCAAAATATATTGCAAAATTCTAGCAGTGGCCACCATTTTGTCTCGCCGCCCTCGGAATTCTGCCAGCACGTCTTATTTCTTTATCTCACTGTATTGTTTATGTCATGACGTCACATTGAATTTCCAGCCCAAGAAAATCGTTCCAGGTCATATTCACTAGGGACATATGCAAAAATGTTCCACGTGCAAAATCATTAGATATCATGCGGATAATGTGATAAAAGATGCTGTAGTTTGTTTTTAATTTCACAATTTGTGAGCTACTTTTCATGGAAGATAGATTATCTAAGAGGTTGTAATCTACTAGTCTCATGAAAAGTATTAATATCAATTAGGGAACTAATTCTCATTGACAAACAGCATAAGTAAAAAAAAATAAGCAAAAAAAGTAAACTTATTAACCATGCCATGACCAACCTCATTATACTTAGGTAAAGAAGATTGTGACAAATGATGTAGGTAATGATTGGAGTCGTTTATTGTTCACTACTTATAGCATATGATTGTGTTAACATGCAAATATTGCGCTTTCTCATGCCTTTTCAAAGAAGAAAACATAAACACATACAAAATCTATAATCAAGTAATTTTTTTTTATCAAATTTGAAAGCATATAGGGCTTGCAATTGCAGATGTTATAACTTAAAATACAATTGTTTATTATATTGTTTACTAATAGTTTTGTTGAATTTTACATATTTATCACCCTCGGAAACCACAGTATCTAAGCTGCACTATGCTCCGTTTATAAGATTGCAACCTTATGTAAGCTTTGTATGTGGGTTGAATGTTACCCAGAAAGATTTGAACACCTTTAATTTAACTTCTTCGTTTCATCCTGTTATGTAAGCTGAGTAGATGGGTTGAATGTTACCCTGTAAGATTTGAACACCTTTAATTTAACTTCTTCGTTTCATCCTGTTATGTAAGCTGAGTAGATGGGTTGAATGTTACCCTGTAAGACTTGAACACTTTTAATTTACCTTCTTCGTCTCATCCTGTTATGTAAGCTGAGTAGATGGGTTGAATGTTACCCTGAAAGACTTGAACACTTTTAATTTACCCTCTTCGTCTCATCCTGTTATGTAAGCTGATTATATACACTTTGTAGGTTGAATGTTACCCAGAAAGACTAAAGCTCTTTTAATTTACCTTTTTCGTCTCATCCTGTTCCAGAAACCACTTAATGATTTCGGAAAAGATGTCGTCAACGGTTCCCATCACTACATCGACCATGGTCATATCAATGTTGTCGTCGCCGTACAGACCTTAAATAAACATGATAACATGTTTTTAAAATAGCAAAAGAATTTTTTTTAAATCTTGAAGACGGTTTCCCGACTACAAGCGTTCAATTTCATTTCTTTTTAAAAAGTATTTTCATTATTTGTATTTTGTGTTAAGATCATTTCATTACGAAAATTGCACTATTCAGTATGTAAGTTATGGACCAGAAATTGAACATCTTAAATTTTTCATCAGTTTTAAATAAGTCTGCTAATCAATCTAATAATTATACCACCAAGAAAAAACTTCAAACAACCAAAAATGTTTAAGAAGAATGACAATTTAATGCAAATACGTGGTAATCCATCTTTAAGGAATTGTTGCCGTCAACACTCCTTCTTAAGTCATTAAAATATTTTCAAGTACATTAAAACAGGAAATATTCAATGGTAGGGGAATCATTTTGTGAGTAGCAATACTTATTATTAGCCAAAGGAATAGCTTTGCTCCTGATATACAAAATAAAATGTCTTTTTCCAAACAACTATAAACAATTAAAAATTTCTATATATAGAAAATGTCATATATAAACCATAACATCATATTTAAAGATGCTCCATCGCTTACTAATGACATTTTTCTATAAAAAACAGGAGCAGACGATTTAGAATTTTTATTCAGTTACAAAATTTACTTACTTTTCACCATTACCACCATTGAAAAGTTTGAGCTTCTTGTTTTACTTCAAGATATAAATATTAAAAATAATTAATTGCACTCTGAAAAAATCCGTGTCACTATATCCTATATGGAATGAAGTACTGATTGCGCATGCACCAAAGGCGAACTAATTTACCTTATATTATTTTTTTGTTTTAATTAGAAATATATATATACACGATTAAAAACAAATTATTGTTCAAATGATAAGTGTCGTTTATGTTCAGTCGGCAGTAGAGCATGTCTAAAATATAATAAATAATATACGGGTTTAACACTTATGAACCACTATTTAGAAACAATGTTAGATTTGATAGACTACATTACGTACCATGTTCTCGGGCTACAAAGCGGTACAGAGCATTACTCTGATGGAATGTTTTCTTTTTGCCGTTTGGATATTCTACATCCAGGGTTGGGAGGTGACCCTGTGGCGTACCTATAACGTAAATAATTAAAATACCATTGGGATAATTGTCTATAAGGATAAAAATACATTATTTATCATTGTTACATTAATTATACATTATTATTATATTATCATTGATATCAAGTAAATTCACCACTTGTGTATTTTTGCATTCCCGTTGATGACACTCTACCGTGCGTCATTGGCTGCGAATGTCAAAAGTGAACTATGACGTCATGGTATTGACAAGATTGCGTCATATGTCAAAGACGGCATAACAAGATATCTGCCCCTTACTTTAATTACAAATTACATGCCCCTTACATGTTTGGCAGAAAAATGCATACAGTATTAACGAAAATGCACGTGTTAATATATATATATATATATATTAAAAAGAACATGTAAATGTGTACGTCCCTGAATGGCCAATGGCAATCAGGTGTCAACAGTACGAAGTTCATCCGCACAACATATATTTTATTTGCTTTAGAAATAAAAGATACACTTCTTTAACAGAAATGTGTATTTCATTCTGACAACTTCTTTATTACAAGCCTGATTAACCAGCGTATTTCAGTTGAATAACTAATATCATCATAAGGTTGGCAATGTATGGAATATTTTACAACTAATATACAGAATAAGGTGTTAATTACTTTTTCTGTAGCATAGTTTGCATGTATTTCTGGAGTGAAATCTTTTTTTTTCAATAAATATCTTCACACCACAAGTATAGCATCTTCTTATTTCAATACATTTCCAAAGTTATTTACGTATTGCATGGGTGGCCCTGCAATACAGCCTCGAGCTCAGGCAACATTATTACGCGTGTAGGTATGAGAGAAATATGTGCCGTCTTAGGTACATGTACATAGATCAAGGTCAAAGTCTAGTGAAATGTAATGTATACGAGATCTAGCAGCAACACGTCGGACCTGATTTCCCAATGAAAATAGCAAACGCAAAAAGTAAATTTCATTGCTTTTAATATATCTTGCTACATTGTATAACCACATTCATTCACTGCTGTACTCAGAGTCACTGTCTCGTCCGACGAAAACGCTTCTTTCATCAGCTACTGCTTCTGTAAATGTAATGATGTTATTTAAAAGTACAAAAATTATAATTTATTATTCAATTGTTTCATTTTCAACATTTTTCAGTCATTAATTAATCATTATTAAACCAATACAATATGGTACAAAAACAAACCGAAAACTTTATTTTAGAATTAATCTTCAATCACAGTATATTTGATGTGAAATATGTACATACCTTGTATTTGTGAATTACTTGCTTTCCTCTTCCTTCGACCACGTCTGTCGTTGGAATGCTTTCATAATTCCCTGTGGTTTAACTGAATCGGAATGAAAAAGATTTGCTACTTTACCGAATGTCTTTGATATTGAAAACGAATGAAAAAATGGCAAAAGGCAAAGTAAAAATACAGAAATCAAAAGAAAAAAAATGCCAAATTATCATTAAAAATATACATACCTATGATATCCTGTGGCGTAATCAGTTTTAAAAGTGGTATTTTCTTCCTGTTTCAACCTAATTGTGCTCCAAGGCGAAGATATTTGCCATTGTAGCTGATGGTTTAATCCCCGTACACTACAGATCTAGAGATGCCTTTTCTGCTAAAAAATACATATATACTGATTTGGTTGGAGCAGATTATTAAACGAATGATCCTTAATTTTGAAATAATATCATTTATAATTGTTACAAAATTTGCGAAATAAATCAATAAATACAAATAAATACAGTATTTACTAATTAGAACTTAGAAAATGAAAAACATAATATTTATGAAATGTATAGCAACACATAATTACATTAACATATATATGACATCTTCAGTTTGGTGTTCTGTATATAAACAAACATATGTGTTCACCGTTGATATAAAAGTTCGTCGTTCTAAACTGAGTAAATATCCCACTCAGGTAAACTAGGTGGTGACAATACTTCTATTTATAAACATCACGGAAAATACTTATCAAATTACATTCTAAAACATATCTGTACACAACCTGTACAGGTGTAGTTATTTTAGGATAAAACTGCTGAAATCAAGGTGCAAAATACTCACGATCATCAAATCTTGTTCTGTCAGCAGGAAATTTAAATGTCAATGGATAACCGCGCTCGCTTTACTGTAACGAAAAACTGACCGCTCCAGTGAGGATATGATAACGCTTAAAATAGATAGTTAGGCCTAGCACGTATTCATGTGTGACAAACTGTGTGTGTTGTGTATACAGGTATATGTGTGAAATATATGTATATGTGTGTTAAGGATGTTTAATTACGAATAATTACAAATTTAGACGTAAAAATGTGCTTTTACGCTTACATTCTTCAAACATTTCTCCACCGTCTCAGCAACGTTAGTAATTATTTTAAGACTGATCTGCATAATTTCAAAGTAGTTGAACCAATGTTTGCTAAACGTCGTGCATTTATCTCAAGAGAAAAACGTCGACGTTGGACAAACGTCGATAAATGTAAGTCTGCTAGCTCGGACGTAACTTTATCCAATCAATATTTTCTGATGCATATATCATCATACGATATAGGGTAGGATGTTAAGTCTCAGGCGGTGATAATACAACTGTGAATCACCTAAAATAGATGACCCTATCCTTACTGACATACACACAGAGATACATTACTATCAGACACGCCGTTAAAACATCAACTCTATAGCCCTGACTTACTTTCTTTCATCTTCGGCCATTCCTCGGGCTTAACTCGGACATCTTTGAAGTCGGCACCTACAGCAGATAAGGCTAGTCTTATCGTCTCAGCTCTTCCAGGTGACTCAAAATAAGTGAGTGTATATTTGTTCGCGGTCATACTGTTTCTTTGTACCGATAAAATAGTTAGCACAGACAGTCCGTTGGAGGGTTGAAGCACCTGTGGTATATATGAGGTACGCCGTCGTCCGTTTATAATAGTGATATATGAGCACACAATCACGTGATCACTAGTTATATATATAATACTCAAGCCGAGCTCCATATAAGGACATAAACAAAGCATAACGTTTCTCTTTAAAACCACGAAAAAATCTTTCGCCTTTTATTTATATAAAGTCATTTTATATATCCATAATGCATTACGTAACTCGTCCAATAGACGAAATGAAATGTAGTCACATGATTTGGGTCGGGTAGAACTAGACCGAGAGCTGATAAACGACACAAAACACTATGTTGGAATACACAATCGTGTGTAGTCTTTTATGCTTGGATCCCTATATATGTCTTACTTCCATATATGGTTGTAAATTCTGACTCTGTGCTCATTAAAAAATTATCAAACTATGACAGCTTATTTTTATACCCATTAGATCCTAGTTTAAGGGGTATTGTACTAGCATTGGTAGCCATATTGTACTGAGCACTCTGAAAACCCCACTAATAATACTTTATTTGAATTTGTTTTCCACCAAATGTTTAGTTTATCATTAAAAGTATTTAATAAATGCATTTTGAAAAAAAAAAAAAAAAAAAACCACTCACCAATTAGTGTAAAACAGGACTGTTGCGACACTGGATTCCAAAAGTGTTGAAAATATCTACAAAAATAATTAATGCCTTCAGTCCTAATGTAGGAATGGAAACCTAGTTTTAAAATTAATTAATTATGTCAAGTTATCATGATATCCACCATACAAGTAAGGTAGGGTATGTCTCATTATGGCAAATACAGAAGCCATGTTTGTTTACATGAAAAGTAGTTCTTTGCTTTAGGACTGAATGTATGGATGTCCTGAATTGTCAGGTAACACAAAATGTAAGAGTTATCTCCCTTACAACTATGCCTCTATTCATATCTACACTAAAGAAATTACATAGTTCATTATCAGTATTTATGCAATGGTTGAATGCATTTGTAACCAGTTTTTAGATTATTATTTGTTTTTATATTATATACCCTATAAATCTTCATTGATCAGTGAACTTCAAGCATCCAGTTTTCAAGTCATCTTGTAAACTGTCTAAAATGTAAGTTTCCTTCTCTCCATCATAGCTGACTTCATATTCGGCCTTCAGTTCTCAGTCTTTGCCCTATTGAACAAAAATTAATTTTTGTTTATATTGTACACACATTTTTGTGTTATAAAAATAGCAAAATATTTTGGAAACAAATTAACAATGCAGATACAATGTACACTTAATTTTAACATAAAATGTTATACATCTGAAAATCCCCCAATATTTTAAGTGCATTGAATTTGTTGTGTGAGATGAGTGTTTGTGGTTTATAGTGAAGATATATGTATTATTAATGGAATATATAAACTATATGTACATTATAATAATTGTGCTATTTATATCCACCAAACTGGCATACTCACCACACAGTATCATGGGTGTATTGTAGTACATATAAAGGGTTATGAATGCACACAAATCTTTTGAATTTTCAGTTGTATATGTATTAATTTTAATAAAAATAGTTATGTTACCTTAACACAATCTAGCACTATTCCGGAATACCACTCTGTCTTTCCAGTGGTCTCATCTACACACCACTGGTGAAGAATTTTTCTTCCAACAAACTTTGAATAGCGTTCTCTTTTGTTGCGAAGTGGAACAGGAGGACTTTTATCAACGGTAGTGCTGGTTCCCGGAATATATATTGGTTCAATACTGGAGTCTGTGAAAAACAAAAGGAACACCTTCTTAAAGTGCAATTCTGTATGTTGGTATATTGTATTTTTGTGGAGTGAAAAATATTACAATCAAGACAACTGTTACGGTTCTGGATTGGATCGATCCCCGGCTCAATTGGTAGAACACTCCGGCTAGTGATCGGAGGGTCCCGGGTTTGAATACCGGTCTGGTCGTGCATTTCTTTTGCTCCTAAAACACAAATTTTGTAACCAAATTAATCCTCTATTAGATAGAAATGGAATAAGGAATTATTTTCCTGGTCAATATAGATTGTAAAAGTCAATTGAATGATCCTAATATTTTAAGTATTGTGAGTGACTTTATTGAATAATAATTATTTACTTTACCTTTGGGTTTTTAAGCAAATTTCTGGTCTTTGGTGTCTTACATTTCACACTGCGCTTCTCAATTTGCTGTAGATCTGGTATAAACTGCAAAATCGAATAAAAAAATTAATGAATGACTTGTGCTGCATGTAAATCATTACAAAATCCAGCAATGAAAACAAATATTGAAATACCAGGTATAAAATAATACATAACGTTATGCATAATATAAACACCTCATACAACTTGCTAATATTACCAAAGTAGATTTACCAAATCATAAACTTGCGGAGACTTATAGTCTTTCCCATGAATTGTCAGGTTCTCGGACTCCTGGTGACATTCCATGAAGGGGTGGTGCTAACTCGGGTACTATTGCTATGAAATAGAAAGCTTTCAGCTTTGGGAGCATCTCATTTGTCCAAAATACCTCATCACGGAAAATTCTCTCATCATGAAATTGATTAGGGTTGCAGCGGCGAACAACGAAATCAAGCCAGGGTTTTTGGATAATACTCAGTTGCTCTTGACATTGGAAATAAAAATTATGTCATCTTTTCAGTGTAAGCTGTAAACAGAAAGATCCAATTTGTTTGGCTGCGTTTGGAAGGACAGCTGATTTCTGGATAATAGATTTTTTAACTCCAAAAGACCAATCTCTGTACCAGATTCATCTATCACCATTACATCTGTGCTGGCTGCCAGAAACTTGTTCTCTGGGTCTATCGCTAATCCCATTGGCTTCACAGGCACACTTGCATTTCTGCTTTAAAGTTGATGTATTCCTTGATGGTAGACGATTCTTGTGCCAGGCCATATGATGTGCATGCATTTCAAACACACTTCTTGTACAAAAGCCTCTCAACTAATAGTTTCACAGGTCTAGTTACATTCTTGCGCAGGACTTCAACAAAATTGGATGCTGTCAGCCTAACCCGCCTCTCTTCTTTCCATGTGCAGCTTAAACTTTGGGATTTGTTGGTGATGCTTTCGATTTTCTTCATCTGTGAAGTGGTCGAACTTACATGGGTTGTTAGAAATTCATCACATTGCTCAGTAAGCTGTGCTGGAGATATGTCAGGAAGAATGTCTGGTACCTCGGAACCATATTCCTTTCGAGCCTTTTTACTCGTTCCAACATTGGTAGATTTCATTTTTCTTTTCCTAGCTCTGCCCTTGATGTCTGGTTTTTGTTTGTTCCGTAAACTTCGTAACAAATCACGAAGGTGTTGAGTATTGTGTACTGTTAGTTTCAAGAGTACATTTACTCTTTGTAAAAATAAACGTTTGACTCAAATTTTGATAATTTTATTACATTTTTCGCCGTGAATGTTTTACAGTGAACATAAAAGCGATATACTTCACTCCAGTGAAATTATCGATTTTGATATGATCATTCGCTTTTGACCAATCAGAATGTAGCATTGGCAGTGAAAATATCATTTTGATTGTCACGTCATTACTTGGTGCACAAAAATGACGTCATATTTTTGTGTAGAAATATGACGTTATGCTCACAAAAATACGATGTAACTCTGTACAATACAATGGCGGAATAATATTTGGTGGAACTAGTACGGTGATGGTCTTCTGTAAATGGAAGCGAGAAAACAAAATTAATGTAATAAATGAAATAGTCCTTGTTTCTTGATGAATACCATTAATATTTCATCTCGTGAGGTGGAAACTTTGATGTTTTTTACTCGTGCTTCGCACTCTTGAAAATATTAAAGTTTCCATCTCACTCGATGAAATATAACTGGTACTCATTAAGAAACAACGAATACCATGAACATATATATTCATTAAAGTGAATAGTCGGGCAAAGAAAACCAGTCTAAATGCGTTCATTGGCCTTCCAAAAGTTCTCACATATTAATAGGACGGTCAAGTTCTGCTTAGTTTGGCAGTTCTGACCATTAAAGTAAAGAAAAGTTGAAAGCATTGAAAGCGAGGCTGCGTGGAAATGTCACCATAGACGTTAGTGAGCCGGGAGGACGTTTTAGAATTCCCATACTTTAAATTAATTTTTTCGTGCGCAGACAGATTTTGACGAGAGATTTTATTTTTCTATTTCATAAGAAATAATACTGGATACATTCACACCATTTTCACCAACTTTAGCCATCCTTGCCCGACTGTTCACTTTAAAATGATGTTTGGATGAGATAAATAATTCACTGGATATTTCATCTAGAATAATTTAATTGATATCGCATATAATTAGTCCTTTGGAATTGCAATATATAGTCATGTATATAGGGTATATAAAATCGTACCCGTGTCAAATGAAATATACATCATATTGAATTTGGACGCCATTAGTTGCATATAATACTGAAGCGTATAACTATATATTTAAAAAAATAATGTTTATTTTTTGCTGCGTCTTAATTAGTACATTATTTGATATACGATATTCCCTGTACAAGATTCTATTTGAAGTTGAAGTTGAGCTGATCCCCCAATTAGGAGGATAATTTACAACGACCACCTTGTGGTGTACTGTCAATATTAAAGGGTCACTACAGGTTTTAATTCTTAAAATTGGAATGAAAAATGATATCAATAATTTTGTAGAGTCGCAAAAGTTATAAATGTACCGTTGATACTACACGTATTATCACCTTCTGAACAATTTGATTAAATTAAATTAAAGATGCTCCACTGCTGACAATTGGTATTTTTTTTAATATCAAAAAAAGAGCAGACGCTTTAGAATTTTTCTTTAGTTACAATAGTTACTTACTTTACACCATTACCACCATTGAAAAATTTGAGCTTCTAATTTTACTTAAAGCTAAAAAATATAAAAAAAAATTAATTGCATCCCGAAAAAAATCCGTGGCATTATATTCTATAAGGAATGGAGTACTGGTTGCGCATGCACCAAAGGCAAAATAAATTATTTAACTTTATTTTTTGTGTTAGTTAGACATGTATATACACGATTAAACACCAATTATAGTTCAAATGATGAATGCCATTTATGCTCTGTCGGCGGTGAAGCATCTTTATATGTTAATTTTTTAACGCAGGTCGTCTTATGTTTCCCGCCGTCATCCTAAATACCGCGCGGCAGTTGATTATCATTCGCCAGAAGGCAAAACTGCGAAATTACTCTCAAAGGTTATCATATATCACCACCTATGTGACACACGATGGGCATGGGTAATAGGTATAAGTTGGTTTGTGTTGTTTAGTTTGACGTCCTTTCCACAGCTAGGGTCATGTAAGGACGTGCCAGGTGTGGTGCTGGGGAAATCCGGAGTACCCAGAGAAAAACCGCCGCCCAGCAGTCAGTACCTGGCATCTGCCCCACATTGGATTTGAATTTGAGACCAAGATGTAGAGGGACATCTTAACCACTCGGCCACCGCGGCCCCAAATAATGTGTATGAGTGTGGTTTGATAAGTTGACATGATTTTCACTGTAACATACCAGGTAAGTATTTCATCATCACGGTCTTCTTCTTGACCTTAGTACCGATACCTATATTGACCTCGTTATCACAGGTATAAATGGTTCGTGTGTCAAGGTCCGAGTCGCATACCATCTTACAAACTTCTCAACGAATTCTTCGTACCGTACAGGTGTATCTAGGAGCAAGATGGCCGCCAAGAAATACACCGTCACCTATTTTGATTTGCAAGGAAGAGCAGAGGCAACACGACTGGCTCTGTCTGCTGCGGGTGTTGATTTTAAAGATGTACGGGTCACACGTGAAGAATTTCAGACAATGAAGCCAAGTAAGTTGACGTTAACAGGTGGATGGTTGCATCTAATTTGGTTTCGTTTGATTAGTTTGAGGTCCTATAAAAGAACACAGCCACTTACGTGTCATGTATAGATGGGGACGAAAAGCCAGAGTACATGGATAAAAACCACCGAACAACAGTCAGTAGCTGGAATTGTGGTAATATGTCGAAACAAATGCACAAGGAATATTTTACATTTAATCTGGAATATACTGTATCAAAAAGACATCAGCAAGTATCTTTGATGTAGTTCATGTTATACGTTCATCATACCATACATTATGTATATTACTCAGCAACCCTTCAGTTTTAATCTTGAACTTAGAATATGCTTATCCTTAAGATATTTTAGTTGACCTGATTTACCCTGGATAAATGATGATCTGACTACGCTATAGGGCTTTATTTCAGATAACTGGGCTACCTTCACTGCTTACGTTGTATTGATTAGATTAATTCATTTGAAAGCATTCTGATTTTAGTTGCATTACGATTTTGTGTTTTATTATCATAGCACTGTGTGTATACTGGGTATAGTAAAAGTATTTTTCATGCTCCATACATTACTATATAGTTTATGTTAAAATCAACACATTCACATTTGACTAGTTTATTGCTTATTACTAATAATCTTATTTGAAATAAAGCAGCAAAACAATTGAAAACAACCGTTTAAATTGTATGTCTTGAAATTTTCACCATCACAAACTCTCATAAAACATACAATGGGTGAATATGGATGCTTATATATGATGGTTCAGATTTATAAAAGTATCAATATACCATTGACATAGCGGTAAATGTCGCATGAAATATCACGCGTTTTTAAAGAAAAGCCACATTTAACGCCATGTTTCAAACTTTCGGGTAATATCGGAAAACCAAGTTGCATCACGTGACCGACATCGGTGATACCCGTTTACATCGGAAAATTCCGAGCCGTATCACGTGGTCAATATCGGCAATACCTGTACAAATCGGAATAGATCGGACCAGTTCGGATTCTTCCGAGCTATTTCAAACGTGTACACGTTAAAAATCAATATTTTGAATTAATTGTTTTATAACTTTGCGAATACGAGTTTAAAATTTAGAGAGGCAGAGAAAAATATATAAAACACTTTAAATACTACACAGTAGGGAAGTACGTCATAAACCAGACATGTTAACCCTACCGATTCAGGCGGAAGTCTTTCGCTTTTGAAGCTGATATTCCGCCTACCGCTTTAATATCCAAATATTCCGATTTCTGACAAAACATCTTTTTTATTTTTTTTTCTTCCGATTTCTGAAATTTTTATAGTCGGGTGGGGCTGCCATGGTGGCTTCAAAATGCATACCAGACAGTGTAGGGATTTTGGTATAAAATTTCAGGAATTCACTAAAAAAAAATATTTTTTTTTCGCAGGGGGATTATTTTTCTAGAATATTGGTGAACGTTTTAGAAACAAATATTTGTATTTTTTCTTACATAAATCAAAAGAAAATGAGTCCAGTATGTATTAAATAAAGTGAAAAAAATAGACAAAATGTATATTTAAAAAAGGTGATAAATACATTGAAATAAAAGTATACAATATATTTATTGGCATTTTGCATCTTCTAAATTTAATGTAAGCCTCAATTAACATTTAAAAAATGCAAAATGAGCCACCAAGGCCTATGGTGATAATCAAAGTTAAAACATAATTTGTTAACAAAATATGTTTTTGTAATTATTTTGCATATTATTGATATTTATATATCTCTGACGCGCCGCGAAAAATGCCGCGTGCAATGCTACCGCTTTTGAGTAAAAAAATCTACCTCTTTTTGGTCAGCAAAGGTTAACATGTCTGCATAAACGTTGCTAAGAGAACATCGTAATGGCTGCCGTGAGGCCCATCTCGCAGTAAGTTTACCCCTGTTTATATCGTTATCAATCCACTTTTCAAGTGTTGATGCCGTCTAAAGTACTTTAAATGTATTCAAAATTCATTGGTTGTTAATGGATTTTGTTAATTGTTCCTGCTCGACATTTAGCAAACTCTGTTCTAAACGAGTTTGGTATGGTTTACAATCGTTTTAGAATATCGAAATATGCTAGAAAAGGGAATTAAGGGGTAATTTGCTGCATTTCCACGTAGAAGTCCTAACGATAATCACGTTTGATCCACGAGTGTACGATGTTTGTCCTTGAATGTTTGAAAAATGGCGCATTATGTAAGAAATCCATTTACAGCCAATTAATCTTGAATACATTTAGATACTTCAGGCGACATTGATAATTGATAAGTTGATTGATAACGATATAAACAGAGGTAAACTTACCATTATTATTAATTTTGGAACTTATGCTTATGTGATGACAAGGCTTGTTATTGTTTATTTCCACTAATAAATACAGATTATATAACTTTGTGTTAATTATGTAGATTATGCATATTAATCAATAACTGAAATTGACATCGCTGATATTAAACACTACATATGGGTTTTCTAAACAATGCTATTTGTATACATTTGTCAAAGTCGTGGAAAGGTAAATACGTTGATTTTGGTCGTAAAAAGAAAGTTACGGAAAATTGAACATAAAATGATAATGTTATCGCTTATTTTTTTTATTATATATATGCATGAATGTATATTGACTTAACGAAATAGCGTACCGTTAGGTTGATGGTATATGCATTGCTTAATAGAGAAAGAAGTATAAGTAATATAAATGAAATACTTGAAAGGTAAGGGTATGAGGATAAGTATGTATAACTAGAGAAAGACTATTACATACCTTATTTAGTGGGCTTGTAATTAGATAGAATATGTATAACTATCAAGATCCCCGTATAGTCAATATAATAGAAATTATAACTGGATTCCCATTTCCGTTATAGCTTTGCCACAAGGCCAGCTTCCAATTATGGAGGTAGAATTTGCTGATGGTAAGAAGACAACTTTCTGGCAGAGCGGTGCAATGTGTCGTTTCGTCGCCCGAGAACATGGTACGTCCCGAAATACCTGATACGGTAAACTTATCATTGATATTAACTTATTTTTGTTTGAATTCACGTTTATCAGGTTATCGATGACATACAATGTATATTAGATTAGCCTTTGTTTCAAACTAATCTGACTTTCGGAATAGCTGATGTTTTTCTTTCATACCGCTATGAAAAAAGACCGATGCATTGATTTATCAGGGGATTGTTTTTCTTTTTTCTTTTTCAAATTAATGCGCATCGCTAATGTATCAGTTGTGGCGTCACAATAACGTCCACTTTCATTCATTTTTTTTCGATTTTAGCATTGATGTCTACTATGCCAACTCTGTGGATCGTCGTAAAGTTTGCAAACAATTTATTTTTCGTAAAGTTTGCAAACAATTTATTTTTCATAGCCCAATGAAATTAAAAACAAATAATGGCATCAATGCTTCTACTTAAATTTTCAGACTAGAGTGAGGGTACGTAATTTCGCACAATACGTAATTCCGCCTGACGATTTCGCGATTTTCATTTAAATGTCAGTTTTCCTTAAATGTCAGAAAGATTAACACTATTGTTAATGTTATGACTAAAGAAGGCCTCTCACTATGACTTTGTTGTGTCATATTTAGTTAAACTTTTCAGAACAAGTTTGTTCTAAAAAAAACAAACAAAATTGGAATAATACGGCTCATCTCAGTAAAGAAATTTATAGAAAATAAACCACTTGATATTAAATAATTCTGGGTATTACGAACATAGCGGCGAGATGTCCTTTTTTCATTCCGAAATATAATTGGTTTAGATGTTATTTCAAGATTGGCACTGTACTTAATCTGTGTTTATGATGTTGTTGGTCTATGAAATGTTTAAAAATAATTATTTTCTCCAAAAACAAGAAAGTTTGAGGGGTTTGCGAAATGACGTCCCCAAAACCTGTTCCACTCACGTTAATAACAGCTCCCATGTGCAGTGATACGTCTGCGCATATCCGGTTACATAGTCGTGTGTTGTGAAGTACTTGTACATCAGCCGATGTGAATGTATTTGAAATTCATTAAAATCAATGCCAAAAGTGTGCGAAATTACGCACCCCAACTCTACCTTATGAAATAAATTATGCATTCAAATGTACGATTGCATTGATTTATCTCGATTATTATCGATAAAGATATAAAGGAAAAAATGTCAAATCAGAAAGGCAAATTAAGTGTGAAAAAAAAGATGGATATGTGGAAAAATATTTCAGAAAATTAGAAAACATTATGAATGCATGATAAGACCATTTAGTTTCATTTTGTTGATATTACAGTAAAACTGGCGGCGGCAATGCCTAGGGGTTGTTTTTATTTTCGTTGTGATATATGATGTTGTTTTACATTACAAAATTTTGATATAGACATTTTTTGTATTATTTAAGGTCTTTACGGAGACACAAATGAAGAAATGACCATGGTGGATCTAGTTTTGGGTACCCTCGACGATATCTTTGTTGAACTCATCAAATTCTTAGTAGAAAAGGATGAGGTGAAAAAAGTAAATATAGTATATTTCAATGTTCAAAACAATTAACATAAAAAGTATATTGCATATTCAAGTTCCAAAGAAAAAACATTGTTTGACGCCGTTGTGGTTAAGTAGTGTATCGACTACACTCAGCATACATTGTCTTTTGGGTCGCGAGATCGATACCCATGTGAGACAGTTTTCAGGAACTGATAGCTGGGTGGTGGGTTTTCTCCAAGTACTCCTTCACCCCCCCCCCCCCTAAACCAGACTGTCAATTACACTCAGTCTGGCTCTAAACCAAATTTATCACCGAGGCAAGTGGAATCCGTTGAAAGGGAAATATCATGTGTCGTATTAATATGTTTTCGGATTTAGTCACAATTACAGAGTGTAAACTGGTATTTCATTAAAGGTTATTTGTTTGTATATATATCAAATATCCGGTCATTTTCGCAGGCATGCTATTTTCGTGATTTCGTAGCACTTCGCTTTGATCGCTAAATCTTAATTCGCGAAATATTGCAAAATAGTTGAATCGTACATAGTGTTGTAGTCAGGTCGAGAAAATTAAAACCCGCATTAACTTGTTTTCAACTAAAACCACCTTAATGTTCAAATAAAAAATAACCTGTTTTACGGTATTACTGAAATCATCATTCGATCAAGGTTAAGTTAAGATACATTAATATGTAAGAGCAAGTATTGGGATTTTTAGTATTTATAAGTTGTATCGGTAACTAAAATTACTGAGGAACAACAGTAAAAATCAAATGGAACCAACGTGGATTACTATCTATTGTCATACTAGCGTTTGAATAAGAATTTCAATAAAATATTTTTCATCTTATATTAAACAGGCCGAAATAAATGCTGAATTGGGAAAAACAGTTATTCCAAAGTTCGTGAAGGTCTTTGCGGACATAAAGAAAGACAATGAATGGATGGTTGGATCAAAGGTAAAAAGAAATTTTTAAATATGCAATTCTCCAGGTTCTCTAAATATTAAACTCAATGTTTTGATAAAGCATGCAAGGTTAAAAAGGAAGTCAACGAAATGGTTATTCCCTTCATTAAAAAAACTTTATTATATATACCATCAAATTAATTATAACAGTTATAATATCTCGTGTTAAAGGTTCCACAAATGTTATAGATTTTGAGAATTGACTCTCTGTCCCTTTTTATATTGTAGCTGACAATTGCCGACATATCAGTGTTCAGTCTATTTGATCAAATGCCGGTTATGTTTGGTGAAGAAATCCTCGAAGCGTATCGCAACAATGAGTCTCTACAAGCCCATTCCAAGGCGGTGCTCACGAATAAAGGCATCCAGAAATGGATAGATACTCGACCTAAGCCTAAAATGCCCGAGATCTAAACTTATGTCATGGGCAAAATTAATTTACGTCCGTTTCCCATTGATATGCTTGTATTTTGCTATTACATGCGTTTTTGTTTGTATATCGTTGATTTACCTTTCAGTAATTAGAATAAATCCAACTGAAAAAAAAAATCGGGTTTTTTTTGTGTGTTTTAATGACACCCATCCAATCTTGCACGACATCCTTGATACTCCAGGGGTTCCAATCACTTAATAGAACAGGTGATTTGTTTTATTGATGTACATCAAAAGAGCCGTATAACGGTACACTGTGTTTGATTGTGTGACTTTTGAAGTTTGGCGTCGCTCTCTCGGTAGTCTTCAAAGGAAATTTTTGATGACCTAATATTGGTTCAGATTTGGTTCTCTGAGCTGCCTTCAGTTTTACTAAGAGATAGTCCAGGGATGTAGATATCGTAAGTGATCGGAACCCCCGGAGTACCAAGGAAGCTTATACAAGGAATAAGGTAGTTAATAGATAAGGTTTGATATAAAAGAATGGTTTTCTCGCCATTGATACAAAGTCTTAGTAGAGATGAACAGGATTATTCATGTGAAATAACAATATGAACATTGAATTATAGGATTCAAAAGTATTGGAAAATATGTTGAAATGTCCTAGGCATCTTCGAACGATAAAGGTGTACAAATCATGCTGCATCAGTAGCTTCTTTTTCAATCTCAATCGAATTTTTTGTTATTATTGAGTCTGCTTTACAAACAGTTACAACATATACTTATAATTATTTATGCTTTAACCGTTCGAAATTGATTGTCATCTGATATACCGTTATTTAAAGAGTAGTGCCATCTTATTTTACTCTTATCATTTGCATGTTAAACATACGCCATGATATAACTGATAGTAATCATCTGTCACGGAACTATCGGTATGACACCCAGAACATCACAGGATGATAAATCCTACAGAGATAGAGGTATGACACCCAGAACATCACAGGATGTAAAATCCTACAGAGATAGAGGTATGACACCCGGAACATCACAGGATGATAAATCCTACAGAGAAAGAGGTATGACACCCAGAACATCACAGGATGATAAATCCTACAGAGATAGAGGTATGACACCCAGAACATCACAGGATGTTAAATCCTACAGAGATAGAGGTATGACACCCAGAACATCACAGGATGTAAAATCCTACAGAGATAGAGGTATGACACCCAGAACATCACAGGATGTTAAATCCTACAGAGATAGAGGTATGACACCCAGAACATCACAGGATGTAAAATCCTACAGAGATAAAGGTATGACATCCAGAACATCACAGGATGTTAAATTCTACAGAGATAGAGGTATGACACCCAGAACATCAAAGGATGTTAAATTCTACAGAGATAGAGGTATGACATCCAGAACATCACAGGATGTTAAATCTTACAGAGATAGAGGTATGACACCCAGAACATCACAGGATGTTAAATCCTACAGAGATAGAGGTATGACACCCAGAACATCACAGGATGTTAAATCCTACAGAGATAGAGGTATGACACCAAGAACATCAAAGGATGTTTAATCCTACAGAGATAGAGGTATGACACCCAGAACATCAAAGGATGTTAAATCCTACAGAGATAAAGGTATGACATCCAGAACATCACCGGATGCTAAATCCTACAGAGATAGAGATATGACACCAAGAACATCACAGGATGTTAAATCCTACAGAGATAGAGGTATGACACCCAGAACATCACAGGATGATAAATCCTACAGAGATAGAGGTATGACACCCAGAACATCACAGGATGTAAAATCCTACAGAGATAGAGGTATGACACCCAGAACATCACAGGATGTTAAATCCTACAGAGATAGAGGTATGACACCCAGAACATCACAGGATGTTAAATCCTACAGAGATAAAGGTATGACACCCAGAACATCACAGGATGCTAAATCCTACAGAGATAGAGGTATGACACCCAGAACATCACAGGATGTTAAATCCTACAGAGATAGAGGTATGACACCCAGAACATCACAGGATGTAAAATCCTACAGAGATAGAGGTATGACATCCAGAACATCACAGGATGTTAAATCCTACAGAGATAGAGGTATGACATCCAGAACATCACAGGATGTTAAATTCTACAGAGATAGAGGTATGACACCCAGAACATCAAAGGATGTTAAATTCTACAGAGATAAAGGTATGACATCCAGAACATCACAGGATGTTAAATTCTACAGAGATAGAGGTATGACACCCAGAACATCAAAGGATGTTAAATTCTACAGAGATAAAGGTATGACACCCAGAACATCAAAGGATGTTAAATTCTACAGAGATAAAGGTATGACACCCAGAACATCACAGGATGTTAAATTCTACAGAGATAGAGGTATGACACCCAGAACATCAAAGGATGTTAAATTCTACAGAGATAAAGGTATGACACCCAGAACATCAAAGGATGTTAAATTCTACAGAGATAGAGGTATGGCACCCAGAACATCAAAGGATGTTAAATCCTACAGAGATAGTTACCTATTACCACAGCTCCTTTAATAAGAAATCGAGAATACGACAAAATTGATCTCGATGAGCGATTTTGATACCAACAAAGGGAAAAATTATATCAGTCAAACAAAAATTGGATACTTTCTTTAATTTTTCATGTAAAATCTCTAAAGCTTTGATTGTCAAATACCCATTATTTTGTGAATAATCAATATCAAAACAAACTAAAAATACATTAATATAAATCTTTAAAAATAAATGCAAAATGTCAGTGCCAAACTCCAGATTAGAGGAACATCCTTTAATACCATCTAAGAAATAGCATTTATAAAATACTTTGACCATCAAAATCAAAGATGACCGCATGTTGCCATCTTTTCATAGTGTTCCCAAAAATGTAGTATGCACAGGTGATAGGTCTGAGAAAAAAACTAAATATGAAATTTGAGAAATAAAATTCAGCGCATATTGAGAAAAACCTGGGTTTTTTTTTACTCTTATATGCATGTGTCGTCAACTATTAGTATTGGGACCGATCAGTATGACTTATCATATGGAAAGCATTTGGACCTTACATAGTGTTTGGATATAACTGTGACGCATACATACATAAATACACTATAGCAATCCTGTCAATGGTAGGATTACAATAACTTCACGCAGTCTTCGACTGTGCAGATTCTTAGTAAGCCCTGATCGCCATTTGAAAATCGCCGAGTATTTGATAACATATCCCCAGGAGCGTGTAGGTTATCCAGCGACGCTGTCTACCCTGGTACTTATCTTGCTGAGCTTATATGAGCTTGCGAAGTGCTTGATCACGCCCGGTGGTATCTCTATGCTCATGATGACACAGGAAGTTCAGAAATAATACGTAAGGCAGGGGTGGTATGGATAGGAGTGTGGGTTTCCTGGACATACTGTATCTAGACATAGATAAGGGAGAAACATGTCGACATGAGACAATGCTATGTCATGTGTGTATATGTTCTGGAGAGTTTCTGATGAACAATCGCCAGGTCTGTGGCACAAATGGTGTTGTTGCAAGGTGGAGTACAGTTCAAACGGAAATTCGCCGTGGTAGCACAAAGCCAGTTTCCTTACTTGTATTCAGATCTCCAGAGATTTAATGAGATTTCCAGTCAGAAAATGATATGTTGCTAGACGCATCACATCGGTACCCATTAAAGCATTTGGAGATATCTAGTATCTTCATTTCCTCAAATTCTTGTACCTTCTTGTGTTGCCAGGAATATCCCTAATATCACGCACATCTTCGAAGATCATTTTTGATATAACACACCTACTTAAACTTCATCAAAATCGAATTTCGACGCAGACAATAATTCAAACACTTTGATGTCGTTTCTTCGGCCTTAATGAACTCTATGGGTTAAAGCTTCAAATATTGCACTATGTTTAAGTGAAAGTCTTTTATTCAGTCAGTGGGCGTGACATATTGGTATCACACACATCCTCCCAGACTGAACGTTTGTAGAAGTCTCCTAATGAGAGGCACAGCCTCTGGTGAAAGTTTTCCAAAATACAAAGTAATAGTTGTTGATGTCGTCCGTGTGCTTTCCTCTTGAACATGTTGTTGGCTGGGATGAAGTAATTTGGGCAGAATCCTGCTCTAATCTTCCCAATGAGAATATTGAAGCAAAACCAAAAACAATAAAAAATGTTTTTGTCTAGCCAGAAGATTTCTGTGGTACCCTCTATAGCATAAAACAAGACTGTTTTCATTACCTGTTGCTGAGTTTACGGATGTGACCTGTTGCTGTGTTTCTGAGTTTACGGATGTGACCTGTTGCTGTGTTTCTGAGTTTACGGATGTGACCTATTTGCGTTTCCGAGGTTAGGGATGCGAGTTGTTGCTGCGTTTCTGAGGTTATGGATTTCATTACCTGTTGCTGCGTTTCCGAGGTAAGGGATGTGAGTTGTTGCTGTGTTTCTGAGTTTACGGATGTGACCTGTTGCTGTGTTTCTGAGTTTACGGATGTGACCTGTTGCTGTGTTTCTGAGTTTACGGATGTGACCTATTTGCGTTTCCGAGGTTAGGGATGCGAGTTGTTGCTGCGTTTCTGAGGTTATGGATGTGACTTGTTGCTGCATTCCTAAGGTTAGGGATGCGACTTGTTGTGTTTCTAAGGTTAGGATGTGATCTGTCGCTGCGTTTCGAAGGTTAGGGATGTGATCTGTCGCTGCGTTTCGAAGGTTAGGGATGCGACTTGATGCTGCGTTTCTGAAGTTAGTGATGTGACCTGTCGCTGTATTTCTAAGGTTAGGGATGTGACTTGTTGCTGTGTTTCTAAGGTTAAGTATGTGACTTGTCGTGTATCTCTGAGGTTAGGGATGTGAACTGTTGCTGTGTTTCTGAGGTTAGGGATGTGACTTGTTGCTTTGTTTCTAAGGTTAGGGATGTGACTTGTTGCTGTGTTTCTAAGGAGAGTGATGTGACTTGTTGTTGTGCTTCTAAGGAGAGTGATGTGACTTGTTGATGTGTGTCTAAGGAGTGATGTGACTTGTTGCATCACTGAAGTTAGGGATGTGACTTGTTTCTGTGTTTCTAAAGTTAGGGATGCGACTTCTTGTTGTGTTTCTGAGGTAAGGGATGACTTGTTGCTGTTTTTCTAAGGTTAGGGATGTGACTTGTTGCTGTGTTTCTAAGGTTAGGGATGTGACTTGTTGCTGTGTTTCCGAGGATAGGGATGTGACTTGTTGCTGTGTTTCCGAGGATAGGGATGTGACCTGTTACTGTGTTTCTAAGGATAGGGATGTGATGTATATTGAATGCATTACAAACAAAAGTGACACAAATATCCATCCAACATTTAAAGTGCAGTCTCCAGGATCATCTCGCTGAGCTAATCACTAAAATGGTATGACGATGAATTGATTGTCCCTTCCATTTGTTTACAATCATAACCGAGAAAGGTGCTATTAACGTCTATGATGGCGCTATGGTTGGCGCTTAGATGTCCATGATGGGCGCTTAGATGTCTATAATGGATGGAGCTTGAATTTATATCGCTATAGCTTGGATTTCATGCTAAAGTGTTAAAAGTTTTATCAAATTATATTAATTGTTTATTAGTAATAGGGATACTTACAATAAGTGGTATACGCAAATTGATATATGTATTGGAAGGGGAGCGACCATTGTTCTTAAAACATGTCATATTTTCTATTTTCACGGTTTGAATATTGAATTTAAAATAAACACAAACTACCATAATTTGCATGCTAGAACTATAATATTCTTGAGTGTGTTAATTTGCGTGGCTGCTGTGTATATCGTAATACATTGTACCTGTATCACTGTGTCATACCAGAATAACGGGTAGGATTATATAGTTAACGTTATAGTGTGTTTCATTGTACAGCGGCAGATTGATATTTTGAGATCCGCAGAGGGGAAAATTACAATATGTTATATGATATAATATGGAATATTTTAGGTATAATGGTCGCTCCTTTTTCTATACGTATCCGCGCTTTACACGTGTATATGTTTGGAGCACATCGACTACGGCAAAGAATAGATTTTTTATTCACAAGATTATTCACAAAACAAATACAAAACAAAGTAAACAAATAGTTGTACATATGTACACAGGTACTCAATAATGGCACGCGCTTGTACTGTAGGTCTAAGACCAATGCAGACAACAGTTTATATTTTCAGTTGTTTTTCTTTGGTGGATGGGCTTCGATCCATTTCTTGATACCCGGGTTTTCTTGCACAACGTTTGCATGTGTCTTCAAAGTCGTATTATCGTTATAAACTTTTGCTAATGATTCGCCGAACATGAGTGGGAGCTGTTTGAAAAAACTGAATAGAGCAATATCGGCCACAGTAATCTGGAAATAGATAAACAGATAAGCAATTCTTAAAAAAACCCACTCAAGACATAGTTTTAAAGCCAAAAAATAAATGATATATTAAAAAAAATAATGATTTATTATGTATACAGTGAGTTACTTTTAAATCGATCATTTAATGCAATGCTCATTACTTATATAAGTGATGTAAAATACAAAACATTTTAATATAATGATAATTGAGCTCAAATATACGACCATCCTAGTTTATATGTCGCAATAAATTCACTTCCATTAAACATTACTAGGATGTAATGTACGTTACGTAATAATAGTAATTATGCCATTCAATACTTATTTTTTGTTTGATAGTCTTACAGTACCTTTGATCCAACAAGCCATTTCTCTTTTGAATTCACTTTTTTCATTTCTTCGAAAATCTTGACAAACTTCGGAATGGTCTCTTTCTCTAGTTTTTCTTTTATTTCAGCAGACTGTAGAGTGTACGAAAATAGACATCTTAAGCATGGTGATAAAAGAAGATATATGTATTTATCAATTGAATCTTGCTACATGTAGTAACGAAAATTCCCTCCATTGGCTTTAAAAGATTATGCTATCATCTCGTAATGACGCCGGCGTTTGAAACATGGTTACTGATGGGCTGACACAACCCAGTTATGATTTTAGAAAAAATACCCTCCGGAAATCATAATTTAGAATTAATGAATTATTAGGATTAAAATACACACATCGTTTAGAAAACGTAGCGTGTTAGATCCCATAACATAATATTTAAGCATTGATGTCACAATTTTTGTTTATTTCATCAGAGTATAAAGAAATTTTGTTTTCTAAACTGTGTGAATCCTCGTAGCGGATTGTAACAAAAGTTTGCAAATAAAACTTTTTTTTTTTTTGGAAAGTTAAAATACACACGTTTACTTGGGTAGACTTTAAGACATAAATAACATTTTAAATGAAATGAACACTGAAGATGTAAGTAAAAAGTAAAGGTATATTCCATATATTAATTACTACTCAAATTACAGTTTTACTAAGTAAGACATATTCCATATAATAATTACTACTCAAATTACAGTTTTACTAAGTAAGACATATTCCATATATTAATTACTACTCAAATTACAGTTTTACTAAGTAAGACATATTCCATATATTAATTACTACTCAAATTACAGTTTTACTAAGTAAGACATATTCCATATATTAATTTACTCAAATTACAGTTTTACTAAGTAAGACATATTCCATATATTAATTACTACTCAAATTACAGTTAAAAAGATAAAAGTTTCACAACACAAGCACATGAAACATGTAATTGATATGAATTGATTAATCTCTGCAATGTTTAGTTAGTACCTGGTGATTTTCTCAATTAATTTATTTCCTGGTACATGCATGCATATTTTCAGTTCAAGATTTAGTTTGAATTGTGTTTTCACATTCACTTCACTGTAATCCAAGTTTGACACAGGAATAATATTATAACTTGAGAATTAAACAAACAAGGAACTTATTAAAAGTATTATATTTACATGGGCAAATTATCAGTTACCTTAACTTGGTCTTCCCTTGCCATGTACAACTTTAGAACTTCCGAAAATAGGTCTTCTAATGTACAAAGGACTACGTCCACCATGGTCCGCTCGGATTCGTTCGTTCCATACAGATCTTTAACATATAATGAAAGTAAATTATACTTTTTGATCAAAAATAAACTGCTTTAGTTTCGCGTAAAGTATATTTCAAAATAATTTCAACATACCGGAAATTGTAAATACATTAATTTGCGATCAGGAGTATTTAAGTATATTTACATTTTGTGATTGTGATACATTTCAGTTCCCGTTTGAGCTCTCTCACGAAATTACGCGAATATTGGTATTCCGCGAAAATTAAGTGATTTCATACCCTCATTACAATTTACTTTACATATATGTTTTTTTGCTAGATTTATCATTTAAATAACACATTTTCGTCAAGAAATACTCACATTGCTTTTATAGAATAGATGAAGCATACAAAAGTACCTGTCCATTCGTATAACTTCATTAGGAATTTCTATGATATTATCTATAATGGTTTCACAATACCGCAGATTATATCAATATTGTTTGATTGAGATTCATTTTCCATAATAATTGTAAAGCAATATATATAGTCTTATGAGGTATTTTCTGTGTGGTTATATGCGAGCTTCACTGAATTGTCCTTCAACGCTATTCTGTATTTGCATGTTACAGACTTATCTGCCCTTCCGGGTAGTTATTGATTGTGACGTCACGTGTTTGTGAGCGTAATGCCATACATTTCGGAGAAAACGACGTGAATTGCGCTCACAAAATAATGACGTAACAATTGATACTTACCCGCAAGGGAGCTAACTCTGTAATATGCAAAGACGGAATACCAAAGTTTGGGGACATATTTTGTAAGCATTTGATACTTTTTCTTAGTTACTTACCATTTTCGCGGGTTGTATTAATGATTGTTTCCTGTCTCCATTTGCAGATTGCGCTGGTGCAATGTTGAACTGGAAACAAAGGTTTTGACTCTAGTGATGACAATAAAATGTCCACAAGAGTGAATATCAATGTAATTTGTCAGCGCTAGGTGTCATAACCGTACGCGTCCTCCTGGCTGGACGTCAATACTCAATGTCATTTGCCGGCTGAAGGTATTTGAGGTTTCTCCTTTAGTTCGATTTCACAGATGTTGCCTCACTACTATATTTCTGTGTTGAAGTGTCCAAAAGATGAGCGCGGCATGGACGATAATTTGTGCTAATGACTTTATTAAGGACTTCGTTGCAGATAAAAGACTGTAAGAAAAGTTAAATGCATGCGGAATGACATAAGCACAATTCAAGCGTTCACTCAAAGCCTAACTTTTTACGTTAGTAAAGCAGGACATCCTCGTGATAAAACAAGCAACAACGGTAAAAAATGTTTTTCATAGCCACTTGTCAAACTGTTCGACTGTAACCTGGCTCGATTTTTTTGGTCACTGTTCAAGGTCAACTCACTATGTTTGACTCCGTTTAAGATATACACTGATCGTGTGCAGTCACCCGTGAAAAAATGGTATGTATTTCAACCCCAACTTTATAAAAATCTCTTCATATATTCATTTCTATAGAATTCCTATGTCAATACCAGTGTAAAGCTAAATCTAAAGGTTGAGAGCCATGGAGATTTTTTTTCGACTCAGTATGCCATTAGTCACCGTAAAGGACAATTACTGTTGACAATGGGCACAGTCATGTAGGTGATACATATGTAGCTAACTGCTGCTGACATTCGAGGATAAGTTATGATAATATCTAGATATTTAAATTCGAACATAGATATAAACTAGAGAATCATATTACTATTTAGTGTATCCTATACACTAGTATAGACGGAAATCATTAATCATCATTCACAATTCGAAATTAAATTCGCTGTCAGACAGTGTCTTTGTTAGACCATACGTGTGATTTCATGTGATCTTACTATCATTATAGCAACTAGATACAAATCAAATCTTAAAATGTCTCTGTAACAAAAATAAAAAGATGAGGAAAATTTACAAAATATGAAATAAATTTCATCCCATTATCTTGATAGAGAAAGGGCTTATTTACCTGACCTCACTTTTTCCCATTCGGCATTATCCTTGATTCTCTTATCTTCATATACTTGGCCTGCAACAGCAAATGCAATCCGAATGGCCTCTCCCCTTCCACGTCCGTCAAAGTAGACCAGGCGGTATTCCGGCATCTTGCTGGCGATGTAGGTGTAGTAATGATTGTTCGTTCGAAATGTACCCTACGGCGGCACAGAAGTGACACGAAAAATATTTTTTTTAATGTAGGACAAAAAAAAAGATTTTATGTAGGGTGAAAAATATTTTTTTCTTTTACGTGCTCACGTAAAACTTATTACGTGAGCACGTAAAACGTTTACGTGCTCACGTAAAACATTCTGTGTTAAGCAAGAAATATTTTTCTTATGTATGGTGAAAAATGTTTTTTTTTTTATGTATGTCGAAAAATATTTTTTTTTAATGTAGGATGAAAAATATTTTTTTAATGTAAGACGAAAAATGTTTTTTTTTAATGTAGGATGAAAAATATTTTTTATGTAAGACGAAATTTTTTTTTCTTAATGTAAGACGGAAAATATTTTTTCTATTACGTGATCACGTAAAACTTATTACGTGCTCACGTAATAAGTATTACGTGAGCACGTAATAGCTCAACCAATCGGAGGACACGAGTCATTCGCATGCGACGCCGAATAAAGCGTAAGTAATACAAGTTCATCAAGATATGATCCAGTGGTGGTGACAGTGACTAAGGGTATTTGACCAGGCCAATGGCCATGTCCTTGTAAAAGATTACGAAATAGAAGTCATATTGTTTTCTCGAATGTAATACACTGTTTTCTTGAAGCACGGGTCAGTTAATACGTTGTGTAACTTAAGGAACTGATTGAAATGTTATATTACCATTACTTGTCATTTCAGATATAGTTTGCACATACTTATTTGTTGTTTCCAGGACAATGGAACAGCTGATAGAGTTCCTTAAAGGAAGAGAAATTGACTGGAAGAGATTCGAAGAGGAAAAGGTATCTTTAAAGCTAAAGCCACATTCATTCAAATGTAGTTGTTTAACGTTTTTAATGGTTCTGTCATTAAAGGGATATTCAGTAACGGTTCACAATCACAAATATGCACTAAGAATATCAAGATTTAAAATACATGCTAAAAGGTTAAGTCAAATAAAGGCATACACCTTGCTCATTATTTTGCATTTTCACTATGGCCTCTTAAGTGGTCAAAACCAATGCTACCCAGAACAGGGCCCGGCACCATAAAGCTATTTCCAGACAGATTTTTTTTAACTCTTTACAAAAATCTGTCTAAAACAGTTTTATGGTGCCTGATTTCTTAGTGGGATCCTTTTTTGGTAAATGAAAGTTTTATACTTTTAAATGCACGTCATTTCCTGTACCATATCTACAAAGTAGGACAAAATTTTGCTCTTGAAAGGAAAGTTGTAATGGCTTACCATTGTCCTTTTCGTTGCAGGTGGTTAAAGAGAATTGAACTTTCCGCTCTTTTTAGGTCATCTGACCCGAAGGATCATGATGACCTACATAAATATATACTCATCGTGTTTTGTCCGTCGTCGTGCGCCGTGCGCCGTGCGCCGTATTTAAACTTTCATTCAAACGACTTCTTCTCAATAACCGAAAGGCCCAGGGTACTTCTTGTCAATAACCGAAAGGCCCAGGGTACTCATATTCGGCTTGTTGGCTGCTGAGATGAGGGGTTACAAAGTTTGTAGAAAACAAATGACCTTGACCTTCATTCAAGGTCACAGGGGTCAAATAGATATAATCTTTAAACAACTTCTTGTGAATAACTAAAAGGCCTAGAGGGCTGATATTGGATCAGTAGCATGCTGGGATAAAGGACAACCAAGTTTGTTCAAATGATTGACCGTGACCTACTTCATGATTAAAGTCATCACATAGATCAGGAATATACAGTTTCTTCTAAAGAGCTCCATACATTTCATTAGTTGTTAACCAATACTGTGTGATTTGACTGTGTTGTATTTTGCCAAAAGTCAGATGACCGTTAAGGCCCATGGTCCTCTTGTTTTATAATTTAAATTTGATTCAGGTTTTTCATCAATACAATGTTATGTGTAATATATACAAAATAAGTATACTCGATGATCATAATTATTATATTTACTCTTTCTAATTTGTGTAGTTCATTTTATTTAAACACATCCTTACGTTTTCACTTAGCATATTCTCATGTTCTGATTATAAATCCATTCATAAATACACTTTTTACCATCAATCCATATATCCTGATTTTTCCTACATTCATATTTAAACCTGAAAGTTAAGCAAATTCTTCATGTTCACATACTGCTTCCTTTAATGACATTTCTGTTCCATCCAGTATGAATGAAGTATTATCTGCATACTGTGATAATAGAATTGGACAGTTCTTAACATTAACACCATTCATATTTTCATTCTTTCTTAAAACTGTATGGTCTGTGACTTGTTGTATTTTTGGCATAGAAAAAGTATTTAGAGTGTTCTACATATTTTTCTCCGCCTCTCTAAGTTTAAACTTTCGATATTCACCGATTTTTGTAAAGTTCGTATTCGTATATAAAGTTATTAAATAATGAAATTGAAATATTGATTTTAAAACTGAAAACAAAGAATGCACTTCTTGTAATATTAAATCGTGTTAAGAGATAATGTTGCCATTGTCAATTTGTAATATTGGAATAATTTATGAAGTGTGATTTCTGTTTTCTAAATGAATTCGTATTTTGAATGTTTTAGGGGAGCAACTGGAGTTCCATTGGAGAGTGTGCTCTCATTTTGGACTGGCGCCAGAAAAATCCCTCCCTTGGGCTTCGACCACAAGTTAGAAGTAAAATTCGGAGCTTCAAGGCAATTACCATGCGCCCATACATGTGGGTTAATTCTCACAATATAGAGAGGATTCGATAATCCTGACGATTTCGAGGAATCGTTTCGGAAAGCTATACAGTGGGCAGGGGGATTTCATTTAGTATGAATGACATTTGAATTGAAGCAATTTTCACATAGTTAATTTTCATATAATTTTCAATACGTTTGTTTACCTGTCTTGCGGCTTCAGGCCAATAGGGCTATTCACTTTTAATGTAATTATTTTAACATATTTGCCTGACTTGCAGTTGCGGGGTTACTCACTTTTAATGTAGTTCTTAATAATTTTGCCTGACATTCGGCTGCGGGGCTGATCACTCTTGATGTAGTTTTCAATATTTTACCTGAATTGCTTTTGCAGGGGCTTTTCATTTTTAATGAAGTTTTCAACATTTTTGCCTGACATGCGGCTGCGGGGCTATTGGATTTTAGTGTAGATTTCAACATTATAGCTTGACTTGCGATTGCACGGTATTCACATTTAATGCAATTATTACATATTTGCCTGTCTTGCAGTTGCGGGGCTAATCACTTTTGATGTACTTCTTATTAATTTTGCCTGACCTGCGGCTGCGGGGCTAATCACTTTTGATGTAGTTTTTCAATATTTTTCATGAATTGCTTTTACAGGAGCTTTTCATTTTTAATGTAGTTTTCAACATATTTGCCTGAAATGCGGCTCCCGGGCTATTGAATTTTAGTGTAGATTTCAACATTATTGCTTGACTTGCGATTGCACGGCTATTCACGTTAAATGCAATTATTACATATTTGCCTGACTTGCAGTTGCGGGACTACAATTTTTGTGTAGCTCTTAATAATTGTGCCTGACTTGCGGCTGAAGGGCTATTTATTTTTGATGTAGTTTTCAACATTTTGCCTTAATTGCGGAAGTTGGGCTTTCATTTTAATTCAGTTTTCTATATTTTTCCTATATTGCATTTCAGGTGCTATTACTTTTAATGTAGTTTTCAACATATTTGCTTGACTTGCAGCTACAGGGCTATTAATGTTTTATGTAGATTTCGATATTTTCGTCTGACTTGTTCCCTAGATGCTATCTACTTTTGAAGAAACATTCAAGATTTTGCATGACTTGCGTTTAGGGTTTCTAGAGTTATTGATGCTTGCGGTTTTACCTGCTTGTAACAATCAAGGCAAAGTCATGCCAACATTAAGAATCCGGCGGCTTAATTGTTCAATTTAATCTTTCTTTTGTTTAGAAATACATTATTTAGATTTTGATATAATATGTGTAAATGTGTAATTTGAAACCTTGATAAACCTTATCGGCTGCATAAGTGCTGTAATAAATGTAGTGTATCAGTTGTTTGAAGTGCATTCCGAATTATAAGACATTATCATCTCATATATTCTCTTCATTTATCATTTGTTAAGTCTTTTCGATCAGCATTCAGAATCAATAGAGATACTGGAACCAATTTTGAATAACTGCATTCAGACAGCCGCATTATAATGTACAATATTACTAGTTACACGTTCCTAATCTACACTTACACTTAATTAAATGTTATTATCTACTTTAAGACTGCCATTTTGAAATACACAAGTGGTTCGTTTGTATGCAGCATGATATACTGATATACATAAAATTAATCATATTCATAAATAAAAGTTTCTTCATTACTTTGTTTTGTTGATTATTTTGGTTCATTGTTCGATCACCTTTTATCGTTATAAAAAGGCATTTTATGATAGAGGGTAAAGCCCTTATGGTTACAAATTGACTATAATTGAAGTAGATTTGAAGGAAGAGGTCTAAACATACTATTTGTTTCATTGAAACTCATCCTTTTATCACTGGTGACACTGTTGTTCATCCAATGAGAAATACAATTTTGGCGAGCATGGATAGTTCGGGAGGATCCGTGATCGTCGTTAAAACAACAGAACATGATATCAACGAGAATAAACAGACGGATGAATGAAATACTTGGTTTACTGACAAATTATGATGAGAAACATTGCTATTTGCGATTTTAAAATAAAATTTAAAAAAAAATAATTACGAATAAATGTGCTAACTATTGGATGATAGCTATATTAGCGTTATTTTATCGGGTAAATAACTTGATTTGGATATATCTTTATGTTATGGAGATGTAACACATTATATCTCTAGAACATAAAACTATATGCAAGTGAATCCTTATAAATTAATTTTCTTACTTTTTTTCTCATAGACATCCTTACTCTGCCGTTTCAACCAATCAAATGCGACGATATAAACAGCGATTATCTATATACCGATTGTTTGTTTGATGGAAATGTAATTCAAAACATCCGGATCACACTACAACAAGAGACTATGGAGTTCAATGTTTACCAATGCACTTTATTCATAAAATCACAGTTCATAATTGACGAAAAACGTTTCGATTTCGAACGTTCAAGGCGTCTTAGCGTTTATAAAGCCTCTTTTAAAACACCACAATTCCAGTTGCTACCTTAAGGTTACATTTAACCTGATAAAATTAAAATTACAAAAAAACTAAACAAAAAACGCATTATGACCAAAACAATATGCTAATGAATGTCAGTATTACATGCAAACTTATTATACTTAAATAGAAAAAGAAATATACATTGGATGTAAACTTTTTTTTCTTAAATCACGCTCTCGTTTCAGATTTAATAAAAATATGCCAAAGATAGAAACAATTACTTACGAGGCCAATTAGATAAAGTCACTTGAAATTAAATTGAATATACACTATTGTTGTACTTTAGACTCTCGAGAGGGAAATTTAGACACTTAGATTTCGACAGCGCAGTAAAAAAATGACTACTATATATATATATATATATCAACAATTACTAAAACTAAGTCTAAACTAAACATAAGAGGATGCTTCCTACACTAGACAAGCTATTCGAAACAGTTCATTCAAATGACCCAATGCGCAACTTCGTAGTTACCGTTTTAAAGGCTATTAAGTACAATAAATGTACTTTTCTTCTGAGTTGCAAATATAGTTCTGTTGCGTCATTATAGGTGAGAGGTGGTGTCATGGCATGTTCCTGCATGATTCCAATGCACACTTCATACACATCCTTATCACAAGGAACTAGAATGCGAAATTCCGCCTCTCTGGAACAAACCATCCAGTCATTGTCTGATACAACAACACCTTTGTCATCAGTGTTCCACAAAAAAGGAAAAGTGAACATGTTGTTGGGGCGACCAGAGGGTACCATGGTGTTAGTTGAACGCCTTATATTGTGATTGTTCCACATTCCAAGCGCAGTATCTAACTCATTCTGAAAAATAGAAATAAAATATTAGAACTGTTAATATATACAGATATTCATCGTTAAAAGGCTCATCACAAAAGGAGATATCATAAAACTTGGTTTTTCAATTTGCTACTACACGAAGGTACATATAATTAAACAAAGTCTATCGAATCTACATAAGTATAAAAATAAAAGTAATTATTCATTAAGGTTCTTCTCTGACTGCTGAAAAGTCAAACTTTTCCTATGACTATTTATCTTCTTGTGTGGATTTTTGGAAGTTAAAACCAAAGCTGAAAATGGAACAAAACTGATATGCAAGTGGGTTTAATTTTCAGAAACTGTGAATTAGAAATGCCTATTTGACGTAATCTGTGATTTTAGCAGATTTTTATCGTTTCGGCCATACACATGACAAGCTCAAGCAATGTTTTTAAACTAGATTATCTAATAAGCATGAATGTTTGCAGAATTACCAAAAGTGGCAATGAAAATACCAGTTCCACACAAATACTTTATCATATTTTACCAGAATAGCTGCACATGTGTCCCTACCCCCTTAACTTTGAAGATCAAAAAACCAGTGTATCCTATTTTTCATGACTTTCACATATTTAACGCTCCCTACAAACAGGCCCTATTACTTATTTTTATAACTTGCAACTTAATTAAACGAAAATTGATTGCTGTTCATGATACATAACCTTGGAGGTCATTAATCCTTGATTTTTTGCTCCATCAGAATATTTATTATTTTTAGCATTTTTGTTAAACGACTAAAATCACTTCAACTACAAAAGAATATATAAAAAAAAAACCAATATGGTATGATTTCACACTTCAATTTTTATTAGATTCATCAGAGTGAATCCTTCACAACAAAAATCAATTCAATACACCTAAAAATGCGAAGATAGTGTCAATTTCGACTATTTTCAAAGCGTAGGAAGCACACATTTGCAAAATGGACGGTGTAACGTTGAAAATGGACCTCCGTTGAAAATTGACTTCGGGTCAGTTTTCAACGTTGAAAACGGAACCCGAATGCCGTTGAAAATTGAACATGCCGTTGAAAATTGAGAGTGTCTAGGGTCAATTCTCAACGGCAGGTCTGTTTAAAAATGACCGTTGAAAAATGACCTTGGCAAACTATCAACGGATGGTCTTTTGAAAAGTTTGTACTATGTGGTGTTCACTTCCGAGTACCAGTGGATAGTATTACAAAACTATAATTATGTGATATTATTAATTTGATTCTTAATGATTTTTTATAATTATATTTTCGACGATTTTATGTTTGTCAGATATTCAGTAATAGTTAATATATATTTATTCCCTGCAATACAATAATACATGTATTATATATAAATCTGCGTATGGATCAGTTATGTTGTGTTCTGCGTATGGTTGTGTTGTGTTGTTGTGTTGTTTTGTGGTTGTGTGTTTTTGTGTTCTGTGTTGTTTGTTGTGTGTTGTTGTGTGATGTTGTGTTGTTATGGTGTGTTGTGTGTTGTTGTGTGATGTTGTGTTGTTATGGTGTGTGTTGTTGTTGTGTTGTGTGGTATTGTGTGGTTGTGTAATGTTATAGTGTTGTTATTGGTGTGTTGTTGTGTTGTTGTATGCTGTGTGGCTGTGTTTGTGTTGTGTTGTGTTGTTTTGTTGTTCCGTGTTTGTGTAAAGTGTTGTTGTGATGTGTTGTTGCGTTATGTTGTGTGATGTTGTGTTGTTGTCGGGTGTTGTGTAGTTGTATATTGTTGTGTTGTTAGGTGGTGTTGTATTGTTGTTGTGTTATGTGTTGTACTGTTGTGTGATGTTTTGTTGTTATGGTGTGTTGTGAGGATTGTTGTGTTGTGTGTTGTTGTTAGGTGTGTTATGCTGTTGTTGCGTGTTTGTGTGATGTGTTCTTGTGTTATGTTGTGTGATGTGCTGTTGTGTTATGTTGTGTTGTGTGATGTTGTGTTGTGTAGTGTGATGTTGTGTTGTGTAGTGTTGTTAAGTTTTGTTGTGTTGTTGTTGGATGTTGTTTTTCAACGTTACACTTCATATAGAATTATATGAAAAACTAGAATAATTATAGAGTCCTAATTGACTTAAAACTGTGTGAATATATGTGATGTTGTTCTTTCAGAAACCATTATGCCCGTAGAATACTCTACCGGTAATTACCCAGTTATCTTTCCTATAACCCGGTAACACCCACCTCAGTATCAATAGATCAATAATATCTTGATGCCATAATATTTACATTTTCACTTCGCTCCGCCTCAATGAAACTAGTAAACTCCGATCACTTCATTTCCCAATGAAGATGCTTGGTCACGTGCTGACCTCTGACCGGCGTGAGAATACATTTTGACATTGTTTACATTTTGACCTACATTGTAGTTTTACGCCGCTTCAGTTTTGAACGAACTTTCTGCGATGTGGCCTATCGTTGTACATTTAGAAACACAGACAGGAATGCTTGATAAAGTGATATTAGAAATTGTCAGTAATATAATATTATAGTCGCCTAGAGATATTTTACACGTATTTTGATGAAACACTGAATTAGGCTCAAGCCCAGGTAAAAAAAATGCTGAGCATAGCCTGAACCGGGGATGCTTCAAAGCTCTCTATTTAGGCCTATAAATATATGCACTGCTGACAAGTAAACAAAGCATGAAATTAAAACTAAAAGCATTTATTTGTTTAATGTTTAGAGAAATATCTTAATTCAAGCACACGTAAGAAAATTTTAACAATGTTATCTTAAAAAAGTGTGATTTGGGTTAGCGTCACGTTAGGACCGAACGCAGTGAGGTTCACCACTCATCGCATAGCCTAGTAGGCATAATCGAACGCAAATAGTTTAATGTGTACAATATATGTGAAACGGTGTCATACATGTAAGCTTAGAAATGATAGATTCCATGAAAATACGCTCAAATAGCAAACAGGCTAATTTCAGTGACATTAAGCCTATCGAAACGATTCTGTGAGTGTCAAAATCCACGGCATTGGAGGGTTGTTGGAAACCGCCAACATTTCAAATCGATGTTTCTCTACTTACTTTTACCGAATTTTAATCCCCAAACTCCAGTAGACAGAGAAGTTATCACATTTCAAGAATAACACAGAAGTCTTCCAGTGATCTGCGACTAAGTCCCGCATTTTAACACGTTTTATTGAGCCCCGGAAGCATGATTATTGGACTGCATCACATACTATAGACACAGGGGTTGGATTTCACAACAGGTTTAGTTAATACATATTTAAATGTCAGCTACAAATAATTATCAGACGGAAATACAACATTCAGTTAATTCCATAACAATTCTAATTGAGTTTTAAAAGGTTTGATTATGTTTAGATACCAACCATTCAGCATTTTCACCACAATCGTCATTTTCTTCGAAACCGGACCCCTGCTCAATCGAGCGACCGGATTACACATTGACTGCACTGCTAGTACTGCGCAGCAGTTTTTGTATTTGAAGCTACATAATAATGTTTTATGATAAAATTTAAGCCATTAGTTCTTGAATATAAAAACAATATTTCAAAATCGCCGTTTTTTATCGTAACAACGCACAAAGAATGAAGTTATTTTCGGAGCTACATTTTGTGTTGCCTTGGTGACGAGAAGAACTGACTGGCGGCTGTTCCGTAGCTGTACATACATGTACGATAACTGGTACAATGTTGCAAAATTGTATAATAATCTTATACCGAACACATATAATTTGACTTTTTTCAACAGCGGAATTTTTAAATTGGTTAATGTAAATATAAGGATTGATTATCAATTTTGTTGCTTGCATTGACTGATGAAGAAAGTTAATCTCGTGCAAATGTTACATGAACTGCTTCGCAGTTCACTTCATTTGCACGAGATTAACTTTCTTCATCAGTCAATGCAAGCAACAAAATTGACAATCAATCCTTAAGTATATAGCTAAAATTAAAAAAGCGACATCATCGCGTTTGTAATGCAGCTTTGCTAAAGTTGCTTTATTATATACAGAAAGTTAATACTAGAGGTCAATTCAACACATAGAATGAATATGACTTTCAACATATTGGTTATTTAATTTTCCAACTAGAATCAAGAAAATTCAATTCATACAAATGTTTACACTGGCAAGATTATAATCTTATTTATTCGGTTATATATACGACACGTAAGAACCACGAGTCGATGTAGTTGTTAGGTGAAAGACAACTCAATCATACAGCTCTCACAATGTTCCTGTGAATATGGCGATGAAAACAGGATTTAAAGCAATCTTATACTCGAGCTAAAACGTCCCCTCCACTTTAAGGACCCATGAACAATTCTATTTATATTGGGTACATCATTTGATTACCTGAATTAGTGCCGTAAAACAGAACTAATCATACAGCTCTCACAATGTTCCTGTGAATATGGCGATGAAAACAGGATTTAAAGCAATCTTATACTCGAGCTAAAACGTCCCCTCCACTTTAAGGACCCATGAACAATTCTATTTATATTGGGTACATCATTTGATTACCTGAATTAGTGCCGTAAAACAGAACTGTATTAAGCTTTTATCCAGGAAGTTTCCACTGAACTGACCGCTGAAGTGAAGATGCTTAAATGTGTCTATCCAAAACTGTATATGCTCCCGGCGTAGTAGCTACTGTTGTAGCGGAAAAGATATCACCTTCTGACTGACTTTTCCGCTACTGCAAGGTCCCTCTATAAAGGTGTGGGAAACCAAATCAGGTACGACCCACCATCGATTATGTCTTGTCAAAAATTATTCCGATCAAACACGGCTTTGACACATACCTGGATGTTAGTAGGGGATGTTATTCTAGCTGTAGACGTCGAGTTTTTAACTTTATCACCATTATTTAATCAGATACATGCATTTGAATCCAATGTTGACAATTTCTCGGCTAAAATCGAGCGACATTTTGTAAACTACCGCCGCGCATGCGCCAGTCTCCGATAACATTACTAGTGAGGCCCATTAGGGGTGATGATGTTTCCATTATGTCTTGCAGGCCTACAAATATTCATGAAAAGCGTGCAATGGATAGACTGACAATTTGATTATAAATATATATAAAAAACACGATAAAGAGGAAAAGAAAATATTTTTTTATTTCATTCTTTAAGTTAAAAAAAATGTAAAAAAATGATTATAACAAAATAAAAATAAAATCATAGTTTGTTTTGAAAAAAAATTCAATTCATCATCAGCATCTGTATTTTTTGGAAAGTTTTATTTCTAATTGTTTTTATTTTTAGAATGATTAATTATTATCATTTATGTCAAACTTATTGAATTTATTTTTATTTGGAAAGTGCATACATGTGTTTTAATTTTTTTTCATAACTCAACTGCAGGATTTTTCTGTAGTTTGTTTATATGTACATGTAAGCCTAACAACATTAAACATAATAAACCAAGCCAATTATAAAGTTTAATCTTGATTTGAATTGTAGGTGATTTTCTTGGATGTCAAAAATTAAATTCTGATTGATTAAGATAATTGGAAATGGAAGATATTCTTGATGTTTTCTTCATCAACACACATTAACATGGTAAAGTTATTTGGAAATGCAGTATATAATTTATACAAAATATGGTTTGTGTATTGACGGAAGAGTGTATGTGCATGTAAGTATCATAATTATAGCTGACATATTCATTTATGTATTATAAAAAAATATGAGAACAGAGATAATCAGGAATAGTTTCTGATGCTATAATTTATAAGAATATTTCCACAAATTTCCATTCCTAAACGATAATGTCAAAGTAAAAATTGTATTACCCATGCAATCTACAATTTATAAATATACAAGTACTGTGTGCATTGTTAAAAAATGCAAAAAACAAAAATTAAAAAAAAAAATCATGGAAAATATGTCAAGACATATTGGAAACAGACAAGATAAGAGTCATTTAAATAAGAAATATATCATTAACTATTAAAAGAAATATGATACAAATCATTTTTATTGTGTATCTATTTTATATATGCCTATATATATCTGTTTGTTAATTAGGGATTTCCTTGAGGATGGAAATCCATTGTTATTGGATGGGATTTCCATTGAGGATGGAAATCCCTATTGTTATTGTTCTGTTTTTCTTCTTATTAGGATTTCCATTGAGGATGGAAATCCCTATTGTTATTGTTCTTGTTTTTTCTTCTTATTATTATTATTCTTTATTTTTCTTTTTTTTTCTTATTTCCACAAATCTTGTTAGCAGGATATCTCAGGAACGGAATAAGGTACGACGCTCAACTTTGGACACGTTATGAATGTACATAAGATCTTGAAATGTACGTTCGATTTTTTACAAAAATGTTCAAGGTCAAGGTCATAGACGTAAAAAACAATTTTTTTGGAACGAAGTTTAAGCGCTCATAACTTCATTACCGTACGGTGTACATCGTTCACGTTTTGTTATTCAGATAGATCTTGACATTGCGCGTGCTTTTCCCATGCCATGTTATCAGAGATTATGTCAAGGTCAAGAGTTCGCTACGGGGTCAAACAAAGGTCAAAAACGAAATTCAACACAGAAAAGTTTTGAAAGTTGGATATGAAAGGGCATGCCCTCAGAAATATATAATGACAAGTTTTAAGGTCATGTGATCCAAAATGGCGGAGATATAGGCCTTTGAAAAAAGGCTATTTTGGCGTTTTCCCGCCAAAAATATTTAAGGTTTCAGCGCCTTTAATACTTAACACACATGCTTGATTTTTTGTATAGACATAGCATGGACGAATGTCCTACAGAACTTATGCTGTTTTATTGACCTTGACATTCATTCAAGGTCACAGGGTTCAAAAAGCTTTAAATCTTTAAACGACATCTTCGTAATAAATAAGAGGTGTAGAGCGCTGAAATTTGGAGACGTTATGTACGTACATGAGTTCTTAAAATGTACTCTCGATTTTGGAGGATAACGTTCAAGGTCAAGGTCACAGACGTAAAACACTGCTTTTTTCGAACGAACTTTAAACGCTCATAATTTCATAACCGTATGCTACACAACATGTACGTTTCATTCTCCATGTAGATCACGATAATTCACGTTTTTTTCTCATTACATGTTATCAGAGATTATGTCAAGGTCACGAGTTCACTAGGGGATTAAAAGAGGTCAAACAAAGGTCAAAAATGAACTTTACCATAGAAATGCTTCGAAGGGCGCATATGAAAGAGCATGTTCTCAGGCACATAAAATGACCAAATTCAAGGTCATATGATCCAAAATGGCGGAGATATAGGACATCAAAAATCGAAATTTTAGTTTATATTTGCCCCTGCCCGAGACGTTTCAGCGCCTTAGTACCTGTATGTACGGTGTTGATTTTTCATACCGCTGTTGTATGAACTTTTGTCTTCAACAGTTATGGGTTTTAAAGGGATTATATAGAAAAATGGCGGAAATATAGCTCTCCAAATATGGCAATTTGTTTCATTTTCTTACACATAAAATGACCAAGTTCAAGGTCATAAGATTCAAAATGGCGGAGATATAGGACATCGAAAATCGAAATTTTAGTTTATATTTGTCCTTGCCCGAGACGTTTCAGCGCCTTTAAACCTGTATATACATTGTTGATTTTTCATACCTATGTTGTATGAACTTTTGTCTTCAAAAGTTATTTATTTTTAAGGGGTTATATAGAAAAATGGCGGAAAGATAGCTCTCCAAATGTGGCGATTTGTTTCATTTTCTTATTTTTTTCCGTTATTTGTGAGCTCGTAGGGCCTTTATCATCTCATGTAGAGTGTTGAATTTTTGTAAATGTAAGCTTTAGCCTATTGTCTGTACAGGTTTTTAATTTCAAAGTCATGAATTTGAATATGGCGGAAATATAGACCTCCGAATATGGCGTTTCGTCCATTTTTTAACGTAAATTTTAGCGTAATTCATGAAAATTCAAAGGTGAAATGTTTTGAATTGGATGTGAAAGATCATGCTTTCAGACACATAAAATGACCAATTTCAATGTCATATGATTCAAAATGGCGGAGGTATAGAACTTTCAGCGATTTTGAGGTGTGATTACATGATGTGGCATGTGGCCAAAGGGAGATAATCGGTATCTAATACTAAAACTCTAATCGTACGTGTTATTCCGCATTGGTCCAAGATCTTCATAAGATAAGGAGAATTTTTGCACTTTTAAAAAACCTGAAATTCTAATGTGTTTACCTATTCATTATCAAAATTGATATTTTGAACCTAAATCTCAATCGGAATTTCCAAATTCATATCACGGTTATCAAGGAATAATTACCTGTCAGAAAACATTTTTAATTTTGAAATTCATAACAAGCCAGCCAATCAGCGGCCGGGTTAAAATTCTGTCCTGGGCTCAATCTTCGTTACACACGGGCCGTTTCGAAGGTATTTTTACATTTAGTTTTCAATACTTTTCGGGATGTTTTAAGTGCTACTGTAATAGGGAGGGTTTTCCACAAGAGACCCGGAGGGGCGATCCGACTGTAGCTCCCGTTATATGTATAAGTCCCAAATCGTGATCGTATAGTATTTTTAGTATACAACAGAGTCCACAGTTGTCACAAATCCTCTCCGGATCCCGTTTCCTCCACAGGTTACAGGCCTGTATCTCAACAGGTTCGATCTCTAGGATGTAGCGGAAGCACTGACACTAATCCAATAACTCAACTAGGTAAATACAGGTACAAATAACTATTTATTATATAAAAGACAAGTAGATTAATTATTACATAGAAGATTCACAAATAGTGCCCGTTAAGACAGATAACAATAAGAGATATATAAGTGCCGAAGCAGTTACAATGTATCCAAGATTAACTATAGCCAAACTTTAGGCCTAATTAGCTAAGTCCTGTGTGATTACCACGTTCCCTAAACAAAGCCTAACACCCTACGGAGCCAACTAACCACCTACAAGTGTTCTTAACTCTAGAGGTATATAAAACCAACGGTGTAAACTAGGATACCTTAGGATGCCTAAGCCCTAAGCCCCTGACAACCCCTAATTATACACAAACCCTACGTTAGCTATAGATACACTCTAAGTAAAGACCCATCAGCCCCTTTTATAACAACTCATCAACCCAGTACCCCAAAGTGACCACTGATTGGTCAATGTCCGGACAGAGCACCATATTTAGGTGAAACCGTTGCTACAACAACCCACCTACACACTAAATATATCTTCCGCTTAAAACAGACAAGGCTCAACTGACTGATAAAAACCTCCCACGTGTACCACACGTGTACTCCGGCCAGCGGTCATCATCGGGGTGATCATGAGGACAACTAGGTTGATGAATGTGACTGCTAAACAGCAAACACACCCTAGATAAGACCTGTTCTCACGGTGTTCCCCTGAATTTGGGTCCAAGATACATAAACAGATCACTGAAGTGAAGACTTAGAAGAGTGCAATAACAAATATACATACTGTAGAAATAAATGCAACAATGATAGAAACCCGTTCTATCACACTACATATACACGTATATATGAACAATGTACACGTGTTTGCGTAAATACACGTACATGTGTAACTACACCGCATACATGGGAGGCCGTCCTTACGTGACCCTAGCTGTTAATAGGACGTACATTTGAACAAACAAACAATAAAAGTAATGCACAAACACAATAACTGACAGGTTTAAAAGCCTTTTATGTGTGTGGCAGAGCCGTCACCTGTGACACCGGATGTTCAAACACAACCGGTGCTATTTTGAGAAACTATCCGGCCGTTTTGAGATCACAGAACCAAATAAATTCCCATAGAGGACCGTGTTAACGTTTGCTACTATTCAGGTTAATTGAAGTTATCAAAATTCTTTACAAAATTTACATCTACATGTATTGTTCCGACCCACACATATATCCAATCAGCAGGCTCCTATATATTCACCTCTCTATGAAATCTTCTGCCCAAAGGGGGATTCCCCTAAATCTGTTTTTCTGTTGGACCAGACTACTTTCGTAAGAAACGCTTTCTGATTAATATTGAGTGAGATCGTCCGTTCGTTCAAGCAATCGTCTGTTCGCTAACATTACTTATATCATTACATAGGTGGAAATCCCGTGTTTTGATCGCGATCAAATCTAGTTTTATATGAATTTCTTACTACCAATTTCATTTCTCAGAATGCTTAAAGAAACTTAAATATTGTGTATTCATTTCAGAGATTTTACTACTTGATTTCATTTGAAAAATGATAGTCCAACTCCTGATCAATGAATACATCTCACTGGTAGCCCTGTTCTGTTAATTTTCGTTCTTAAACTGTTATTTTAACCATATTCGTGATTTTTTAAATATTTATGTTGGTTATATCTGTTTTACTGTTATCATCAAAATTTTAGTTATCTTTAACTAAAAGCATGTTATTATTTTCTAGCACACGTTATATTTTTGCTGCTGTGTTATCTCTATCTTTGCATGCGTTTGTCTTTTTTAAATGATGTTAGATTTAGTGGCTGATGTTATTATTTATTTTGCATTGTTATTCATTTCATTTCACGTGTTAGTGTCAGCAATGATTGTTAATGATTTTGTTTCCCATGTTATTGCCAGAATGTTACGTGATTTTTATGTGAAACTTTGTTAGCATCAACATAACATGTGATTATTTACGTGACCACGTTACAAGTATCGTTGGAAACGTTATTTTGTTTTGAAAGCGTTATTTTTTTCGTGGAAATACCACTGCCTATTGTTCTCATTGACCCCCTACGGCGACAGCGCAGTGAGCCAGCGGGCAAGCTTCGCTAGTGTGTTGACCACTCACCCATAACGAGAGCACGGCTCCCAATATATAGTCGACTGGCGGTATCGCTGTCACTGTATCGCTACCGTATCGCATGTGCTGTGCAACTGAGCATGGAATATATATAGTTTTCAGTTACTATATTTACAGTTCTTTTTCTCCAAAGTTTGCATTCACTGTATAAACTTATTGAAAATTCCTGACATATTAGGGTTGTGTTGGAATCGGCAAGGACGTTTAAATCCTTGGAATCGGTCTTAGTTTAACTACACTGTACAAAGATTTGATGTTTTTTTTTAACATATTGTGTATTTCAAGTTTACTGATTATTACGTTATAAATATAATATATAGATATGTTTCTGATAACGTACGTAATCTGTTTTGATTAACGAAATTGTGAACATTTCTTGTATGGCTGATTAACAAAATTATTTGTCGAAGTTATGCATATTATGGAATCTGTTTTGATTAACGAAGTTGTGTACATTTCTTGAATGGCTGATTTATATATATCACAACATTATTTGTGACATATTTTGGAACAAGTGCTATATATTCAAAATGAACATTACAAAATCTACTATAATTCTATATGATATGTCGTATCATACAGGGAAGACACAAATAAATATCAAATGCACGTGTCTTGAATACAGTTACAATACGCATGATGCAAACTGACATGCATTTATTTAATTAAATACACTGTATTGTACGTTTTGTCTACGTTATGAAAAGTGAAATATATATTCAAGTTCATGCTAAAATCACTGTCAAAACAAACTCCATTGTATCCGACTTAATTTGCTACCGCGCGGGGACATGTAACATGCGCAGCGACCCGTGAAAATCGCCCGCGGGTCAAGCAGTCGTGGATCTTTTAATTTTTTTTTTTAAGTATTATTATCTGCGCTAGAAGGCCGTTACCATTATTTTTTATGTACTGTTTGGAATCGGCTTGTTAACTTAAGCCGTTAACTTTTAACTTCAACAAAGATTATTGAAAAATGGTACCGCGACAGAGTCATCTAGCTAAAGGAAAACTATACTCTACTATCAAAGAATTTGTGTCATGATAAAATGAGGTGTGTTCTCCTTTCAAGACACTCGGAGTCATTAGTTGCCGGACACCTAGATATCCGCATTTTGGTGTCAGGACATGTATTGTGGTAACGAGACTTATTTGGTGCGTGACGTAATCGACCCTTTGCGAGGCAGCGCAGCTCATCACTATCAATGCTTGCATACGGCGCTCGACACACCTACCTGTGATTTTCAAAAACGTCTTTTCAGCGATTGGGGATAGTTGCTACGTTTCTCTGATTTTTTTTTTATTAAATAGCATTGTCATGAACTTTCGTTTTCTTATAAAATGTTAAGCAATGCGGGACGAAAGCGTAATTGTGAGAACCGCGATGAACAACGTAACCCTGTACAATTTCACCTGGATGCGGAGGCTGGTGGATAATTATGTATATTTAATGAGGGTAAAACTTTCGTGTAGATTTCTTACTTTTTTTCAATGATTTATGCATTCTTTCTAGAGACTGTAGTAAAATGTAACACATACTTGTATTCATCTTAGCGATTAACATTTTTCTACATATTTAATTCTCCCTCTCACTTTCTTTCTTTCTTTCTCTCTGCCTCCCTCTCTGAGTGACAGCACTTATAGGTTCTCGCCATGTCTGCTAGTGTGATTATCCTGTTTAGACAGGAATTCACACTAGACCTATACACGGTGGAGAAGGTTAACGGAATCGTGATGCGCCCTGACTTAGGAGGCTCGACTTACGGGGCGCTTATATTAAGGCGGCACTAGTAGGAGCACGAAGCGAGAAAATGGCCGACAATAATTGTATACACTTTATAGACAAAGATATTGGAAGGGAACGTTAACATTGAAAGTTGCTAGTAGACGTAAAAATTTCTCTTTATGAGTTGCAAATTGGTTGAAATCTTAGCGAAGTACGGGATTAGCTGGGCGGGTGGTTACGTTAAGTATAGTAATCTTCAGAATATGCACACAAGTCATCTACTGGTATTTAAACCAGAGACTTAATAGTTTTACTGTAATTTAGTAGACATGTAATATTCTATCATAAATTTTGATTCATATATTGTATATGGGGGTGGGAGTTTATACGTATCGACATTAGATCTACATTGAAATCACGCAAAAACTGCAGATAATTATAACATTTAAATTTTGTGGAACTACACGTGTCAAAATTCATGTTTTCAGAAACATTTTAATTGTCAATCTGTTTTAGTGCATTACAAACACAATAATTACTCTTTTTATTTATTTTGAATTCCAGAACGGTTTAAGAAACACAACTATGTACATGAATTATAGGAATGAATAAAAATCACGATTTTGATCAGATATTAATATTTCCATTCCAGGTTCTGCATCCCATTGAGAACATCTTGGGAAATTTCTGTAATCGTTGAATCCATTTGTATGTGTATGCTTATAAGAAGTTTACTTGAGTAAAAAGTATTATTTAAACTAATAAATAAACAGGCCGCGATATTTCCCGGGAGACATTGGGATGATCTTTCCTCGTGAGCTTTGAATCGATCCAAACTTCAAGTGGAACCTTAAGTACTAATTGCCATCATTTATAAGTATGACATCGAACAAGTTTTATGTTGACAGCTGACGGCGGAATTGAAGATAAAGTATATACTTTGTAGGACGTAAGACATTCGCTTCCTTTTGTTGATAAATACAGTTTTATACGGACCAACAGAGGGCCCTAAGACCAATTTTAGAGGTTTCTGAATTTTGATCTAAACCTCTTAAACGTCTATAAATGGTCTCTGGTGGGTCCATAAATAAAATATATCAAATGTAGCTAATTTTCGGATCCCTGTGATATTACCATATATACATGAAAACAAGTCGATGCTTTATTTATGTATGTATGACAACAGAAACATGTACAAATGTATTGGTTTATGATAAATTGACATTTTTATCCGATTATGTGTCAAAGAAAGATTTGTTTTCCTGCACCAATATTCAGAATTTGTTAAAATAACGGCAAAACACTTAATTTTTAACAAGTTTCGTCAGGATTAGTTTATGTGCCTTTTTATTCCGTGTTAACCCTTAATATTAGGACTTTTCCTTAGAATTCCAATTCGATCAGAAAAATCAAGTATTCTGCCGTAAAATTAAGTATTTTTCTGTCCGCTGTCGCCGCCGTGACGGCTGACTAACAAACCATCAGAGGCTATCAGTTACAAGTACCCACCTTTGTTTACATGCACGGCTATCTAATGCTACAAAGTCGGGGTCAAACTTTTCCGATGCGACAGTGAAATTAACACATTCGGCGATAGAATTAAATTCGTCGGTTATATTAATACTTTCTGCGCGAAGATTAACAGATTTTCTGACTGACGTTGGTAATTATCGAGCGGACGCGCCGAGCCGTGACGGCCGAGTACACACGGCTTGCACAGGTAAACATTAGGTTTGTGGAACGGGCCAAGCTATCCGATTGTAGACTACCCCTGTTTACGTCATGCATGCACTAAAACTACTTTATTTTTCTCTAATTCTTGCTACCTGGCGAAACATGCATTTTCAACCTTTTTTTCGGGAGAGTTCCGATACGAGCGGTAAAATATGAATTACTGTTTGTACTGATGTGAATTGTGTTGATCTAAATGCTGTTCGAGGTTCTCGTTTCAGATATCGTAAGACCAGAGAAGAAGATCGAAGAAAATACCAGGCTGACGTTATGATGCAAAACTTATCAGCTGAAGAGGATTAATCTTGAAATAAATGAAATTATACGACATAAGTTCACGTGTTAATTTTTACCAATTTCCAATTTGTAAAGCTTGTCTACACACCTTGTATACATGGCTTCGATCTGCGATTGAAGACGATTCTGTAGTTCTAGATCATTGATATTCAATTAATATAGTATACAAATGTACCTGAGGTTCTCGTTACAGATATCATAGTGTAGGACAAGAGAAGATCGAAGGAAATACCAAACTGACGTCATCACTTGTGTTAACTGTTGAAAAGCTGAAGAGGACAATGAAATTGATCGTGTTGATTTTTTTTACATCCCTGAAAAACTTTGATATATTTTCCCTATAAATGGCGTTTTGTAACACCAATCACAGAGTTCCTTTGATGTGGTCACAGGTAACCTTCAACCCCTCACCGATCTGTCGACACCCGAATGCCAATCCCACTCGAAACTTCCAACGAATAACAATGGATTTCATCAGACCCATATCACGCTTGCGCGTCATTGCGTAAAGAAATCAATCTGATCATCAAATCCATTACAACATCTGTCAGTCTGGTTTAGAACTAATGTACCTAATTTGATCAGTAATTAAAATAGTGATACCTCTGCAAACTTTGCATTTTATTACTGATTATCCATACATCAAATTACAGATAACATATATACAAGTATTATCTATAAGTATCATATTTTAATATTAATGAATTAAGTGTATATCTTAATCAGTGCCGTCTATGAACAATACCTTTTAGAAAACAATTAGGGGCGTAATTAAATGCTCGACATATCATTGAGTAATAATACAAAGATTTTTTTACTATATACAGTTGAGTTCTGGTGATTTTTATGAACGTATTAATCAGTATCAATTTCTAAAAATATCGAAGAAATGTCTGCATCCTCGACTCACTCGTGTCACACAAACGCCACCGCCCCATGTATACAGACCGCACACCCCTCCCCGTCATGAAATAACTATCCACCCAGCGTGAACCATGACGACCTTTCTGTTCCTGTCAATTTTATCAGTACCTGGTCATCACGTGTGCAGCCACGCGTAAACTGTAATATGGTGTGTTTTATTTAAGTGACTGCGGACCAAATCGAGTTACCAACAGAATTTAACAACTTTTCATTTCAAAATACAAGTCAACGTATTATGAGATATTTTATATAAAGACTAAATGGTAATATTTCAAAATGAAAAAAAAAGTTTCACGTTCTAATATACGACTTTTCAGGACACGCACGTCTTTGTTTATCTACTACACCAAGGATTTATAAGTGAGTCTCATGTACGTCCTTGACTACACTAAACCCAGATATATGCACGATTTTAACAGATTAAAAAGAAACTTTCTATCTAATTACAGTTTTTGGTTTTGGAATCCTTGAATATTCATTTAGGTACGACGATGTGTTCCGATAAGAATTAGATAAAATAAATAGTATTGTATAATATTAGCACACAGTTGTGTAGTCGTACTTATGGTACATGTGTACTTTTGGTACATGTTCTTCGACTACTATTTTATGGTGTATGGGGAACTGGGAAGATTCCCACTCGAAGTAAATATCAAACTGAGAATGCTGTGTTTTTGGAATAGACTTATACAAAATGAAAATAAATTAAGTAGAATACTTTATAAACTAATCTCGAAGTTACATTTCGAAGGAATATACACATTTTAATGGATATCTTTCATTAAAAATATTTTTGACGAATCTGGTAAGTCAAATATCTTCCTCAATTAAATACAAATGATTAACAGTTTTTATAAATTAAAGTTTTATGAAACAGCGCCTTCAAGATCAGTTTATACAAAAATGGTTCTCAGGTGTGGAAAACTCCTCAAGAGACAGACTTATCTAATATATAAAAATGAATTTGGATTTGAAAATTATCTTATAAAATTATCGGAAATGAATAGAGTATACATAAATAAATTCCGTACATCAAATTTAAAAATTCCAATTGAGACTGGAAGATGGCGTAATGTTGAGAAACGTGAAAGAATATGCCATTTATGCAATGAAAATATCGGGGATGAATTTCACTATCTTTTTGTATGTAAACACGAAGAAATAAAAAAAATATACGTATTAAAATATATCCCACAGTATTATTATAGTAATCCCAGTCTTCATAAGATGGGTGGCTTTATAGGTATTTGTAATATCCAATTATTGAAGAAGGTGTCTCTATTCATTAGAAAAATTATGGTATTTTTGTAGATGTGAATAGTATTGTTAATTTTCAAATTAATTTTCCATATTTTAGTAATTGGTAATGATATATATTGTCCATCCTGCCACGTGCAGTTAAAAATGTAACTTGTATAATCCATGTAACACATTTTAATGTGTCTGGGAGACTATAATGAAATCTTTGAAACTATCTTCTGAGTTGCAGTGACATGGATTAATTACATATTAGAGTACCCGTACACTGGTTAGGCAAGTCTGTGAATTAAAAGCACGACAGGTGGGCTTTCCACGTGTTTTCGTGAGGTATGGCCCCGTTGTCTTGGTCACGCTAGAACCCCGCGGCGATTTACATGCCAAGCCACGCAACCGTATTAGTTCTCAGGTAACTTTCTGGGTACGACTTCGCCAATTTTCGTTATGGGTTCGTTGGAATGGCCACGCGTGTGATTTAGAGAGTTGCCGCTGGCGGTTAATCGCCAACCTTTGTCCATGGTCCGTAAACATGAGGTTAAAAGAGAAATTTTAGTGATAGATTGGATTAAATATCCCTCTTGCTAAATAACATTTTTGTGAGAAATCGATTTTTATTTTTTATATTATATATATATATATATACAATTAACCAGGCAATTCACGCTAAAAATATGTATATAACCAGAAATATAGTTCCATAAATGCACACGATACAATAAAACACGTAACGCAGTAAGTCGGTGGATTTTATGAATAGTAAAGAAATTTGTAAAGTGAGTTTGACCAAAAGACATAACGGCCGAGTATAAAATAATATATATCATTACTGGGTTTGCGCTGGTGTTCCATAACTGAGGTCCTCAGATTGAATGGGGTCCTTTTAATACATCCTTGATATACAAAGTTCATTTGTTCATTTTTTTTATTTCAAGTTTAATACGATCTTTGATCAATCTAAATGATTCAACCTGCGGGCCGATTATAAACAATCAGGTAAAAAGTGGTTTCAAAAGTATTTAGTGTTTCATGTATATCGACAAAACACATGAAATTAATGAGAATAATTAAAACAGATGACATGGGTCGTTTAGCTGTACTTTTTTTGTAGATCAATCGATACAATCCATAAATATCTTCATAATTCCTTCCACGGTAAAAAAAATGTGTGAGTCCATATTCGTCATATCTTCTAGGTCCAAAATCTGCTGCATAAAGTCCATGAATACATTATTGTTTTTGTCAAAACTGCATACTACTTTTAAAACCACTGCTCCGTTAAATCAGTATCGTTTAGTACAGTAGTTGAGTGATGACATGCTGTGAGAACACGTGGACGACATTACATCTTTTGCTTATCCGTACAGTTAATTGAAAGAAGTCTACAAATAGTCAATTAAAGAAGTCGTATCACCTGACTGGCTATAATGTTTAAAATTGTCTGAAAAATGAACATTATTCTTTATGAAAAATGTCACCGTGCCTCATGGGCTATGTCATGAATACTATTACCCAATCACATAACAAGCGTACCTTGATTGGTATTAATTGACTCCGCCCCTTGTCATCACTTCTCTCGCTGAATCTTGAATTGAAAATTTTTTCAATTCATTTTATTCCGACCCGACTTCAGTAACAAGCGGCCCTTTAATGACCTGGGGGTTGTTTTTTTCTGTGGGCTTTGTCGTTTATCTTCATAATTTTGAAGGGGGACTTCTAACACGACCATGAAGATTTGTCTCATACTGTTTTAGAGCTGATATTTCGCGATGACATAGTGACCTTGATGATGCAACATATCGATTTGATATGGTCCAAAGCTAGCTCGTGGAGTGACCGCATTTGTGTTAGGTACTTGAACACAACTAGAAGTGACTGGTTAGCTTGACAAATTTGGACGTTTACTAACCTAAGAATACGGATGTAATATATAGTAACTAGTACTAAGGATCTATTTATACAGGATTTTTTCGCAGAGACTTAGCTAGAACTGTAAATATAGTAACTGAAAACTATATATATTCCACGCTCAGTTGCACAGCACATGCGATACGGTAGCGATACAGTGACAGCGATACCGCCAGTCGACTATATATTGAGAGCCGTGCTCTCGTTATGGGTGAGTGGTCAACACACTAGCGAAGCTTGCCCGCTGGCTCACTGCGCTGTCGCCGTAGGGGGTCAATGAGAACAATAGGCAGTGGTATTTCCACGAAAAAAATAACGCTTTCAAAACAAAATAACGTTTCCAACGATACTTGTAACGTGGTCACGTAAATAATCACATGTTCTGTTGATGCTAACAAAGTTTCACATAAAAATCACGTAACATTCTGGCAATAACATGGGAAACAAAATCATTAACAATCATTGCTGACACTAACACGTGAAATGAAATGAATAACAATGCAAAATAAATAATAACATCAGCCACTAAATCTAACATCATTTAAAAAAGACAAACGCATGCAAAGATAGAGATAACACAGCAGCAAAAATATAACGTGTGCTAGAAAATAATAACATGCTTTTAGTTAAAGATAACTAAAATTTTGATAATAACAGTAAAACAGATATAACCAACATAAATATTTCAAAAATCACGAATATGGTTAAAATAACAGTTTAAGAACGAAAATTAACAGAACAGGGCTACCAGTGATAATCGATGGTGGGTCGTACCTGATTTGGTTTCCCACACCTTTATAGAGGGACCTTGCAGTAGCGGAAAAGTCAGTCAGAAGGTGATATCTTTTCCGCTACAACAGTAGCTACCGGCGTAGATAACCCCACCAACTTTCAATTCGCTGATTTGCTGTACATGAACCATCTATATAAGAATTATTGCTGTCAGGTAAATGTCGCAAAAAGAAAGTTTGAAAATTACGAATGTGCCCATTTTCAGTACCATAATCAGCACGAACGAACCGAGGGCAACACCCATACAGTTTTACTGCTTCTAGAAAATAGCCGCCGATTATTTGAGGATTGTTGTTTGTATGATATACATTCAGCCAAATGATTTTTCTGGAAAAGCCACAAATGCTTCCACTTATACAAATACCAAACGGCTTCAACTTATCATATCCGTCCACATGCCATATGAAATTTGGCCCCGGTGCATAGTAGGCACGCCTCCGTATACTTCTACATGTAGCTGTCCTGAGACGACCAAATCATACGAACATCGTTGGAACGTACTGTTAAACCGTTTCCCCTACATCTCGCAAGCATCATCCGGTACCCATGTAACTGACCACTCTCTCTGAGAACAGTTCGTATGAAACTGATAACCGTGTCAATATCACTATAATTCCTTCTTTGCAGACCAAGTGTCTTCAGAAGTCTCTTAATATGTCTTAAACTTACACTTATACCACACTGTTCGTCCAAAACATACTGAATTTCCCTGTACTTCAGTCCATGTTCATACAAATGAACCAAAAGTTCTGATCGCAACATTACCATACCGCATCAGATCCACGCGTGAAGCGTCGCTTCTCATTGGTTGAGCTATTACGTGCTCACGTAATACTTATTACGTGAGCACGTTATAAGTTTTACGTGATCACGTAATAGAAAAAAAATATTTTTCGTCTTACATTAAAAAAGATATTTTTCGTCTTACATAAAAAAATATTTTTCATCCTACATAAAAAAAATATTTTTCGCCTTACATAAAAAAACATTTTTCGTCTTACATTAAAAAAATATTTTTCATCCTTCATAAACAAAAATTTTTTTCGTCTTACATTAAAAAAAATATTTTTCATCCTACATCAAAAAAAATATTTTTCGCCCTACATAAAAAAAATATTTTTCACCATACATAAAAAAAAATATTTTTCGTGTCACTTCTGTGCCGCCGTAGTACCCTATTATTGGCGGGTTTATAGTGTCACTAGCTGTAAGTAGAACATGTATAGTCAGGTATATCGAAGGGAAAGTCCGTCAATATGTACTAATCTAGTAAACAAACACTCACAGAGCAAACCGGTCACTGGCCATATTTATTCATTGAAAAGTTTTCATAAAATTGTATGACAGGATGGGGTTCACACTTGAGATGAAAGCAATGTTTATTTTAAAGTGCTTGCGTAATATAGAAATATATGTACCCTTGCACGTTATTCGTAAAAGAACGTTAGCTTGACCGTATAAGTTTAAACATGTATTTTCCAGCAAACAAAATATCAAATATGAAACTTTCTATGATTGAGGGTAAATGAGAATAACGTTCGTAGTTACAACGTGTAATTTTTTATTTTAACTGCGATAAGAACGCGACGATATTACCATATTTACATAAAGATTGTTAAGTCATTGTTTTGGTAGTGCAATTCACGTCGTTTTCTCCCAAAAGAAGGACGGTTACACTCGCAATCACATGACGTCAAAATCAATACTTACCCGCAAGGGCAGATAACTCGGTAATATATAAATACAGAATATTAATAACCAACGTTTTTCACGGCGATTTAATTCCGCGATTTTAAGTAACATATTATTTTTTTAGTGATGATATAATTTCGCGATTTCAAATCGCCCGCTACACGCGAAAACAAGTTGATTTACAGTATATATCGTACATCCAGATTTACTGAAAGTTGTCGTTCCTTAAACAAAGTGTCACTTTCTTAGATTCACAAAAAAGTGAAGTAAATGCTTTAACATAAAATACAAAGTGTCAGTCGATACATAACCCAATTGTACGCTATAAAATCACTGACATTGCTCTTGCTGGAAACAAATATGTTAAAACCATTTTAAACGTTAAAGTTGTATTTCTGGTAATTTTCACTGTAACGATATATTGCTTAAGCATTTGATATTTGAACATGCACATGTAACTTATTGATTAAGCTCCCCAAAAGAATATGTCGGCCTATAAGAGCGCCGAAATCTAGGGATCATATATTCCTGGTTTTGAATACAGCGCCTTCAATCACCGCCATGTTCAGTACCTTCGGCTTTTGTCGGCATTCCGAATCGAACCACGTGACTTATGTCCACACGTCCTGCACGTGGTGATCCAGGTAACTAGCGTAAGCGCACATGTGTTTGTTTACGTTTTCCTTCTGGCTAATATGAGCAAATCGTGCTGGTATATGTCCACAAAGCGAGTATTTGAAACATCTAATTCACACATTGCCGTAATTCAATATTGTGTGTTTCAAATATTGTAATGTGCAAGCATTATTTTCTTTGTAGATCCAGTCTGCTGGGGTCGACATTGTTTATGAAAAAAATTGTTGACATTTGTTTTCACAACTGCCGTGTTACTTCGAGATTGTCGCGACGATGTTCGGAAGAGTTCGGAATGATTCGGCATCTTTCGAGCTTATTTTTGACGTTTACACGTTAAAAAGATTTTTTACTTCTATAATTAAAAATACTTCCAGTGCTGCAACTTTATAAAAAGTGGTAAAAGTAGAAAGCTTAAACCTCGGACAGACGGGGAAAAATGTGTATAATAAACAGTTTTCACTATGACAAAAAGAGCGAAAGTGATAGACCATACAACTTTAAAGCATGTTTCATTTGCTTATAGGCAAGTAAGTATAAAGAACGATAACTCAGTTAGACTTAGTGTTTTATTTATGCATGATATATGGTTAACATTTTTTTCTTTAACGCTCATAATACTAGCTTATATACGTACCCATCCTACCTTTCGATCGGGTACGAAATGGTGCCTATATGTGTCCTAGTGGAGCACTGCCTCTGACGTTCTCTCGGGCACAAATTCATATACTTTTTGCAGGTTTCCAATTATTTTTATGGGTATACATGCATTTATATATTAGTTTTGTCCCAAACAAACTTAACTATCATTCTTAACATTAACCGTACCGTTCACATGACGTTAAGTTCACAATTTGTAGCCTTGTAAAATTTTCCTTCGAAAAGACCTTCATATTTATATGTGAAAAACAAAATATCTCGCTGTAAATTTGATATTTTAGATGGTTCAGTAATATTGCCTAGATTAGCGATATAAAACAAGTACGATAAAATGCATACAAACATTTTAATAATGATTTGCATCTTCATTACTTTGCTCCATTAGCAGTGACAGGTACTAATTGTAGCTCTAAATACGTCAAAATCAACTGTCTAAAAGTCATTTGAGCTACAATATTGTAGCTGTAGCTTTAACCACAGGGACTGGCTTAAATCTATGGTTCATATTGACAATAGCAAGGTATCACATCTCTTTTAATAGATACATTGACAAAACTTGTTCTATTTCGTGAACAAGTTTCTTTAACATATCTCGCCATCATAAAGCTTTTGATTGGATTTTTAAAAAAACAACCCACACACATTCAGAAGTCAGCAAAAATGAATGACCAAATAAATTTTTAATAACGTATATATTAAATCTGTAATCGTGCATCTATCGTTCACTCATTCTAATCGTGCATCTATCGTTCACTCTAGATTTACTATCGTATCGCTGTAAAGCTATTTGACAACGTCCATCTGTCAGAAATCTTCAGAGCTACGTCATCGCAGGTTATTGTATTAAATTAGTGATAAAACTGCTTACGTGGACTTATGAAATAGACAACATGGGCCTGATTGATTTTTTTAACCTTATATATACAGGTAACAGTTTCCATATATGGCGCTTTACTCCTTAGTATACACGTGTGTTTGTTTATACACAAGTGACAGTGGAAATTCCCCACGAAGGTGAAGAAGAGTAACGACGAGAAAGGAATTCAATAGCTGACCTAGTTAGGATGGAGTTGTCATTCAGCTCATCGGTATTAAACACAGAGAGCATAGGTGGTGTATTCATGTTTTAGTGCGTAAGAAATACAGTATAAATCACCAGATAAAATATACATTAATATATAGCGATTGGAGTTACTATTCAATCGTTAAGTATTGTCAGAATATACCAACAACATCAGAGGGACGAACGTGTTGCTTCATGCAACACTCTTGTAGATATTGTGTTTCGGTGACAAAATGATTGCAAATAAATAATTACTGTCCTCAATTAAATAAACATATATTGAAGAAAAACCGCGCGATTTTCACGCAAAAAAGCACCTGGGCATGGTACAGAACTTTCGTGAAAGTGAGATTGTAGTTTGTTAGAATGGCCGTTTGACAGACAGAATCCTGTAAAATAACCCAACAGTTCATTTCATGTCTATATTTAGCGTTATTGGTCTTTCTTAAATAGATCCCGACAGCTTAATAGGAATCAAAGGCATGTGATTATGAAATTAAAGTCCAGTAGGCAAGTTTTTAATTGCCACTTCGTGCAGATATCCCCATACCCGATTGGTTAGTGCTGGTTGTTATTCCAAACAGGTCTAGAATTTAACCCCTGGTTCTCGGGTATATAAGGAGAGTATTATTGACTGTGGCATACACACACACACACACACACACACACACACACACCTCACTGTCATTTAAACTAGTATAAGCTCTAGCGCTAACGAACAACATGCCTTCATACAAATTAACGTATTTTAATGGAAGGGGGCGAGCTGAGAATATCAGATTGTGCTTTGCCGCTGCAGGAGTTAAATACGAAGATAAGAGAATCGACGCTAAAGAATGGCAGCAGTTAAAACCAAGTAAGTTTTAAGAAATAACTTGAACATGTTTGATGTTGTGGAGATGTAACACAAAAACAAGTGTACACAATGGAAAAAATCTTCATTTCAAATTACGAAATCTGTTGGAGAACTCGTTACTGTAAACCAAATATAATTCTCGTGCCACTGACCTTCGCGAATTTCACGTAAATTCTCGAAAGTTTATCTCCGCGAATTAACATTTACATAATTGATTCGGAATTTCCGTACAAAATTTTTAATCCGCAGATGTTAATCTTCGCGAACTTGATTTGAAATGGAAATCACGAAATTTAATAGCCGCGAACGAAAGTTGGTTTACAGTAATCTTCTATTAAATTATTCTATCGTTATCAGCCAACCAGTTGGGTGATGGCGATAAAAATGCTGTAGACTGCGATTTTTTGCAAATGGTAGAATGCTAGACACCTTAGTCACATCTCTAAGACGTGAAGGAACAGTATCATATTTTAAAAAACCCTACCTTTTGTTCAGGTAAAGGTAGATTCAATCATCAAGCAGATAATTAATAAAAGCTTAATGCTACGGTGCAATCCACGTTGAGAGGTCCTAAGTTAGAACGGACTGACTCAATATTAATTTATTACTATCGTAGAGTACAGAAAGATCTCGGAAAGTTAAATTAGATGAATGATAGATACTTCATGAAATATTATGACTGAAGGCAAGGCTTTAAAGGGGGCAGCCACGTGTGTGTGAATATGAATCATGCACGGCATGGGAAGAGCGAAGCTCTACTTGTTTTTTAGTTTATATTTCATGTAGCTAGAAGACATAATTTAGAAATTTACACGCATTTCTTATTTACATGTACTCAGTTCGCCGTCGTCAATACTTTATTTCAATCTAGCTTCAGATTCATTTTGAACCATTTTCTGATCATCTTTTTATTATTTACGTTTGTCTTGACATAATCTGAATCAACAAAAGGCCTTGTATGCTAATGATCAATTTACATTATTATGTTGGTGACATTTATTGAAAGTATAAAAATTCTATGAAGTTTTTATTGTGATTCTACAGAAACTACACATGGGTTCCTGCCGGTCCTGGAGGTTGACGGCAAGTCACTCTCGCAAAGTACTGCTATTCTTTGTTTCGTGGCCAGTGCAGTTGGTATGATGAAATTATATGTATTATTACATTCATGCAGAGTAACAAAATCAAATTTATAACCTCTTTCGTAATGGTACAAATGGTATTATATTATACAATGAAACAAATTTATTGGTAGTTTTGTACCCATGTACAATATTTTCCATTCGTCAAACACTTTTTAATAATTGTATCTCATTGCTTTCAGCTACATAATGTTTTATTTTGCAGACGTTGTGAACCAATGCTGGTTGCCTTATTTTGCGTACCCTCCATGTTTTCATTATTGTTATTACGTTTAATGTTTACTGTAGGTTTGAATGGAAAAGATAAATTCGAAAGTGGCAAGGTGCATGAGGTTATTTGTACTGTAAACGACTTTATTGAAAAATTGATCAAAGTGGTCTTCGAAAAAGATGAAACGAAGAAGGTAAACAAATCTTGTATTCTTAACATGCAACATAGATTGTATACGCTATTCATGTTCAAAATTTACCTTTACTAAAAGTATTTAAAATAAAAAAAGTAAAATATATTTCTACCACAATATGTGGTGATATTCAACTCTCAGGGTATCAAATAAACAAAGCGGCAGTTGATTAAAGCTCGTTTCTTTTATAACTTTTGAAAATTACTCACTCTTCGTGTGGAATAAATTCAATATTCAACAACCACTAATTGTGTAATCTCTATTTAATATCTTTCCACACACAATAAAGGATGATTATTATCTACATGATTATCAACCCGGCAATAATGTGATACTGTTTCTAGGCGGATGCTATGAAGGACCTTCTGGCCGAAGCTGTGCCAAAGACGTTAAATATCTTAAAAAATACCCTTGGAGGGAAACTATGGCTAGTCGGATCAGAGGTAAATGTAATACACATTATGTAGGAGCATTATAACTGACTTCCACTTATACAAATAGCATTTCCCATCGTCAACTAATAAGGCACTTAGCTTACGTCAAGTTTGTGTTAGTTCCCAACGTCAACCTTTGAGACACTTAGCTTATCTCAAACTTGCATTAGTTCCAATCGTCAACCAATAAGGCACTTAGCTTACCTCGAGCTTGTATGAGTTCCCATCGTCATCCAATGAAACACTTAGCTTACCTCGAGCTTGTTTGAGTTCCCATCGTCATCCAATGAAACACTTAGCTTACCTCGGGCTTGTATTAGTTTCCATCATAAAAATATAGATATCGTGCAACACGCTGTCATCCATTATTATAAGAATTTGGAAAAAATAACGCGAAGATCTTTCTTAAGCCGGTGTAACGTTGCAAATGGACCCCCGTTGAAAACTGACCTCGGGTCATTTTTCAACGTTGAAAAATCACCCCAAAAACCGTTGAAAACTGAACATTAAGCGACTTTTCACACCGACCCGTTGAAAATGGACCCCGTTGAAAGGTGACCCCATAAGAACTCGTTTTTTAATTACGTAACCCAACATTTCCGATGACTAGCCTCAGTCGACTATCTATCTATCTTGCTTTGGAAAAAATAAATGCCAAAATGCCAGGTCGTTATTTTTATCAAAAGCCAAGATTAATTTTTTGTACATTTTTATCGATCTTTGTACGATATAATGAAGAAAATAAGTGCAGAAATTAGCAAAATTTGCTTTTTGCAATCAGGGTCATTTAAGGACGTGCCAGGTTCAGGAGGTAGTGGAAAGCCAGATTATCTAGAGAAAAACCACACCACACAACACACCACACCACACAACATACCACACCACACCACAAAACACAACACACAAGAACAACACGACACACAACAACATCATACGACAACACAACACATCAACACACCACACAACAACACCATACGACAACACAACACCATACAACAACACAACACAACAACATAACACACAACAACATACAACATCACACACACAACAAAACATTATACAATAAAACAACAATATACAACATCACACAACAACACAGCACACAACAATACACAACAGCACACAACAACACCTCAACACACAACAACACAACAACAACACAATGACACAACAACACCATACGACAACACAACACATCAACACACAACACAACATCATACAACAAAACACAACAACATAACACACAACAACAACATTACACACACAACAAAACATTATACAACAACATACAACCACAAAGCACACTACAACACCACAACACACAACATCACAACACACAACACCACAACACACAACAACACAACAACACCACAACACACAACAACACAACACACAACAACAAACCAACAACACACAACAAAACAACACACCAAAACACACAACAACACACAACACAACAACACACAGCCACACAACACTACAACACCACACAGCCACACAACATCACACAACACCACAAACTCAACAACACACAACAACACATCACACAAAAACAACACACAACCCAACAACACACAACACTAACAATTAATTAAATGCGGTATTTGTTACGATGATAACAATACAAATTTTCAAGTCAAATCGAGGTGATTACGTAATTTAAATACTAGCACAGAAGGGGTTCACTTATATTAGGAATGGCGATAACAGAATTCGAGAATGTTTGTGCAACAGCTATATATGTGTATGTACTAAGGTCATTTTCTAACAGACGATCCGTTGAGAATTTGCCAAGGTCATATTCAACGGAGGTCCATTTTCAACGTTACACCGGCATGTAGGTTTCTACTTGAGGTCCAATGACACTTTGTATACTCTTTAATCGAACGCCATGCCCCCATAGGAACACAGAACATTCGGTTAAATGGAACGCGTCATTACATGGTTTGCATGTTATTTTCTTTCATATCTCGTATTAAAGAGAGGTCTGTGCAGCGTAATGAACCTATGCAAACTAATAGTCATTGGTAAGAAAGCCTATCCGTGTCGTCATAATGGTTTATGGACTTTTGATGCATTGTGACGTCATTAATTAAAATGGTATCCTCAAAAGTTGAATAGCAACGTCAATTATTTTATTTTTGTTTTCATGAATGTGATGTGAAAGGAAAAACTCTTTCATATGTTGGACATAATGGGAAGCATATATCCTACCTATGGAGTCACTAAATTTGGTGTAACACTGATGATATGACGGTTTTAAAATCGAAATGCAAAATGTCATAATTTTGGATGGCAACATGTTGCACAGTATTCTGAAATTTACTGAAACCATATTTTGGAATGGTACTACTTCTTCTGAACGATTTGTGACTGTACTTATCGTGTAATGCCAAGACAGCATAAGACACAAGCGTAATTAGAATGTGATTGGTTCGTAGTGTATCGTATAGAACCTTCCAAGTTTGCACAACCAAAAGGTTTTGCTAAATAAAATACCCTCTACATGTATATGTAAAGGTAGAACAAAGTATCGAAAACTCAAATGATCGGTTTATTTCCCATAGTGATTGTATCACAACACTTTCGGTATCAATATTACTTTTTTAATTCAATTCAACATTATTACTTTCTTGCATCCGTACAAAAGGATCGATGGCAAAACATACATAACACACATTATGTTAAAACAACAAATTTAACATTTATCACGCCAACTATCATCAGTTAAAAGTACAATCCTGTAGAAGTTGTAGATAATTAGAAGACAAGAGTCGTATCAAATTTTCAAAATCAGTTAGATGTATGGTTAGTTACACCTTTATGTCTATTAAAGAACATTGTTCACATTGTAGATTTAACGGAACACTTTAAAATGACGTGGGTTTCATCATCAATGTCATAACGGAATTTGCATAACCGCAGAGGACGGAGAATCTTTTTTTACCTTACTTGCCTGGATTTGCACACATAACTCCCCAGTCATAATGTTAACAGCTTAATCGTCATTGAATTTTACACATTGTTATTTACTTGTTGTACATATTTTTGTGTTGTAGATGACGGCGGCTGATTTGGTAGTGTATAACTCGTTTGAGGATGTAGTAACGATGGCTAAGGAACAAGGAATGGACATATTTGCTGAGTATCGGGCTTTGGAAGAGCATGCTAACAGAGTAAAAAACACCCCAAAAATTAAGAAATGGCTTGAAACTCGCCCTGTAACGAGCTTTTAGTTTTACATGTAATAGTAATATGACTTTTAGTGCATTATTATGACATGACAGATGGTTCATTATATTGCATTGGTAGAAAGCGCATGCATTATTTATATTGGAAATATATTGCAAAAGACCCACTGGGAACCTGGTGATTGGTTGGCTATAAAGAGCTGATTAAATAATACTTTTTTTCTGTAAGTACAAAGTGATTTCAGGATTCATTCTTACTTAGGCATTAATATATCAACAAACAGAAAACAAAATCGGCTTGGCCATAATGTTTTGATCCGTATGTGATCGAAAGAGTCGTGCATCCTTAATATTTCTTTATTTTGAATTTTTAGTAAAAAGTATAGATGTACTTGACCTTTTTATTTCCAGTAAAATGTATATTTGTACTTGACTTTTGTTTTATATTTACCCCAAGCACTATATCAATTACAGCCTATTTGTCAGATTCATCACGGATATTTTTAATATAAATTAATATATATTAATATATATAATTTCCATTAAAAATATTTCCGTTCAAAATGAAAATAGTTATTGAGCGTGAGTTCGTGACAGAACCCTAAAGCGAATCCCAAACTTTCGCGAATAATTGTATACACTCAAGTATTAGCTTCCCAAAAAGCTAAGAAGGCTACCATACAGCATTATTTATTTGGAAGCAACGACAGAAAATCTTTAGGGATTGTTTTGTTAACATTCAGTTTGCATAGTTCTTGTGACAATTAATTTTGATGATTAATAATTTAAATGCTTTCAAATTCAATGTAAAAGATACTCAACTTCATGATATTCATGAAAGGGCCATTGGGCTACCTTTCCTAAATAAAACAATTAAAACATAATAATTTAATTTTATATGTTAATTATAACATACTAATTTAATTTTATATGTTAATTATAACATAATAATTTAATTTTATATGTTAATTATAACATAATAATTTAATTTTATATGTTAATTATAACATAATGATTTAATTTTATATGTTAATTATAACATAATAATTTAATTTTATATGTTAATTATTACATAATAATTTAATTTTGTATTAATTATAACATGATAATTTAATTTTATATGTTAATTATAACATAATAATTTAATTTTATATGTTAATTATAACATAATAATTTAATTTTATATGTTAATTATAACATAATAATTTAATTTTATATGTTAATTATAACATGTAATTTAATTTTATATGTTAATTATAACATATAATTTAATTTTATATTTAATTATAAATAATAATTAATTTTTATTGTTAATTATAACATATAATTTAATTTTATATGTTAATTATAACATAATAATTTTTTATATGTTAATTATAACATATAATTTAATTTTATATGTTAATTATAACATAATAATTAATTTTATATGTTAATTATACTATATTTAATTTTATTGTAATTATAACATTAATAATTTAATTTTATATGTTAATTATAACATAATATTTAATTTTATATGTTATTATAAATGTATAATTTAATTTTATATGTTACACTCATTTGTATTGGCCAGATCTTTGAGGTTATTTTTCCATAGACCTAAAGAATCGTACGTCAAGTATTATGACGTCATACATAAAGAACGGTTTTGCGGGGAATTATAAAAGCGGCACAGTTATTGGCAAAACTGAATTATTGGATAAGATATCAATGCGCTTCAACTCCATTTTTTTATTGTAAAAGTAAGTAAAATCACAAAAACTTATGCCTAACTTGTACCTGATTGAGTTATCTGAATGAAATCATAAGCATTATTCTCAACATCTTTTGGAGCTATGAAGTCATAGACAAAAAAGGAAGGACTTTCTATTTCATAGACGCGAAGCGCCTATGAAGAATGTCCTTCCTTTTTTTGTCTATGACTTCATAAACCCAAAAGATATTGAGAATATTGCTTAAATAAAATTGATAACGATGGCCAAAGATGAGGTTACAACACCAAACAAGCTGACGTTTTGCCTTCTGGCGCAGTAATTGTCAACTAACGCGTTGTAATTATGACGACTTCGGGAAGCACAGAACTTTATTTAACGCATACAGTTCCGCAAATATCCCCAAAGTAAAGCCTGAAATTTTATTTCAGCATCTCCCATTTCCAGAAAGCTTTTACAAGTAGGTTATGATCATCTAGCTAACAGTGTAGTTAGGCTATATATAGATGCTTCACGAGCTCCCGATAATGTAAACAAAACTTGGCAAATCACCGAACATTTGAAACCGCTCTAGACTTATATTCTATTCAGTACATGTTGCACCGTCTTGTGTGATTTCTGAGCATAATGTCCGACAACCAGAACAAAACATTCGGACTTCTCTGGGTTTATCTAATGATAATTTGTTTGCAACAATTTCCCCACTGGTACCCCTTACACACATGAAAACTTCAATAACAAGTAACCAATCAACACACGTAAATCGTTTTGGCCAGCCAATCAAAGTGAACATGTTATTAATAACCATGTGAAATCCAAACAACATGGCAGGCAAAGCAACCGATTATAATAGCTACCATCCCAGCCATCCTAGGATGGTAGCAATGACATGTCCACAGAGATTTCATGTGAAGATTACAGAGAGCGCGTCTTCGATACTCCAGAGGTTCCGATCACTTTCGATCTCTACACCCCTGGATAACTTCATAGTAAAATCGGAGGCAGTTCAACCAAACAGCTGAACCAATCACAGTCCTGCAAAGATTTCCTTTGAAGACAGAGAGAGCGACACCCAATGTCGAAGTCACACAGCCAACCACAGTATACTGTTATACGGCTCTTTTGATGTACATCCGGGGGCTCTGTTACCTGTTCTGTTGACTCCAATTTAACTATGAGATAGTCCAGGGGTGTAGAGGTCGTAAGTGATCGGAACCCCTGTAGTATCAAGGATGCAGAGAGCGACGCCCAACTCCAAAGCCATAATATATACCGTTATTTGATTCTTTGAAACAAACTACCTGTTTCATATGTTGTCGCATACAGAGCCCCCGGATGTACATCAATTTAGCCCAGGGTGGATATATACCATCTGTAATAGTAACCCCTGGGATATCAAAGATGATCGCAGTTCTACCAAGCGATCGACATTGTATGTAATATATACTTAATTTTGAACTCTATGTCTAGCTCGTTGAATATTGTTCACGGTCACTTAGACATTCTTGTGTCAAACGTAGGACTGGAGGTAATATTATATAATTATGATTGAATAAATAACACTATATGGCATATATGTATGTTCCTGCTGACTGCCGACTTCACGGTCTATCTATTTACCCCTAGTTATTCATAGCATGTGGTTAAAAGCATACGCTACGTGTGTAGATTTCAATTTCCGCTGGAACATCGACATGCCATCATACAAACTCACCTACTTCGATGCCAGGGGAGGGGCAGAAGTGACCCGACTAGCGTTAGCAGCCGCGGGGGTAAACTATACAGACGTTCGATTTAAAAGAGAAGAATGGGGTCGAGTAAAATCAAGTAAGGACTAGCGGTGATGGAGCTCTAGCATGTATTTTAGACTATGTCTGTATTCCGTTTTAGACTATGTCTGTATTCCGTCTTTGCATATTACAGAGTTAGCTCCCTTGCGGGTAGGTATTAATTGTTACGTCATTATTTTGTGAGCGCAACCCACGTCGTTTTCTCCGAAATGTATGACGTTACGCTCTTAAACATATGACGTCACAATCAATACCTACCCGCAAGTTCAGATAACTCTGTAATATGCAAATTCGGAATAGATATATACACTGACGTTGTTCAGAGGTTTTGCATGAGAGCTTCCTAGAAAATGAAATTCGATTTGGTACAGCTTTGCAATGTTAGTATTTCGATAGTTTTGTGTTTAGCACAAGGTAGTTATTTGATAATTTAGAAACAATGCTTTATTTTTTCTGAAGTTTAGTAGATGCGGCATATATTTTTAAACACATAAGCAAACTTGTTTTTATATAAATATTCTGGATACGTTACCAGGGTCGGTGCCCGTATCCTCGTCGCAATAGTTTGTCATAACGTTAAATACTAAAACATCCTCTTCTAAAGGATTTACCAAAACGTAAAATATCAAAGCGTAAAAAAGATAAACACGAAAAATTCCAAAACATCTTTTTCGAAATAGTTTGCCATAATGTAAAATACCAAACATCTTCGTCGACAAAGCTAATCATAACGTAATATTTATAATAAAAATAGCATACATAGTTTCAGACTTTTAGTTATTATAAAAGTTACAATGTCTACTTTGATGTCATTTTCACAGCTACTCCTCAAGGCAAACTTCCGATTTTTGAGGTTAATGGCACTGTAATTCCACAAAGCCGTGCCATGCTACGCTTCATAGCCCGGGAACATGGTATGTATGTTGTTGAAATTTAAAAGAAATATTAACGTTATTATTATGACATGGGCAAGCATAATATGGCGGAGGACACGGTTTTGTAATAATGCAGAAGACTATAAGACTCTGTCATATGTTAAAATATTGGATATCTAAATTCTACCTGAGGACTTCTCTTTCATAACTCAACATTATAGTGTAATTTTACAATAAACATGTTCAGCCATTTTGAAAATCCTCCAGTTAAAAGATCTAAGAAAACCACGACTGAAAGTCAATATTCTATACATAAAAATGCGTTCTTTTTTTAACGCTGTTTGCTTTCGTTACAGAAGAAAAAAATCTAGCTGGTGTCAGAAAATAGCGTTCAAGTCTTACAAAGAAAACACTTATTTTGTTCAGGTCGTGGCGAAATGAGGTGTAAGAGAAATGTTGTAGCTACATGTATATGGGAAAAAACTTCATATTTACGTCACCTATATAAACGATAACGTCATCGGTATCCTAGACGTATTGCTATCTATGAACTCCCGTGGCTTATTACTTTAGATAGAGACACGGCTAACAGCATCCTTCCTTCAATACTTTCTTGAGTGATATTATTGACATATTTTGTTTTACTTTTAGATTTGTATGGTACTAACAACATGCAAAACACTTGGGTGGATGTAGTTATTGAAACTGTTCAAGATCTTAATGAACAAATGTTTAAATTTTTCTTTGAAAACGACGAAGCCGAACAGGTAATTGTTTAACTTTTATGACTAATAAATACAATCTAATTGACCCAATTCGATAATTAATAATTTTGTATAGTTCGACCTTTTAATTAATTTTCAGTAAGCTCTATTTTTGCTTATCTGAAAGCTTATCTAAACAGGAGTTGTGGGAATGAAGGTTAATGAATTAAGGGGTAAATTTTTACGCTCGATGAAATGATGATGTTGGAAAATAAAGTATTTTCAAGGTGAAAGTAGGTCAGCGTTGTTCATTGCATTTAAAGACGATTTTGGTGATCAGTATCCCATGCCATGGAAAGCTTATATTTTATCTTAGACAGGCGACTTTGGTAAATCAGGAACCTTAAACTCCTTCGAAACGTCTGGTTCTTCAAAGTTTTCAGGCGTCTATACGTGTTAGTGTTCATTGATATTGATTTTAGTTTAATTGTCTCAAAGCTTAATACTGTAGTCGTTTTTCAGTTGTTATTCCCTATTGCTATTTTCATTGTGGTGGTATTATTTTGTATATCTTTATCAAAATAAGAATAAGTACAAGCTTATACATTTAAAAATAAAAGCAATTAAAAATTTTGATGATTCATTTTAAGCACTTTTTTATTTCATTTCACAACGGTTACAAGCAACGCAACCTGCTTCGACGATATCTACATCACTTTAGCATGAATGTCAATATTAAATAATTTAATTTTTTCTTAAATAAACGTTATCCTAAAATCATATGTAATCATTTACCGTATCATGCATCCTCTTTTTAAGGCTAAGCTACACAATAAGCTATTGGACGCAACGGTGCCAGACTTCATGAAAGTCTGCACAGATATTCTGGGTAACAAGGAATGGATGGTTGGAGATAAGGTAAATTTCCTTCGATATATATCGTTCTTTTCAAACGAAATACAGGAAAAAAAACCATTTAATTATAACTTATTAATTCCAATTCGTTATACAAATAGTGCGTTGTATAGATAACATTCACCTAGCCGGCCGGGGTTCGATCCCCGGCACGGACGTGAAAAGGTTAGGGGACACCTGCACGATCACGTGGGTTTTCTCCGGGCACTACGGTTTCCTCACACACTAAGACCCCTCGCGCGCTTACACCCGGATCATCGAGATTGATTTGCATAAGTTGTATAACTTGTTTCGTAATTGATGTGAAAGAAATAAAGTTTATATTATATATATAGATAACAATGATTAAACATTTAGATTGAATTATACTTTATTTCGTTTTCGTAAATTACTTCGGAAAATCGATTATCAACTTGCTAGAAACTTTTTTTCTCAGATAATGTTGTGTTCACAAGCAAACAAGCTTTTCATTTTTTAGAAGAAAGAACTGGAGGTATTTTGTTCAAAATATCCATATGAATCTATCATATCTATCATTTGCTATTCGTTATTCCGTCTATGCATATTACAGAGTTAGCGGATAGGTATTGATTGTTACGTCATTATTTTGTGAGCGCAAATCACGTCGTTTTCTCCGAAAATTATGACGTTACGCTCGCAAACGCATGACGTCACAATCAATACCTACCCGCAAGGGCAGATAACTCTGTAATGTGCAAATACAGAATATAAATTTTGAATTAGTAAATGAGATGAACAAACGCCAGAACTAGTTTTTATATCCTAAAACTAAAATGCAATTTTAAAATCTCAACAATTACTTATGTTTTATACATGTAGTGCTGAAGTCAACAACCAATTTTTATTTCGTTATGCATAAAATCATTTTAACCGAGTTGGTTATATTTGCATTTTAATATATAGACACAATCAGTTATTAATCAATGAATATTAGGTGGATAATCATCTACAACGTCATTGACCCATTGAAGTTTTACGAAATACCTGTAATTCATATGTTGTAAAAGTCAGTATGAAATATCAAAGAAAATATTAAATTACTTTACATAAAGACAAAAACGTAAACATTAATCACAATACCTTTTTAGAATATGTAATAACAAGCAAGAAATCTAGAAAATAACAATTGAAATTTGTTAGAAAGTACAGGTCTTTTTCTATAAAAAGAAAATGTTGTTTATTCCAGTTGACGATTGCTGACCTGGCTGTGATTAATGCATTTGATTACATCATCCCAATGTTTACCAAAGCGAAAGGAAAGGATGTCTATAAAGGTTTTCCAGCGATGAAGACGCACGCTGATCGCGTGAAAAATGTTCCGCAGATAAAAGCTTGGTTGGAAAAACGCCCTGTAACCGAATTCTGAACTAATGTTTAAACATCATATGTGTATATTTAGACTTGCTAGGCTTGTTCACTATACGCAAGTACTAGCCGATTTTGTTTACCATAACTGCATGGTAACATTGAACTTTGAACTTGCGTATGAAAATGTTCTATGCAACTGAGCGGCCATGCAACTTTAAAAAAAAAAAAAAAAAAAAAAAAACACATGGCTTTGTTTAAGAGCGAAACATAATCCCTATTTAGGTGTCGTTTTCTACGTGAACATTTATTAAGGATGTAAACCTCTGAGTAGTCAAAATTTCCTTGTATTAATCTTTTTTCTTATATAGATTTTTGGAAATAGGAGTTCATACCATAAAAGAAAATGGAAGAAAAAATAAATGTCCGTGTGCTCGTTTTTGAGCTATTGTCACTCAAAGATGTCATATATACCAGAGATTAAAGCCACAATTTCTTAGTTAGATGTTTGATATGAGTGGATGTTTGTAGAACATATTTTCCAGTTGTCTTCCTTAAAAATATACCAGTTTTGATTAATAAGACCCATATTTTATCTCAGAATAACAACATATGCTACCCCTACCCCTTCATTTTGAGCTACAAAATGCGCCATTTTCAGCCATTTTTACCCGTTTTTGGATAAAGTTCTGGTATTAAACTTTTGTTAATATTATGCATATCAATAGGGAAATGGTTGTTCTTTCTAAATCAGGCAGACAAATGGTGGTCAATCTGCTTTCTTTTTTGCCCCATTTGAATATTTGTTATTTTTCAATATTTTAGAGTGAAAAATAAAAGTGCTCAAATTACCATTAAATGTAAAATTAAAGTGACAGAAGTTTATCATTTCACACATTAATGCTCAATATTTTAATTACCAAGAACCTAGTAAAGATTTACAGCAGAAACTAGCACGATACAGTTAAAAATGTTGGTCAATGGGGTGGTTTAAGTAAAAACAATTTCAGTTAAAAATGGTAAAACTGTGGCTCTGCTCAAAGCGAAAAAAGACACAATTTCAAATGGGTCATTTCTTAAAATCCCCGTATAAATAAATCTACTAAAAATATGAATGCAATTTTTTGACACAATTTGCAACTGACAACTTGCTACAGATATTGATAAATTGTATTTGAAAATTTCATAACTTCTTTGATCTTTGTTGAAACGAGACTTCAACAGGACTGAAACCTCAGAAGAATATATCCTTAAGTACATCACCATAAACTAGAAAATACTGACGGTGACTTTCTTATTTCATAAAATACTTTGTTTATTGGAATAAAGTTTTAGTTTTGGAAGGAGTTGTGTAATAGTATTGTATACTGTACTCCAATATTTTCTTCGAAATGGGTTGATAAGGCAGCACTGCAAAATATACAACTATTCTCACTCTCTTACAATAACCTTTGGAAAGCCCTATGGCGTCATGAGTTCATGACTTGTAACGGTGAGTGGAATATATTTAGCCCACCGTCATCTAAAGAGATCTGTCTCGAATCTTCCCTTGAACCTTAGATGTGTATGTGGCATTTTGGGACATATCAGTCAACAATATGGCCGACATTTAAAATCTCTATTTTTCACATTTCAGAAAAGTTTAAATATTACAGACATGTTTTGTGATGATAATCTCATTGCACGCCTAGAGTATTATGTACAGATTAATGAAAATAGATTTTTAAATCATTACTATCTTCTTATATGCATATTCGTAATATACCAAAAAAAGTAAAGAATACTCAAGACTTCTCTTATATAAAAAAAACTTCAGGACTTCATTACCTACAATGTACATGTAACAAGCTGTACAAGAAGCGAATAGGACGATACAACACAACAATGCCTCTTTTTGTGTGATATCACTTTACATTTTTGTAGTGAGGAAAACGTAATTTAAGATATACTATAGGACTCCGAAATGCAAAAACTTTAAATCTGAAGGCACACAAGGTATTCAGATCAACGTTACTCTATTCACCAGCCAGACCGATTACCCTAGCATGACTATGCAGATACGCTTGTTTCAGTCACCATGAAAAACAGGTTTACAAGACTGCCATATACATTTTAAAACAAATTGTATGAGACGACGCAGAAACATTAGAAATAAAAATACAAGATACATATCTATTTATGTAGTTATTTAGGTATATATGGGAGTTCAAGATGCATACATCAATACAACATACTTACACTATATCAACAAAACATAAACTGTTTGATCTACCATCAAATAATTACAACACAGAAAGCAATTACATAAAGTATTGTCATATGCTGCAATCCTTTATACACAGATAGAAATAGTAAGGCATAGCTTAATTCAATTAAATCTTTAGTAGAAAGTTCAGTTTCAGGGGAATTATATTTTAAGAGCAATCGTAATTACATATCGCATTATCGTTAGCTGCAATATCTTGTACACAGTCTGACATGGTTGGCATTTGTTAGTTTATTGAAATCTTTAAGAAGATCAGTGTCATGGAAAAGCAATCGTTCTTTCGGTAGTTGTACATCTCTTCCAATGATAACACGTTAGGTTTTCTAAATAACAATAGACATTTACGGTAAAAATGGTATATACCTAAGATACCGTAAGTATCGTATCCCTCGGGTATGTAACTCGAATGTTCATATAAACACAACGCAAACTCATTTGTGTTAGCCTAATCCTGATCAGATCCTGAAGGTCGTTTGCTGCTTTTAACTAACTGCAATCAAAGACAGCTTGATCAAATTGGTGTTGTTGAAATGGTCATTTATTGGTCATTTATTAATGACGTAATGTTCATTTCAAAATATTGGTTGTCATACAAGTATTGTAATTACAATACATTTTCATTCAGCATTATAAATGAGAAACAGCAAAGATGGAGTAAAAATCTTGCCACAGATGGCATGAACCTACTAACGTTAGCTACATGTAATAATCATTGCCTCTATGTCGCATTTTCTAAGGTAAAATTAATTTAATCCTACAAATTACAATACATATTGTCCATATACTATGTCAGGTACAACTTACATGCATACTGAAACAGGTATATACCTATATTGTCCTAAGTATCATATCCCTCGAGTATGTAACTGGAATGTACTGCTCAGTGGAAGTAGACTTTGGTGATATATGTAGGAGTCATGAAGACTAGGTCAAACTGAAACCAAATAAGAAAATGCTTTATACATGTACTGTAAATCAGATTATTTTTGCGTGCGATTGATTTTCGTATATTTGATTTGAAATCGTGAAACTGTATCGCCTCGAAAACTCTATATAATATCCTTTAGGGACTCTTAACTGATGAAAGAGAGGAAAATATCACGCTTTAAAAAATGTTGAATGTTTTCATATTAAAACCCCTATTTTAGAAGTTTATTTTTCATATCGCAGAACAATGCGAGCCAAAAGATAAGATAAATTATGATGGGTAATACAATCCAATAAACTGTCTACTGCATCATTGTATACAAAGTATAAAGCTGATTTCTCGGGTTATCAGATAATGAACATTATATATCTAGTCACTAGGGATTCACACGACCACAAAAGTGAGTTTTCTATGAGCAAAATATGTCGAAATCAACTACACAATATGAAGCATTTATATATGTTTGCATGCTAATTCATACAAGACTGAAACATACCTAGTAGGAATTACTAGTAATAATTTAGACATTTAAACGCTCAACTCAAATCGTGTGGCATAATGTTCTCTAATTATACGGCGAATTAAGACAAAAGGAAGCTGCATATAATATATTTATTAAGCAATTTAAAAAATAAAGATTGGACAAAGGGTGAAAATGCATAAACAAAAAAACGGAAAGTGATGTAAATCTTCGTATTTGATTCAAGGAAAGCTCATTTTTCTGGTTGTTCCCGACAGCGCTAGTTGTCAGTGCTGACTGTTGTGTTATGAGCTTTGATGTATTTATGTCGCGGAACAGGCGATGCTGTTCAGAACTTCCTGGACCGTTCAGAACGTCTGTGACTGTTCAGAACTTCTGTGGCCGATCAGATCTTTAAGTGACCGTACATAACTACTGTGACCGTTCAGATCTATAAGTGACCGTATATAACTTCTGTGACCGTTCAGATTTTTAAATGACCGTACATAACTACTGTGACCGTTCAGATCTTTAAGTGACCGTACATAACTTCTGTGACCGTTCAGATCTTAAATGACCGTACATAACTACTGTTCAGATCTTTAAGTGACCGTACATAACTTCTGTGACCGTTCAGATCTTTAAGTGACCGTACATAACTTCTGTGACCGTTCAGATCTTTAAGTGACCGTACATAACTTCTGTGACCGTTCAGATCTTTAAGTGACCGTACATAACTTCTGTGACCGTTCAGGTCTTTAAGCGACCGTACATAACTTCTGGGACCGTTCAGATCTTTAAGCGACCGTACATAACTTCTGTGACCGTTCAGATCTTACGTGACTGTACATAACTTCTGTGATCGTACAGAACTTAGGTGATTTTGTGATTGTTCCTATCTTCTTTAGTTACGGCCAAAAGGGACACCATTGATAATCTTAACCATTTATAGCTTTTTACAGATTGACGCAATCGAGCGTACAATGTCATCAACTAAGTACCGCCTAGATCATATTAACAATTGTACAAATGCACGATGTAGGAGATTTGATATGACTATCACGTGCTTCTCCTATGGCATGAAATCACAAAGGAAATATCTTTACTTTGTTATTTTGTTATATAATAGTAACAATTGAGCAAAAAGAAGTAAAAATAAATCAGGCTGCATACAACACATTCAGAGTTAACATGTCGATGAACCTTCAACTGGTTTATTCCACAATTTAAATGCCAGTCACGTAAAAACAACGCATGAGTAAGTTGCATAACACATATACCATATCTCTTAACAAACATCTAGTCATAAATAGACTGCCATAGTGTATATGCTACATTGCGTGAATGATGCGCAATAGTCGTGTTCAATCAACATGATGTCGACCAAAATTCACTATAAAAACTCTAACTGGCTAGCATTTGTTTATCTTTCAACTACACGTGGTTTTTTAAAAATAAAACCGGAAGCGAAGTGATTGGCTGCTCTACTAAATGTGTATACGAAGTTTTTCATTGTGCAAAGTAATTTCTTGCAAAATATAAGTATGTGTATGTTTTCCCGGCATTGCATGGACTTTGTTGGCACGATTTCACATTTTTAAGAGGTCCGCGAGCTGACTATATTTAGCAAAAAAAATTAAAAAGCCTAATAAATAAGGTTTAGCGCTTTAACAAACATCTTCATAAATAGACTGCATAGTTTGCTTGCATGACAACTCAATGAGTACACTGTTGCAAAAAAGTAATTCTTTGTTTCACTATTTGATTAAGGAAGCGCTTATTTCTGACAATTTAACGTTACAGGTTTTATTTTAGTTACAAAGAATATAAAAATTATCGGGTAGTCTAGCCTGGATATACCGGTATACCTCGTCAGTCACCATCATCTAGACCTGTCCGACGCTCAGGAACCATGTCTGCCTATAAACTGACCTATTTTGAAGCCAAGGGAGTGGCCGAAGTATCCAGGCTAGCTTTAGCTGTTGCAGGAGTGAACTATGAGGATATAAGAGTGAGTCAAGAAGACTGGCCGACACAAAAACCAAGTAAGAAAGTTATTTGGATAACTTTGAAAAGCAAAGTTATCTAGAGCATCGGCATAAATGCTTGTCAATAAAGGCATGTCAATGTAGTGTGAAAGTATATTTTGGACATGTATAAAACCAAATCAGATATATTCGACCTTGGATGATTTGTGTAGGTCAATTGTTTACCACACAGTTGATCATTTTTCTTTCACAGAATTCCCACAGGGCAAACTCCCTGTTTTAGAGGCTGGTAGCAACATATTTCCTCAAAGTCGTGCAATTCTACGCTTCATCGCTCGAGAACATGGTATGTACCTAATTAATTACATGCCATTTTCAGATAATCACCGTGTACTCTTATCTTCATAAATAAAATAACCAATAAATCAATGAGATTTTATACAAACATCTTAGTATGTCATGGTAATCGATGAGTGTCAAGGTATCATATCTGATCAGTCAATACTCGGTCTTTGTGTCCACTGCGAGATGGTATTCATAACATCATGAATGATTCATGAACTTTCAAGAATATTAACAGATTGTGGTTCATGAAAATGTTCATGAATATTGACTTTCACGAACTCTTCATGAAATTTTATGAATCCATGAAACATTTATAATTGTTCATGATCAATGTGTCAAGAATTAAATCCATGAAGATTTATACATGACTGATATTCATTAAAATTCTTCAAAATAAATGAAAATGTTTCATTCATTTTTAAGAATTTAAATGAATATCAGTTATGTATAAATCTTCATGAATGATTCTTCACATGCTATTCATTCACTTTGATGAATTTTCATGAATATTCACTGAAGTCACATGACTTGTCACATGACCACATGAGTCACATGACTTTTATATATATTTCCTGTCAATGTAGTTCCAATCCAAAATGGCTGCTGTATCTGCTGGCATGTGGAAGAGGAAACATTATTCAGCTTAAAATTGAAGTTTTTGCACAAAAGTGAACGGATTTTTCCATTCATGGATTTCTTTAAGCTCAGATGAACACTTTCAGTAAGTTTTGATTTATCTGCAGTTCTTTTTCAACATTCTTTACAACAATAGGTTTATTTTGGACAGATACTAATTTACATGGAATGTATTATGAAATTGATTGCTGCGTATCAATGAAAACAGATTTTGTTAGCACTTATCTGTGGCAGTATGAAAATATAATGAACACAGTAAACTGTTGGTGATTTCATGTTAAACTCTTCTGATGTTCTATATTTATATATGGATTATACCTATTGTCATAAGAAGTTGTTTATCATATGTTGAATTGATTCCAATAGAATAGTCAGTGGTTTGATAGAAATTTCTTAGTAGAGTTCACGAAATTCAGATGCCGCTGATTCCAATTTGCATTCATTAAAGTTCATGAAAACAACTCAAGTTCATGAATATTCATGAATCGTTCCAGTTCATGAAGTTTCATGAACTGTTTGTGATTACTGCTGCAAGTAATAGTTCATGAATACCTCATACATTATCACGAATAAACAATCATATCTTTCATGATGGTTTAAGTTAATAAATATTCTTTAAATATTCGTGAACCTTTTATAATTTTTCATGAATGGATTGTTCATGAATTTTCATTATTTCATGAATAAAAAAGATTAATGAGCGTTCATGAATTCATGCATGAAATATTGTTCTGAATTATTCATGAAGTTTTAAATTCATGAATTGCATGAAAATTTTCATGAATAATTGAAGAATATTCATGAATTTTATTCATGAATGTTCATGAATTATTCATCAATGTTTCGCAGGGGATATTACAGAGTTAATTCCCTTGCGGGTAGGTGTCTATTGTGACATTATTATATTGTGGACACAATTCATACCGTTTTGTCCGAAAGATATGACGTTCCACCACCAAACATATGGCGTTACAATAAATTCCTCCCCACAAGGGCAGATAACTTTGAATTACTAAGAATAACTATCAATGAACTCCCGTGACTTATTATTTTAGATAGTCCGTCTATCTGTAACACTTCGTTTCCTTATTTAGACCCTATTTAGCGTAGTTATGGCCCTTTGAATTACTAAAAACGTCATTTTCTGTCATTTCCGTGCAATAAGTGTAACAAATGTGAACCGATTTTCTTCAAACTTAGTAACAAGGTTAAATGCCTTAAGGACTCTGCCAAGTTCGATAGCGACTTTCAATGGACCTTATTTAGCGGAGTTATGGCCCTTTGCTTAAATAAAAAAAGTCAGTTTCTGCCACTTCCGTACAAGAACTGTAATAAATATTAACCGATTTTCTTCAAACTTGGTAACAAGGTTGAATGCCTTAATTGCCTGGCCAGGTTCGATCAACTCTTTCAGTGGATGTTATTTAACAGAGTTATGGCCCTTTAATTTACTACAAATGTCATTTTTCTGCGGTTTCTGTGTAATAACTAACAAATGTTAAAACAAATATTTTTAAAACTTGTTAACAAAGTTAAATGCCTTAAGGGCTTAGCCAAGTTCGATCGCCACTTTTGACAGATCTTAATTAGCAGAGTTATGGCCCTTTGATTTAATAATTAAAAAAGTCATTTTCCGCCACTTCCGTACAATAACTGTAATAAATATTAACCGATTTCCGTCAAACTTGGTAACGAAGTTAAATGTCTTGATTCCGAATAAGACTTCAGTTTATTTTTTATGTTTCAACAAAGGTTAAACCTAACCTCAATAATGTTTAATCTATAATATGTCATGAAAGCGGGGGATAGAAATTCCACGAATTGGCTTGTTTGTGTGATATCATTGACATTTTTTTTATTTTGACACATGACGGTACAATCAATATCTATCCACAAGAACAGATAACTCTGTAATATGCAAAAACAGAATATTTCTTCTAAATGTACAGATACTGTCACTATAGAGTAATGATCCTTTATCTCCATTGCAGGCTTGTATGGTATCGACAACATACAGAATACCGAGGTCGATGTAATAATTGAAACTGTCCAAGACCTTAGTGAACTAATGTTTAGATCCGTGTTTGATCCCAACGAACAGAAAAAGGTAGCAAACAGTATTTTTCGAAGCCTTTTCAATTCATATTTGTGAGCTAAATGAAAGAAAATTAACTGAAAGCTTAATTTGAACTTTTATATTGGATGCAAACCTTTTTTGAATCCATAACTCGATAAAATATAAACTAATGATACTTTTTTTATTGTATTGCTATAAGAATATGGTATATTTAATCCAAAAGCATACTTGTTGATCGCCTTATTAAAAATATTTCCATGTCTGAATACCCTTAGGCCGAACTGTACAAGGAGTTGATGGAACAAGCGGTGCCAAAATTTGCTGGAATTTTCGAGAGAATTCTGGAGAACAAAGCCTGGCTTGTAGGAGAACAGGTAAATACAAGTTATCTCAACAGCATACCATATAGCCGGCTATTTAAGTAGGTTATAATCAATTCAATTTTTGCAGTTTTGAATTTTCGCGATCTGGTTTTCAGGGTATTTATGACTTTACCATTTCAAAATACTACACTTATCAAATTTTTGTGTTCACAGCAATGTCCCTCGAAACCGAGAAAAAATCATCTCCACGAAAGTAAATGTATATACGGTACCTGTTACCTCAATCAGCGATTCGATTCGACATAGTTTATTTTCCATATTTAGGTCATCTGACCCGAAGGGTCAGGATGAACTCTAGTCGTCATGTTTCGTCTGTTGTCGTCTATCGCCCGCCGTCGGTCGTGCACCGTGCGCCGTCCGCCGTGCGCCGTGCGTTAATTTTTCACATTTTGAACTTCATCTCAAGTTCTATCAGAGCGATTTAGCTGAAACTTACATGAAATGATTCTGATATGGTCACGACAAAGTGTTTTGTTATTTTTCGGGTTGATCCGAAATTCAAGATGGCCGCCACAGCTGCCATCTTGAAAACATGTTTTGAACTTCTTCTCCAGTTCCACCAGTGCGATTTGGCTGAAACTTGCATGAAATGATCCTGACATGGTCCCTACAAAGTGTTTTTATTTTTCGGGTGATCCGAATTCCAAAATGGCCGCCACAGCCGCCATCTTGACAACACATTTTGAACTTCTTCTCAAGTTCTACCGGTGCGATTTGGCTGAAACTTGCATGAAATGATCCTGACATGGTCCCGACAAAGTGTTGTTATTTTTCGGGTCGATCCGAAATCCAAGATAATTTCCACAGCCGCCATCTTGAAAACACATTTTGAACTTCTTCTCAAGTTCTACTGGTGCAATTTGGCTGAAACTTGCATGAAATGATCCTGATATGGTCCCGGCAAAGTGTTGTTATTTTTCGGGTCGATCCGAAATCAAAGATAGCCACCACAGCCGCCATTTCGAAAACATATTTTGATCTGATCTGGTTTCGACAAAGTGTTGTTATATCTCTGGTTAATCCCAAAACGAAGATGGCTACAATGACACTATATCTAATTATTTTTTTCCTATATGATTATTGCCAAGGTAGTCAGATGACCGTTAAGGCCCTTGGGCCTCTTGTTTATATTCGATATATTATCGAACAATCGTTTGTCTGCTTGTATTGTTAATGAAGCTTGATGACTAAATCAACAATATAAAAATATTGTGACGTTTTAATCTTCTTATCGTGTACTCCGCCTCCTATATTCTAGGCTACCCTATTTGTTTAAGTAGAACACTTATGTAAGCACTATTGATTACCCGTTATAAGCATGACACAGCGTATTTTGATCAATTAGACTGTTTTGAGCGTTGTAAACGTTGCAGAGAAAAGCAGCCTTACTTAAAATCAATTAAGCGTAGCATACATATGTTACCTTGTCATGAAACATCGACCTTGCTCGTTGTACTGATCAATACATTTTCGTGAGTGAATAGAATGTATATTTTTTATTTTTATAAACATTTTGAGGCGAATGCGCCATTGAAGAAACTACAATATATACGTTGTTTAGCCATTAACAGCCGCCAACTACACCGATCGGGAACTGTCGGTAATTTCCGTAAACGTGGATATATATTTATTTATGGGTTATCTTATAGGGTAACATTTGTTAATTTATTGTAATTACTTATAATAAATACTTGGTAAATCTTTATCAATACCAAATTGATAACTTTATTCATGGGGGGGGGGGGGGGGGATTTCGGTGGGGTGTCAATTTCGAGAAGAGATTGTGAGTGTAAAATATACGAGAACCTATCTTTTATAATACAGCTATTCCACGTAAAAAAATTTTTCAGAACCTTGTAATGCTTAGCTTCATTTGTCCTGTGCATTAAACCTATAGATATGTCCGTTAATGGAATCCTTTTCTGGGTGAATTTTAATGACTGTCTTTTCTTTTATTTCCTAGCTCACCATTGCTGATCTAGCAGTCTTCAATGTGTTTGACTACATCAATCACATGTCAATCCGGAAACAGGAACCAAGTGTTTATACAAAGTACCCCGTTTTGAAGAGTCATACTGAACGAGTGAAATCCAATGAGAAGGTCAAAGCCTGGCTAGACATGCGTCCAGATACTGTTTATTAAAAAATAGTTGTTTTTTTTTTCTTCTTTTTATATGAAGGTATTTAGCTGTCAAGTTTGCCATATTGCGCTTTTTGTATCAATTAAATATTATACAAAAACTTGATATTGTTTTTGTTGTTGTGTTGCTTTTGAAATGGTTAACGATAAACAAACAAACACGACCATCAGATGGAAAATGGTACATTACATTATGACAAAATATTTTTTTCAAATACCAACTACTAAGTAAGTCGACAGTGTATGTCTTACGTGGTACCTTATATTGGAAGCAAAGTTATGTGTTTCACAACTTGGCATCGTATATGGGTAGCAAGGTTATATTTTTCACTTAAATATTAACGATTGATCGTAGATCGATAAGTGTCAAGGTATCATATTATCTGATCGGTCACTATTCTGTTGCACATTACAAAGTTAGCTCCCTTGCGGGTAGGTATCTATTGTGGCGTCATTAATTTTGTGGGCACAATTCACGCCGTTTTGTCCGAACAATATGACGTTCAGCTCGCAAACGTATGGCGTCACAATAATTACCTAACCACAAGGGCAGATAACTCTGCAATATAAAATTACAGAGTATTTCTTCTTAATATTGTCACTATAGCGTAATGAGCCTTTATCTCCATTGCAGGCTTGCATGGTATCAACAACTTAGAGAATACCGAGGTCGATGTTATTACTGATCAAAACTGTACAAGATCTCGTATGATAAGCATTGTTAAGCAACGAAATGCCGATGCCATTCATATAATACATGTAATTATAATATATGAGTCATTAATACATAAGAAATAATATTTAAAAGCTGACAAAATGGGGGGTAATTCTAATTCGGGATGTGAAACACGTTCGCTCAAACACTCCTTACAATTCTATCAATAATGTATCAAAAGCAACTTTGTTTATAGCAGTGATTAAGCTTTCCTACCTGAAAGTATCGCCCTATGGTGAACATCATCAATTTCATTACAGATATGTATTTAATATTTATTTCATTTTATATAGGTGTTCAATATTGATTTCATTTTATATCGGTGTTCAATATTGATTTCATTCTATATGGTTGTTCAATATTGATTTCATTTTATATCGGTGTTCAATATTGATTTCATTCTATATGGGTGTTCAATATTGATTTAATTTTATATACATGTAGGTTTCTATTATCGATTTCATTTTATATATGTGGCCATTATCGATGTCATTATATTTAGGCATATATTGTTGATTTCATTTGATGTAATGCCCATTTTGGATTTCATTTAATAAATAGATAGTTGTCCATTTTCGATGTCATTATATATATAGATGTCAATTATCGATTTAATTTTATGTAGGCGTCAACTATCGATTTAATTTTATATATGTGTTCATTATCGATTTCACTTCATATACAGGTGACCATTGTCGGTGTCATTTTATACAGATGTTCATTATCAATGTGTTTTATATGTATGTGTATTATCAATTTCATTATATATAGGTATACAAATGTCTATTGTTCATTTCATTGGATAAAGTTGTCTATAATCGATTCCTTTTATATTTGTGTCCATTATCGCCAACATTTAATGTAGGTGTGCAATATCGATTTCAGCTGTGTCTATTGTCAATGAAATTGGTTATATACATTTGTATATAGAAAACCTATATTTTATTCATTAGAAATCACATGAATCAATTCGCTTTGTGCCATGTCCAACACAAATGTAAGAACAAACTCTTGTTTCTTCCCACACTAAGACCCCTCGCGCGCTTACATCCGGGCCATCGAGAGTGATTTGCATAAGTTGTATAACTTGTTTCGTAATCGATGTAAAAGAAATAAAGTTTATAAAAAACAAACTCTGGTCCTTACTCGTCAGGGTGTTTTAAATTGTCTGTCTCAATATGTATACTGAACGGGGAGATCAGACATTTAATTGACCTTAACAGCCCGAAACCTTGTAATGCTTCAAGCACCTAAAATATATTGTCTAAAATAAATAGTCTACTGCAAAAAGGCGCATATCCCAGTTGTGTACTAGTCAGGTGACTTACTAGATTGTTTAGTGAACATTTCTATATGCATTACATGTGAGATAATTGCACTTAGAAGTATTGTTCTCAATGAAATACACATAGTTTGACCAACATCATTATCACAATTATCTAAATCATGACCGTCTATACCGATTCGTTTTTATATTTGACAGTGTAATACAAAAAATTAATATGTATAATGTACTCGTGTGCCTCCATTTAAAAACCGCACATATAAGAATTCCACCGTTTTTATGGCTGTTGTAACCATTGGAATTGTAAACTGAAGGTCCCATCGACCAACAATAAATAGCCCTGTCTGAACAAAGGAGAACGTCAACACTCTACTTCTAGTCTACAACTTTTGATCTTGAGTTCGAAACCCAGCTGAGAAATATACAGTAACATTTGTCATTTGTACACCACCCATCCTCTCACCTCACCCGTTACGTAAACACCCATTTCTCGAACCTCATGTGACATTTCATACTACTTCTAGAATCTTCATATCAACACAATGCGTCGGAATGGTGAATGGATTTTATATTTACATTATAATGTAGCCCTGTGTATTACAAAATGTTCCAACAAGAAAAACACAGCTTTACCTTATTTCTGAAACAAAATATGAATGTGTTCCTACATTGCATCTTCTGATTAAGTGTTATTTACTTGCACAGATTAACTTCAATTATTCACATACACCGTAGAAATACAAATTGTGTGTTGATCAGATAATATTATCCAGCACTAAGTTATCTTTACCCGAACGTTTGATCAATTTATACTACAATATAAATAATTGAGATATTCTGTGTAAGTCGACAACGTACTTCGTAATTTTGAGATCAAAAACATTTGTCTTCGGGAGATAACTTATTACCCCCCCCCCCCCCCCCCTTCCTCTCCACCCCAAATAAAAACACGTACCAATGCAATATACCCATACCGCAGGATCCCCAAGGAATGAAGCGGATACTTGTTTGAACACATAAAATGATTATTGTCTCCAATATAAAACGTTTGTACTGAGAGTATTGAGTAATTTGCTTGGCGCATCATGTCAAATCATTATATCCCATAATACCACCTACACCTCTTTAACACAACGTATTACTATGGAACGCCATACAATATATGCTGTCTCGTATGGTTCAAAATATACTTATATGAATTGGTATTAATTATGTTTTATTTCATTATATGATATGGTTGTATCATTTATATGATTTTGAGGTTGTGTTATCATTATCATTGATTTGATCATTATCAATAATTTGGTATCATTTTATCTATATTGATTTGATTTGACCAAGATGTATCATTTACTTCAACCATTGTTTCATTTTTCATTTGTCATGGTATTATTTTCTGTTACCATTATATTCAATCGATTTCACCATTATTGATTTGGTGACATGTATATTTGATTTGCATCTATCATTGTTTTATTTGGTGTTATCATTGTATTATTTTCATTTTATCGTTATATTATTTGATTTCATCTTTATTTTATTTGGTTTTACCATTGTATGATTCTACTTTACATTATTTACAAACATCATTATTTTATTGCATATATACTTTATATGATAATACTTTTCCATTGTATGGTTATACTTTTCTCATTGGTAATGTTTTGTACATGGTTTCAGTGTATTGTATGAAGCTGATTGTAAAGCGGTCTTCTCTTGCGACATAGCATCCGATTCGGAACTTGTTTTACCGGGTACGTCTTGGTTATATTTTCTAGTCATCGTGCTGTCTGCCGGCCCGCCAAATGACAACGGACGGCGTTAGGAGAGCATTTTGTATCTCTTCTTGTTGCAGTAAGATGCCTGCAGTGGTTTGTAAAATTTCTTTATATATGGCGGGTCTCCCTACATTCTGTGTCAATCATTTATAAGAGACTAGTTGTCAGGATGTTCAATGGTCGATCCTAACTGAACCTTTAATTTATACCACTTGTCGTTCATTCATGTCGAGTCACGCAAAGACAGGATGCGTATATAACTTTTTTGGAATTCAAATTTATGCTATTTTATTATGAATATAGGTTGACGTGTTGTGGTTTATTCTAACTTTAGGACAGACTTAGGTTGTGATGCGAATATTATTCCAGATCCCAAAAATTAAAATTGAAGTTTCACGGAGTTGGTTTGTTGTACGTTGCACAATCCAATAGTATAGACCTTTCGCGTTATTTATGACGTCCAAAGACCATTTGGATGCACTGGGTTCTAATCAATTGGCCCTGGTAATATTGCGGTACTAGAAGGAGGGACCAGTCCCCCTGTAACACCCCTGGCTGATATTATTATTAAAAAATTAATCCTTTGTATTTTAATGAAACATTTTTGTCTACCTATATTATGATTTATTTTATACAAGGGGAATGATTTCTCATACATCCGTCCTTGATTTTATACCTATATTTTTTCCCACAAACCATGAGAACTTTTTTTAATAAAATCCAATAACCTGTCTATAATTCGACAAAAAACAAAGCCCCAACTAGATCTATAGACTATTTTGTCAGGGTTAATACATCGGAAATCATGGATTAACACTTATCGTGTTTTTTAACATTTTTTCGTTTAATCATTGCCTAAGAACATGTTGCACATATAAGAGCTATTTTTCTTGAAGAAGAAGTAGTTTTGCGTAGCATTTTAACACTATATTAAAGGCCCACTACCTTTTGCGAAAACAAAAATTAAATATCATTGTTTCTTAAAACAATTTTTATTTATAAAATATACAAACCTAAAAATTGGTCACCAGGACAATTTTCACGTAGGCCATCCCTACTCTTTTCACCCCCTAAGAAGGTGTGTAAATTTATATACATCTCGACGTTGGTCAAGGGTCATCATTTACTATTTAACAATCTTTGATGGATAAGCGGCTTCATCTCAACGACCTACCTTACTCTGTTCACTTCCAGTCCTTTTTGCCATTCATTTTTCAGAACTCACGGAAACAATAAGTAATTTGGAAGCATTTTCAGATAAGTTTTAGCCCGCCTGTGACCTTGAAAATGAAGGTCTAAGTGTGCTAGTTCCACTATTTACTACATTTGGCGTAGCCCATTCATTTCATGTATATATTATGTTAATTTCTAGGCCTTGCAGGAACAGCGATTGATCGTAGGCCGCTCGCGAGTCATTGTTGAAGGATTTTAGGTTTTTTTGGCTTTTTTCGGCCTTTGTCCTTAGCTTTCCGCTGTCTGTATTATTGTGTAAACCCTTTGAATATCGCTGATTTATATTCCATTATTGGAAGATTTGAAGGTACTAATTCATTATTAACCAAAGCTTGGATGAGGGCATTTTTATTAGTCGTCAGCAAGCTACATGCCTAAATATTAGGTCTGTTAAGGGCCTTCTAGAATTTGAGAAAGATTTATTAATGTTTTTGCTTTTTATATTTAAAAAAATGTGGCACTTATGAACCTTCGAACCTTATGTTGACAAAGCCGAAAAAGAATTCAAGGGGTTTTTACAGAATAAGTGGTCAGGTGGCATATTCTATGGCTTAATACTAGGCGTGATTAACGCGATATAGGAGTGACCTTGTTAATTGTTTTCAACTTTTTTGATTCTACATAACATAACCAAAAATCAAAGTGAATGTTTTGGCTATTATGCCGTGGTTGACTACTACAGCGCGTCTGCTCAATTAGCTTGAGCATAAAGATATAATTTTTTTCCAATTTTAAACCTTTCATAGTCTCTCTAACAATTACAAGTTTATACTCTCTTGTCCTAGTGGATGACAGGTCAATTGGACCGGTACTTGTTTTTTCTTTCGTTTTATTTTTATTTTTTCAAAATTGATAATCAAACTACCCAATAGGCATTACTTCATGGACAATATCATAAGGCCTCTATGCCCATGAAAGAACTTGACAAGGTGGAAGATGTTGCCTATCTTCGTGATTTTTTCACACAGGAGGAAAGAAAAGCATGCCGAGATTTGCCATCATTATGAGTCGGTAATCTGGAAAGACAGGATACTTTGAAGAGGTTGAAAACATTTTTGTACGAAGAAGAGTTACAATTACCAAAGCGTATCTTCATATACCCTCTTCTACATAACATAATAACAAAATGAAGGGTTTATGGCTGGAGTCTGATGTCGAATGTTTTTTTAAGCACTGGAACCACGGAGTGTACGGATACATGTGCAGCCTATAATATGAAATTTGATAATACATCACCATAATTAACAATTCGAATTTGGTCACATTGAATAATCTAGTAATCGTGAAAGATCTTTGATCGGGTCGTGGGGTGATATGAGGTATCGGGATGTGTTGAGTTTGGGACTTGATCTTGAGAGGTGGATTCTATAGGAAAAGGTAGATTTAGTTTTTTTAATAATTTAATTGGTTCTATAAAAAAAAAGATGTTATTTCATTGCTCAAAATGGATTTCATTGGTGTATAACTATTCGTGGTTAAGGATGGATGTTACAGTTGTCATGAAGATTATGTTCAAATTTGTTTATCGCGCATCTGGCACTGGCATGTGGATAAGGGCATATACAAGATATAAATGATTTTTGTTTTGTTTTCCTGCGTTTTTTTTGTTGTTTAAACCTGACCGCCAATTCCCTATATAAATTGGATGCTTGACTCAAAACCCCTTTGTTCTTGTCGGTTTTGTCATCAAGGCATAACAAAATAAACACCCTAAAGTGTTGTGTTAGTTTTTTCACAAAATCAGGAATTGAGAAATTTTGGTTTACAAATTACTTGTAAATATTAAGACAACAATTATACCCACTGGGAATCATATATCCCTCATCGAGATTCGAGGTTTTTTTTATATATAAAATATAAGGCTGAATAAAGTTCTGCCTATCAGTTTTTTTTCACTGCACAGAACTGGAGAAGCATATGGATAGACAATAAGAGAAATGAGAAAAAATATATATATATTATAAAAAAGAACCCCTACCTACCAACCCTTCATTTTTTAAAGGGCTTTGATGTTTACAATCTTAAGGGAAACATTGAATAATTTTTTCAATAAGATACGTCTCTTTTATCAGAACGTCAAACCGACCACATGGTAATTTAGGATGACAGTTTTGGGGGGGAGGGAGAACTTTTAAATCAACCGTGGATTTATATGAAGGTTAGTTGCATTTTTAAGTTATAAGTTTTTTTTAAAATTACGGTGATTGGGTTTTTAGTTGATATAGGTTTTTATATTTAATTAACAGTATTTTTATAAAAGCTTTACTATCTTTTCTGTGGTTCTTTCCACTATATAGTTAAATTATCTATTTCTACGTTTTACTTTCCACATGTTTCAAAATTTATTAAAAAGCCTCAATGGGTGTTTCGGAAGAAGTAAGGGCAAACTGCGAATGGTATGGGAGGACAATGGGTTTATGGTAGTGGCCCTTCACTTTTAAATTATTTTTTAAGAAGTGAACCTTTTCCAAGCGAAATGGTTGATCAACTTTTGTGATTTGACGCGGTTGTTGGTCTGCATCCTTATTTCAATTACGTAGACCTCCGTTAGATGACGCGAAATCCTTAAATTATCTTATTTTGGCCGGTACCGTCTAGGTTAGAGCGCATTTCGGCTGAGTGTTTGGGATTTGCAGGTTCGGGTTTTGAATCCCGTGTTGTCTGACAACTACATTTTGATTTTTCTCACTCTCTCATTCTGCACCAAACACAATTACATAGGATATAAGCTTTATAAAATATTATGCATTGCCCCCAATTTTCCTAACACACTGAGTGTTTTTTAAGAGTTGCAATCTCATTTCACTCATATTCATTAACTTTGCTATTATAATAACTTATTTTTTATTTATATACCCTTATAGGTGCGCTGCTTGATTCAAAGATGGGGCCCAATCATAATGCTATAACCATGAGGCGTGTTGAGGCATTTATTTTTGTTGTAATCATTATCGTCTTTAATCTGTTGACCCTATGGCCCATATTTCAAAGGACAACAAATTGAGCAGAAAGACAATTGAAGTTGTGTCTCAGCTTAGACAATCCCTCACTCCAAAGCTTCGGCCTTGTTGGAAACCATAGGTAAACGTGACCGTGGTATGCTCCGGGAATTTAGGTATAAGGCTCTCAAGCTGAATACCAAAGGTTTTTATTTTTTTGTTAAATTGATACTTTAATACGATTTTCTAATGTTTCCAATCATTTCTCATTGTTCCGTTACAGTAAATTTCTTTATTGTGGTTGTCTATACTGTGCTTCATTGTTTTAGTTTTGTGTCCTTTTAGGGTTCCTTCCTTTATGCTTTTGGCGTTGTTTTGATGCACAATCAAATCAGAATTTTCTTTCTTAATTGATGGTGATAGTATCAAAAAATTTAATTTATCAATGTTGTTTATCAAATTTTTCCCAAATTGTTTTTTAGAATTTACAAAATGTACCTAAGTTTTTTTCTGAATCCATTGTATTTTCTTGACATGTATTTAAAAGATACAATGGATATCACTTTTTTTTTTAATATCAACTTATTTCTACTGTACATGTAGTCAGCAAAACTCGGTTTGTTTTACATGTCCATACAAAAATCATGCATTCATGAATCAGAATGGAATTGGAACATAAGGTTATGAGACAGTAAATATCACAAAATGGAAATAAATCATCACAACAAATGTCTTGAAAATGTTTTGAGCACATTCAGTTTTTTTTTCAACTGGCAATGTCCCCATGTCATTTTTGTGTAAAAAAAAAAGAGAGTTATTGTTTTTTATGAATGAAATCATTGGCCCGCCCCACTTGGTCCCACATATATATGATAAATTGGCTTTTTGGATAATTTCTCCCTTACGAAACTAAAGTCTTAGTTAAAAAAAAACATTTCCTTGGAATACCAACAATAATGCATGTGTATGTTATAAATTTATGAAAATTGTGACAAATTTGGTAACCACAAACATTGTGCCTTTAATGTGTTTTGTAAAATGATTTTGGATCTCTGATTTCCCTTGGATTCGCAAAGACTGGTCATAATAGGTTCACCCAATGGGGGAAATTTTGAACAAATGAAAGGTACTTATAAATTGCTATTAGATGCATGTTATGCATTCAAATTAAAAGTAGACATAGCATTTTTGCATGGATTACAAAACTAACAGGTGTTATGGCTTACATTTTTTACTGGGACAAAGATTTTTTTGTATACGGCCCCTTGATGGCTCTGACCCAAAGGGTCAGGAGGGTTTATCCAAAAAGGGGAAATTTTTCTTAAACATTAAAAAAGAATTTTCTCTTTAGTTTGCAATGGATTGAAATACCCATCCATTAAATTTTTGGCCACAAAACATTTTATTCATTTTAATTTTTGGGAAACAGTTGTGGGGAATTTGATCAATTTTTGTTTAAAAGACATTTTTCCTGTTATAACCCCCTGGGGGCCAGGAAAAGGGGCGTGGGTCAAATATAGGAAACAAATTTTATTAAAAATTTACTTAAACGATTTCTTCTTAAAACATTTGATGGATATAGAATCCATAAACCAAATGGTACAAAACAAACAATTTGGGGAAGGGGACAGAAAAATTATTATTAAATGATTTTGCTTGAATCCCCCAGGGGCCTGAGGGGCGGGGCCCAAAGTCCTTGGTATTAAAAAAATTTTTTTAAAACTTATTTCTTAACCAATAAATCTCGATGAACACAAGCAAAATTTAAATTTTCATTTAATACCAAATTTGGCATCACATTTCATTCAAATGCTTTAATGGGAACTTGTAATAAATTTCTTGACCCCGGGGCAGGATTTTTTACCAATTACTGAAAATGTCAATAAAGGTGCTCATAAATAAAATGTTTAATCTAAACTGGTCCTATTATCTGCTTGGATTGTATCTTTTGTAAAATTGGAGGGATGGCCATCACCATTTTTTAAATCATAACTTATAGGAAGGTATAAACCAACAAATTGTAAAATGTATGGCTTAAAATTTTCAATTCAAAAATCATATTTTTAAAATATTTTTTATTTTTCTATGTAAATCCCATTAATTTCAAATTTCTATTATAAAGTTTGGGGTAACTATAACCATATTCATTTCAATTTCTAAATATTTAACAAATGGTAAAAGGAATTAAATTGATATATAAATTCAAATTTTGAATTTGACCCCCATTGGTATACAGGAACGGGTGGATCCCAAATTAAATCAAAATTTCTATAAATCCTTTAAATACATTTACTTCATCCTTAGATTCTGCATGGGATTGTGAAAATTTGGACCATTGGGGTCAAGTTCCTTTTTTCTTTTTAGGAGAAGAACACATTGTAAATATAATGATCTGACCACCCTGGGGGCAGAGTATAGAAAATTGCAATTGCCCAAAATAAAAATTTAAAGGTAAATTAAATTACCTGATTTGAAATACATGCAGAATGAAAAAGATTCATCTTGATTAAATACACATGGATATAACTAGTTAAGTAAATTTTGCCATATGGATTAACAAATTTATGGGGGGGGAAACAGATAACATTTTCAAGGTAAAAATGAGTGGACATGAAATAAAAAACCATTGAATGGTGGGGCCCAATTTTTTATAAAATAAAAAAAAATTTATTCATGTTAAAATAAACAATGAAAATATTTCCAGAATATTTTGGCCATTCAGTGGCATGAGCAATGTCATACAGGCTTTTAAATAAAAATCTTATTTTATGAATGAAATCATTTTTTTTGTCCACATTTGATACATGATATTGGCAATCTGTATAATTATAGTATTGCGAAAAAATATAAAAATATAGTTAAAAAGGAGTTGTCCCCCTTGCCGACTCTTCAAAAAAATTCACATGTGTTTGTAGAAAATTATGGCAGGGAGAAAACAGTCGTAACCACCTGCATCATTGTGGCCCTCTTGTGGCTTAAAATTTTGTTAATTTCCCCAATTGAGGATGAAACTGCTGTGAACAAGAATCTGGCATGTGTTTCAACCACCAGTTTTTGGCTCTAATTTTGGCTATTATATTCCCCCATTAATCAATCAAGATTTTGGGCAGAAATGCTTGTGGTGGTATTAGGTTTTGGCATCCACCGTAAAGTAATTATCCGTCCATTCGAACATTATCAGTCCGTCATACCGTAAAAATTCCATTTCATTGAAAATCCGTCCTCAAGGGACCATAAGATTAGTCATGTACAGAACATTTAAACTTTGTTCACATTATTAAATACAAAACAATCTCAGAGCAAGTAAAAGGGATCTTTCTGAAAATTTAATAAGGGTTCCCCTATATGGGTTCAAGAACTAATTGTATAATATTCATAAAGATCCATGTATAATTTTTCACGACAATTAAATCATTCACATGAGTTTAACAGATGTCAAATGGTCCCAATGCTTGGGTTTTATGATTATTGGGTATATCAAAAAAGCATAAACTTTTTACGGCTAAGCATTTCACCATGTCAATGAAAATACTAAATAAAGGATTCTTCAAATTTCATGAAATAGAATATATTCATGTTCTATGGCCTTAAATATTAATAAGCAATTTTGGGAAATTCATTTTTCAAAAATGGCCTGTTAATTATGCGGCCATAAAAATTTGGATTTTGAATAAAATGGTTTTTAAAGCTATTTTCAAAAATTTAAAATGGATTAAATTAGGACTGAAATTACAATTCACATGGCTACTAGGAAAAAAAACATTAATTGCATTCCAGTGGGACCTATTGTACAATTTGACAACATTATTTAATGGCAATAGCACAAAAAAATGAAAAAATTTTGATTAGTTAAATTTTTTACCAAATTTTCTTGCATGTCAGTGCTGAAGGTTTTTCATTTCATATGTCAAATTTCATATGAGTTTAGTGCCCTAGTTGTCTATATCAAACTTTTGGGTTTCAATGTATATCACTATATAATGCTAAAATGAATGCCAAGGCAAATGGTCTTGGATTTTGATAAGTTAAAGTTCAATTTTTAAAAGCTTCAAACTAGCAGAAATACTTGAAATGGATCTTACTAATTTCATTATAGGTCATAAAAAAGGGCCCTGTTTGCAATGTTTATATTGAAATTTTTTTTTAAAACCAAAAAAATCAACAAGAAATAGCCACAACTAAATCTTCAAAAAAATAGTTAAATTTTTTAAAGTACCATAATATTCATGAAAATGTTGTTTTAAGCAATAAATTCAATCTCATATTAAATACAATAAATTTCCCCTTTCAATCGCTATGTAAATTTCGAAATCAGATTTGCAAAAAATTTCATTAAAAAGTGATCGATGGTCAACAAGATAAACAGGTATTCTTTCTTGGAATTTTGAACTTAAAATGTTGGTAATTACAATTAAATCTATTTGAATTGAAAAAGTCTAAAGGTCATTAATTTCAAAAGTGGCAAAAAGTATATTTCCCCTTCCGACCTTGAAAGACAATAATCATCCATGTGAAAACATCATTGTATGGAAAAAAAGCTTTAAAAATGATCGACTAATTAGCCATCTTGAATTTGTAAAATTTTAATTGAATTTGTTTTATGTTTAAAAATCCAGGAAAAACTTCTTGTGATCTTTCAACTTCCATTTTTTTACAAAAATGTAGTTTTAATATTGTTTGTCATTTCCCAAGCAGGGAAAAGGAAAATGCTGTGTCAACAAGCAAAAACTTTGAAATAATGTGCCAGGTTAAGCTGATCCTCTTACATTTTTAATTGTATAACCTGATCGAGACAAAGTCTCAAGTGACCATTTTTTCTATTCGTCTTTTGTCCGTCGTCATGCATTGTGTGTCCATTAACAATTTACATTTTAAACTTCTCCAGAAAAAAACTGCTGAAGCAATTCAATGAATTTTTTTTACTCAAAAAACTTCTAAATACTGCTAAATCATGTATTGCTAATCAAAATTGTGAATTATATGGCCCCAATGTACTGGGGTGGGGGGGGGGGGGTGGGGGGCAAAAGGGGACAAAATGGCTAAAAATTTCAAAAATCTTCTCCATCCGCAGATGTGGTAGAATCAAATTTCTCTTCATAGATTGAAAGGTCTCGAGGTCCTCTCCAAAATTTGTGAATTTTATGGCCCTGGGGTCTCAAGAGTTTCCTCCCCAGGGTCAAAGAAAACTCATTTATGAGCATTTATTTCCTTTATTTTCATAGGAAATGTAACATATACTTATAATGGAATGAAATACCCTTCATAGATAAAAGGTTAAATAGATATTATCACAGACTTCAAATGCCTGATAGGCCAATATAGTGCTTGTATGTCTGTTTCATTCTGTACGATCCGATGACCATTGAAGGCCCATGGGCCTCTTATTATATTTGTAATACAGTACTACATGTACATGTGTCAATAAAGATCTATATGGCCAAAAAAAAAATTGTTTGTTTAGGGGGTCATTCATTAGGCCAAAAAAATAGGGTAGGTAGGTCGGATTTTTTTTTTGATTTTATTTTATGTAATTTTTCATGTCACACAGATTTATTGCCTATGTACTTGCATAATATTTTTTTTTAAAATATGCATTAAAAAAGAAAGTCTATATTGTTCACCATACTTTAACATGCTGCTATATATTGTCTCTTTTTCTCTTTTACAAGTACATAGTTGTCTTTTATTTTTTTTTCTTTCCTTCTTCAGGGGGTTAAGTTTACAACAGTTTTATATAGAGAAAACACATTTTTTGAGCATTATTTAGTCATCTTGTTTTTGTTATAGGAGTTGAGTCAAATGCTGTCAAATATTCATAATTATCAAATATAAGATGATAGGTAGTAAAACTTTGTTGTAGGTTACATTAGTACATTACGTAAACAATTTATACTTCAAAAATCTTCTCAAATTTAACAAATAGCAAATATACCCATAATTTAATTTCTTTCCCCGCATCGAGATGCGGGTGCCCTATAGTAATCAGGTTTCCGTCCGTCCGTCCGTCCGTCCGTCCGTCTGTTTTTTTTTTTTTTCTTTTGCACATTAATGATGGAAGGGAGTGGAGTATTTTCCCCATATTTTTACATGATGATTCCATCCACAATCCATCCATCCTAGATCTGCTTGGTAATTTTTCAGACTGAAATTAAATTAAAAAAAAATCGGCCATCTTGGATTTTAACATTTAAAAAAAAAAACAATGTTGTTGCTCTTAACTGATAAACAAAATGTTATAACATTATTATGATGCAAAGTTGTTCAGAATTAAACAAGGAGTTGACTGTCCAAAGGTAAGGTCATTGGCCAAGGTTACTAAGTCAAAGGTCAAGGTCAATTTTATTTGAGTTAATTGTATGCTCTTAATGTAATGTTAGCTTGGAATCAGGATTCAAGTTAAATACTTGGAAGACTTTTTCCAAAGAATTATAATAATGTACCATCATCGACATTTTTCCCAAATTAATGTTGACATTAATTATATTTATTAGCAACATATAGCTAACACGGAAGAATTCGTTGTCAAAATACTACTTTTCCACTTAAGCACGTCAGACACATAGCGGGGCCCTTTCTGACGTGTCAGTGTTCTAGTTCCCTTTTACATATAGAAAACTCACAAGGTCCTTTCAAACAAAAATTGATTTAAATAAATTCTGGGGTTTTGGATGTTTTTCCCCTGGTTAGTAGAAAAACTGCTAGTTTGAATTTTGACCTTATTGCATTTCCATGAGATAGTTGAGATAAACATTTTTTATCCTTTTTTTTGAATGACATTTATTGCTAAAAGGGCAATACTAGGGGCGAAATGATAAAAATTGTTGAGACAAACGAGTTGTCCCCTTGCCGACTCTTACAATTTCACATGTGTGTTTGTCATAAAATTATGGACAGGGGAGAAAAACTGTCGTAACCAATGCATCATTCAAAACTTTTATTTTGTATTTCCTATCTGAATGAAACTGCTGTAACAAGCAAATTTGCCAAGCATGTTGGGACCACAGGTGTTTGACTAAGATTTTATTCTTCAACATATCATATCACAGAGTTATCTGATCTTGCGAATAGGAATCAGTAATGAAATCATTATGTTGTGAACTTATTTCACGCAGTTTTCTCTGAAAGAAAGCCATGACGTCACAAATGGTAAGATGCAAACATCCAAAACTTATATCATGAAGCATACCATTTCTTGAATGGAAATACATCTTTGTACATGTCTTTCAATACCGAACTATGCATGTATTTTTTAATCAAATAAATGGCTGTTACAATACCTACATCTGTCAGTTTGGATAGAAACTATTAACATAGAAACCAACTGTGATTAATTAACAAGGTCCTTACACAGACAATATATCAAATTGACCCGAAAAAAAATATTGACCTGAAATTGCCCTGAAATTGTTCTGAAAACCCAATATTGAGGTAAATCAGTGGTCAAGGTTTTGACTTGAAATTAATTTTTTACCCTTTTCAGGTAAATGACCTGAAAAATTTGACCTGAACTTGACCTTAAATTGACATGAATTTACCTGAAGACATTAACCCTGTGTATGCTTAAATATCAAATATGACTGTTCAAAGCTTATTTACATCAGTTGAACAAAGTTGAAAAGTATATATGATGAACTGAAAATTCTGCTTTTCCTTACACATTGTATTCCGTCTGAGTGTTCTTACATCTGTTTCAAAAATAGTAACGTATGAAATATAACATCATGGCTGAATGTTGAAACGGTAAATAAGATACCTAAGTAGAGCATGATTTATCTTTCCTTTTTAGTATTGTACGGTATCACTTATGGTTGCTTGGTTTATACATTATTTCATCCGCTAATTCCATTAAAGGACACACTTGGCTTTAATGAGAAGTTCAACGAGAGGTGTTGCATACATAGACACATCAGAGATTTTACCATCATTGGCACCACAAAATTTGTTTTTATTTCTAATGAAAAAGGCTAAGAAATGTAAACTTACACTGGATATCAGGTATTACGTAAGAGAAAGGTAAAGTGAATTATGTTTTGCTTCAGAAATGCCTCAAGATGCCGTGCCAGTCCTGTATGTCGATGGGGAAGCCATTTCCCAAAGCACTGCTATATTGCGATATCTCGCTAGAGAATACGGTTAGTATGACATAGAAGTAATGGTAGAACTGTATGTGAAATGATAATATAAGCACATATTTGGATAATTGATATGTAAAATATAAAACTTTGGTGGTATAGAAAATTTTGTTTATTTCGTGGTTGGTATTGAACATTAAAATAAACATAAACATTTACATAAAAAAACAAAGAATTGTGTGTAATATTTCCATGTGTCCTTTATACCATTGGCTTACTTGGTAGATCATTACTCCAGTTTTCTTTTACAGCCTCATGTTAGAACGTGTACGCAACTTTCAAATATTGTAGTTTTCTACCAACTTCGATAGAGCAACGTACACATCAACCTTGATCCACTTTGTCGATGTTGTCCAAACCAGGAACTTTGTTGAATTATTTTTCGCGCCTGGAGCGGGACTAGAATTTGAAGTATTTGGTTTTATTTACTAACGTGACTTACCCATACTGACACACTGGTGTTTTATGTATATGTAGATCTCTACGGTGATGGCAACATGAACATGACAAAGGTGGACACTATAGTATCGACTTATGAGGATTTCTTTACCGCCATGATTAAACCATTTATGGAAAAAGACGCAGACAAGAGAGTATGCATTAAATGTAAAACGTGCGATTAAATAAAAATTTCTTAACGATTTATTTATATCAGTATAATATAATCGCTCATTTTTTTTTCCAGAAGAATACAATGACATTTTAACTCATTGTAATATAATCAGATTCGATAAGAAATCTTGTCCAAAATATTTATATTTCACATTACTGTATCTTTAAAGATGTCTTACTGTAAACATTAGCGAAAGGCATGAAGAATACGTTTAATAATATTTCAACTTTTAAGACATATGATTCCATTTTTGTTTCATTGCAGAAAGAAATGATTAAAGATTTTGGCGAGAAAACAGTCCCTAAATATGTAAACATTATCAGTAAAATATTGAGTGATAACCAAGACAACAGTGGATGGCTAGTCGGTTCAAAGGTAAGTATTAGAGGTTAGAGGATTACTATCTAACTCTATAATGAGAGATAACTCTATACATGTGAATATACCTCTATACAAGATAGATAACTCTATACATGAGAGATAACTCTATACATGAGAAATATAATTCTATACAAGAGAGATAAATCTATACATTAGAAATAACTTTATACAAAAGAGATAACCCTATACATGAGAAATAACTCTATACAAAAGAGATAACCCTATACATGAGAAATAACTCTATACAAAAGAGATATAACTCTATACACTAAAGATAACTCTATACATGAAAGATAACTCTATACATGAGAGATAACTATATACAAGATAGATGACTCTATATATGAGAAATAGCTCTATACAAGAGATATAACTTTATACTAGAGATATAACTCTCCACATGAGAGATAATTCTATACAAGAGAGATTACTCTATACAAGAGATATGACTATATACACGAGAGATAACTCTATACATGTGAGATATATACTGTATACATGATAGATAACTAGATTCATTTGACTCGAACGCAGACTCGTTTTTAAATATGGTGAACAATATATTTGTAAAGCATCTGTAAGACAGATTTGAAATAATTAATAAAAAATTGGTTTGATACAATCGTATTCTTTTCACCTTCCAACATTCGGCATCCAAACATAGTACTATAACTTATGAAGTTACAAGCAATTAAATACAGAACAACAAAAACAAAAACAAAAAAAACACGTTTGATTAATCTTGATGCATTTTTAAATAGACTGTTATTATAGATATAATACATGATTCATAGAACGCGTCATAGCGCCTTGCTCTCAATAAACTGTTTGTCCCCCTTATATTATCGAATACTTGTTTGAATTACGAAAGCTTTTTATTTTGTATTAATGCTTCCTTCTTATGTGTAACTGCTTTAAACTTTCTTATGGTTTCATCTCTCTCCCACAGCTGACTGTAGCCGATATCGTTATATTTGGTGTGTTTGGTGACATGGAAAGCATGCTTGGGAAGGATACAGCTAAGGCCTATCTAGAGAATCCAAAACTCGTGGCTCATAATGGAAAGGTTGCTGCTGTCCCCGCGATAAAAGATTGGCTTGCCAAGCGACCACAATCAGCATTTTAGTGCAATCATGCATTTATTTTCGCTTCAAAAATGCTTTCTCATAATATCATAAAGAAAAAAAACTTTACTTGATAAGATATATCTTTATGTCGATGCTTCATCAACATGTACATGTAATCTATATTTATATTTATAGATAATACCAAAAGTAGTCAAAAAGATCTTTGTAATACTGAAGTATCAATAAATTCCAAAAACAATATACGATTTTGTTTTTTATTCTAAAAAAACGGCATGCTGGTCAAAGATCTTTTGAAGCAGCTTGTATTGATAAACGACAACACTTGCATTTGCCGGAGATATTCTCATGTTCTTTCATATGCTACATATCATATGACTTCGATAAGTCGGACGACGATTGTCCGGAAAACTCTTATTCCGGACAGAAATGTTAGGGAACGGATTACTTTAATGATACATATTAACGAAAAATACCAAATTCGGTAGTCCAGAAATTTCAAGATTCCACATCAAGTTTGTTGATAAAGTATCAAACCTCTGCATCTTCCGCCGAAATTATACGTGTTCAAGAGTCGCATAAGGTAGTTAATAGATAATGACCG